>NC_090937.1:1103313906-1103619183 GCF_040938575.1 Ambystoma mexicanum
ACACTTTTCTCTCCATTTGGAAGATATTATGAATTTTAGACCTCTCTTCTTTCTCAGTTTTTATTGTTTATCACTTCTTTTTCTTGTATGGGCGACCAATGGAGAATTTTTGTTGAAGTATCAATGTAACACAATAGAAAAACAGTTGGATGCACATTTCTTCCTTTTCTATTTGTCTCTTATTCTCACTGGTTAAAATAATCCTTGGGTTAACAAGATTATCTGTGGTGTTCTGCAAGTGAGGTTTTATTATGTGTAGGCAATTGTTTTAATAATGATTTGGCTAAATTCTTTTAATCCATGCAGTAACAAATGATTCGAGCATAAAATTTTTTTTTGAGTATGGTACATCTTTAATGCACTAAGCAGTTTATCCTGTTCCGACAACGAATCATATCGTGAGGCTGCTAAATGCACGAGGCACTTTATAAACTGTGAATTATATTTTTATGGTTACCAAATGGACATAGCACTTTAACAACATTTGTTGTATATTGCAAATTTTGCACAGTTCGTAAATATAGTTATTAGTGTCCGAACAGGTAAACCCTAATACGCTTGAACCTTAGAGCTCAAAAGAATATGTGCACTATGCACTTTATTTGAAACACTGCATGAATTTATTTATAGCACAATTAACCTCACAAAAAGCGGTTTTTATTGTAATAACCGCCTGCTCCACGTTAGCAATGCCCGATTTCAAAAGCATGTTTTGTTTTGCTTTGCTATTTAGCCCAATGTTGTTTGACCCATTCCAAGATGGCAGATTAGAACACGAGACAAAAAGGAAACGTGCACGACTCTCTATACTGTAACCATAGAGTCAATTGGTTGAATAAATAGTCCTTCTATTGTGTTTGTCGCCCTAAACGTGAACAAGCGGTTTGTTACTGCGAAACGCGTCGTTTATCGTGTTTGTTTCTCCTGTCCTGGACAATGGATTCATTAAAGTATTAATTTTTGGCTGACATACTATGGTTTCCTGACTCAGTGTTTTGCTGTGACTACTGCATGCAAGACTGCTTCCCGGAGTGCCTTCCGCCTTCCCTGGACTTCTGGACAGGGTTTATTACATATATATATATATATATATATATATATATATATATATATATATATATATTAGTGAAAAAACTTTGTTAAAGGGACGTCAATGACATTTGCGATGTCCTCTTTGATGTCCTGGGTGTTAGTCTTAGCAGTGCACGGTGGTGGCACGAGTTATGGTTGCTTAGCTTACCATAACTGGTGAATTTCGGGGGTTTTTCGGCTTTACTTGGAACCATAATGTACCTTAAACAAACTTTTTTTATTAGCACGCAAACAATATACAAAGATGTAGTGTAAACAGCAAGTTCTCACAGATGGCTTTACACAGAATGTTGCAAAGTAAGCATTTATGCTCGTTCACAGTGAAGGTCGGCTGCTTCCATTTTTTTCTCGCGGCCCGGAGAGGCCCACGACTCCCAGTATAAGGTTCTATTTTTTTTTACCTTGACAGACAGAGATTGTGCTTAAAGACTTCTTTTGAAGAAGTGTAGCAAAAACGTAAGACACTATAAAGATGACATTTCTGAAACTAAACCACTTTTGTATATTATATCACTTTGAGAAAGATCGTTGGCACACGCGGAGTCGTATTTTGGGACTCCACTACACTTGGACGATGGAAAATGCAATTATAATGTAAGTAACCCTTTAGATTATTTTATACCGGAATATAATAACAATAGCGTGGCATTAAAGCCCGGTCAAGTTGTACTTGTTCGTTCAATGTGGCATATTGTTTTTTACCGCGCACTATCACTGCCGAATTGATCCCCTGTCGTTTAGAGGGCTCTGAAAAAGGCAGACGACACAGGGTGGGTTAATAGAAATAATTTAACCGATCGGTAGCCGGTCAAACGCTCTACTCGCTGTGCCACTTCACTTTTTCAGTTTTTGCGACAGATGACTACTATGAAGGTCAAAGTCTTCCTTAGTGGAGCAATTACGCCTGATGCGTAAGAATTGGCCAAAGGGAAGATTTTCCCGCAATGATTGCAGATGAAAACTTTTATATGACAACAATGTGTTTTTATCTGTTGGCTTTTTGTATAGAGTGGTTCTTAATAAGCCTTGAGGTGTTTTATAAATTTCTAAATCTAGAAAGGCTATTTTCTGATGATTGAAACTCATAGTGAAATTTATGCATGGGCTTTGTGCGTTTATCCACTCCAGAAATTCTGTCGAAGTTGTTTCACTACCATGCCATAAAAGGAACACATCATCTATATACCGATGCCAAGCTTTAATGTTTGACTGGAAAGGGTTGTTTTCATGATGCACAGAATTTAATTCTAAGTTGTCCATAAATAAGTTCGCTAAATCGGGAGAAAAGGTAGCACCCATACTTGTTCTGTGTAGCTGTTGGTAGAATTTATCTTCCACCATGAAGAAGTTGTTGACCAGGGCTATTCTAATGCATTCGCAAATTGACTCAGACGGGACAGAAAGGTCTTCTCTGGTTTCGAGATACGAGAAAATAACTTGAATGCATTGTAATTGTGGAATACTGGTGTAGAGGGATTCTACATCCAGAGTGACCAAAATATCATTTGTGTCCGTGGCGAGTTCATCAATGATCTTAATCATGTTCGTGGTGTCCTGAACATACGACCTCATTTTTAATGCAAAGGGTCTGAGGAATGAATCTGTGTAGATTGATAATGGTTCAAGTAATGAACCGATAGCGGCTACTATGGGGCGCCCTCGTGGTTGACTGGCATCTTTATGAATTTTAGGCAAACAATATAAAGCTGGGGAGGTGGGTTGACTTTTAGTGAGAAAAGGTTTTTCTTCCTCATCTATCCACCCCTCGTGTAGTGCATGAGACAGAAGGCTGCTGATTTCATCCCGTATGGTGTTAGTTGGGTTTCCTGGCAGCTGTCTATAGAATATTTTTGTTTGTCAATTGTTTATGAACTTCATTATTATATTGTTGAGTATCCCACAGTACCACACCTCCTCCTTTATCCGCCGGCTTGATGACGAATAAGTCATTATTTTCTAGATTAGCAAGAGCTAGCTTTTCTTCTTTTGATAGATTGTTGATGCATCTGTTTTTAGTTTTAACGAGAGTTCTCATCTCTCAAAGAACTTTGTTCTCGAAACTGATGATTTCAGGCGAAATCATTGAAATTGGTGGAATAAAGGAGGACGGAGGTTTAAGGCCTGTGGCACTCGATCTCTTGTCAGTTGTAGATTCTTTGTCACGGAAAAAGTATTTCAGTCTTACAATGCGAAAGAAGTTGCGCATCTCTGTTTCTGTTTTAAACAGATCAGCATTATTAGTAGGCACAAATGATAAGCCTTTACTAAGAAGGCTGGTCTCAATTGGTGTGAGCGTGTGTTTAATCAAATTGAAAATTGGAATTCCCAATTTTGGAATTACCAAGTTTGGGGTGGCGGTTGCCATTGGCAAATACGCATTCCATGATTGCCTGGTTGCCGCATTTTCCCTCGTCTGCCCCGTCCTTGAAAAAACTGGCCTCGTGAAGAGCCGCCTCCCCTGTTGGGAGCATTATTCCCAGAATCTGAACCACTACTATTACTAGAATTTGAGAGGGAAACAAATTTTTTGTATTGTCTAGGCCAATTCGGGCCTTTTGAAAGGCCTTCATTAGCGTTCATTGATTGGTAAAAACATGGAACCAAATATGGGTAAGTAATCTCTTCCCTATAATTTTGTATCTTTTTTCAATTTCCAAATTTTTTTGTCTAAGGTGAATGTTTTAAATTTCACCATTTCCTCTTGTAATTTGTCAAGCAGTGTTTAATTTCTGGGATCACAGATTCATCTAGGATCTTTTTTCCTAGGATGGCTAGATCTTTTTTCTGTTTTGCCTCCTCTTCTGCCGTCGAAATAACTAGAATGACCCAGTCCCTTGAGCATTTGTTGCCCACCCCACTAAACCCAACCATAAACTTCGGGTTATCTAAAAAGACCCGGGGGATATTTTTTACCTGGAGCCCCTCTGGGATGACTCCCGCTTTTAGGTACTCGACCATAAGTTGGCCATGAGACTCAATTCTAATGAGTTTCTTTTTCTTTTGTGTCAACAGGTCTAAGTCATTGGTAGTTGGAGGTGGAGCAGCAGCTGCATTCGGGGTGGGTGTATCTAGCATTGACGAAAGGTCAAAGAATTTTTTGTATTCATCATCGGAAAATGATAGGATATTTACATTCTCCATTGTCAATTACTTTAAGCTCAACCAACCAAAGGGGTTGTCCAATATAGTGAAATAAAGCAGTTAGAGCTGCGAAGTCCTCTTTTTTAGGGGGCTGTGTGGCGAAGGACTACTGTAAATCTATAAGACAAAAAGAATACCACAAAAACAGCTACCCGCCTACACACATGCCAGGTGTGTCTAGTTGCACAACGTGCTACCTTTCATGTCGGTCAATTATTTGCGACAGAAAACATAGAGATATATATATCTTAATTCATAGATACAAAACACTTAGAAAAATGTATATTAAACCAAGAGGGACAAAAATGCATTTTGTTTACACATAACATTCCATAAAAGAACCTATACTGAAAATCAATTATCTTAACCAGTTTGTTTGAACTGAACACATTTGTCAGATACTGGTAATGTAGTGAGGTTAGTAAACATATAAGGTGACATCCTATTATTAAATGAAACCTTAATACAATTCACTATCCTTGACTTTGTCAGTTTTTCTGTCCTTGACTTTGTCGACACCAAAGAGTGTGTTTCTGGGTCCTGGCGAAAGATGGTTAAACAGGCTCAGTTGCTAGTTATTTAATGCTATCAGGCATGCGTCGGACCCGTCTTCAGGACTTGATTTATATAGATCTCCCAAATTAGAATTTCAGAAATAGTTCATTGGTTAATTTCCTAAAAACCAAACGAGAAAACCGTGTTGGTAACAAGATAAAAACAAAGTGTAATGTCTCTATGTGTGTGCACATGCAACTAATTCAACTAACCTTTTCATAGTTTATTTGGCGTGTGTGGCCTTGATTTTAGAACAAATGCGGACAGGATTCACTGGTCCCAACTGTGATTTCTTCTCAAAGATTTGAAAACTGCAACAAACAAAGATGATTTTTTGAAAAGTTTGTTTTTTCTTCTGCGCTACATTCATTAAAAGGCGGGGGTTCAAAAATGACTGGCAACAGAGCCAACTAAATGAGCCAAATCGAGTTTGTATCTGAAGCGGTACAGACTGCCTTTTGAGTGTTTCTTTTATATTACATTTGTTAGAAAGCGGGAGTTCAAAATGTATAGCAGCGGAGCCAACTAAATGAGCCAAGTCAAGCTTGTATCTAAAGTGATACAAGCTGCCTTCAAATCAATTATGTTGCACTTTTGTTTTGAGCATTTTTTTTTAAAAAAATACTACATGATTTTTTTTAAAAGGGAGGAGAGTACCTCTTAATCCAAGCAGAGATGTGCTACGATATAGCTTCATTCGCGGACAAACATATCACGTATGTGGTGTTTTTCCTATTGTAGTTTGAAGTTTACCTAATTTGTTAAAGGAAATACGGAGATATAACAACCCGTATATAGCTGACAAAATAGTGCTGTTTACATATCACAAAGGTGTGATATGAGTACTTACATTTGCTGCTTTTCAAGGAACTTGCTTGATCACAAGCGTTGTTGCTTCCACTCGAGACGAACGCGGGTTGTTACTGTCGGGTTCGCTTTCACGCACGTTTGAAAAAAGCTAGACTCGCTGTATTTGTAAATTCATCTAATCGCGGATGCGGCCGGGTTGCAAAAGAAAAAACAGGCTGCAATGCCCCAGTGAACTGAGAAAATGTATGCTGCATTAGAATAAAGCATCCTAATCGCAAGCATTAAATAGAATTGCTTAGTTATGCTTTGGTAATACTCTATTTGTTATTTCAAAAAACTGTGGAAAAATGGTCATTACATATTATGACATTTCCACCCAATATTGTACACTCTTCAAGGAGAGGGCATTAAAAAGTTGTGTTTTAAACATGCACATTTGATGGCTCAGCATGCACTAATGAATGCTTTACGTGTGCTTCATGGATGTCACTTGCACAAAAGAGTTACTTGTGTAAAAACAAACTCCATTCAATTCCGATGTTAAGGCCAGCCTGAACAGTGTTTAGATTGTAAATCCACTTCTGTTCAAGCTACCTCAGCTTTCGGTCGCGGTCTCCTCCACGAGGGTGTGATGGAACTGTTTGAATAATATACCACTCAATATCTTCACAGGTGTGTTTTGCTTTTACAAAATGAGCAACTAAAGGTTTATCCGGCACTGAATTTTTAACACATGACCTGTGCTCGCAGACTCTCTGCTTTACAGGTCTTTTTGTCTTCCCAATATAAATTAATTTGCACGGGCAAATAATTGCATAAATTGCCCATGCTGTATTGCAATTGGTGAAGGCTTTTAAGTGCCATGTTAGACCCTTTAAGTTGACAGTTTTCACGTTTTTGTCAAACGACACACCGAACAGTTAGCACATTTAAAGTGACCGCTCCCTGGTGGCAAATGCCACAATGTGGCTTGTTGTTGTACTGAGGTTGTTTTTGGCAATTGGTATGTATGTACCAATTTGTCTCGTAAATTGGGCATACGCTTAAACGCAAATCGGGGTTTGTTTATAGAAAAATCTTCAGTTTGAATTGAAGACCAGTTTTTTAGGATGCAGCGACGGAGGGGGATTTTGCCAATGTCACGATTTTCAGACTCCAGCGGATGGATTTTTCAACTGCCAGGTGCAGCTCCATGTAAGCAACTTCATGACCCTCACCATTTTATGGGACAATCGCCAAGGACCAATATGCCCTTACGCAGTACTAGCGGCTAGAAGCAACATACCAACCATTAGGATGGTCTAATGCCTCGTTGTTGGAGCAACCTTCTGATTATCAATTTCGACCATTTACTGCTTTTATCATAAACCAACAGCCTATCTACCGCAAAGGAACAGCGCGTGGCTCAAAATAAACTTTTGCTGATCGACAGCAAAGACAATTGCAAATCGCTGAATATTCACTAAACATTTCATGTGAAATAAATAAATGTACTTTACCAAATGTACAATCTGTAACGCTCACCTGATTCCCGCAGAGGCGCCGGTCTTGACTGGGCGAATACCGTATCTTCAAAGGTGATGTGTAACACACGGTTGGCTCTTTGGGCTGGACCTCTGTGCACTGTATGTCTGACTCGAAGAGTAAGATGTCTGCGGATAGAAAATATGGGATTAATGAACTGGGGTTATTGGGTGTCTCTTCTTCCCTTTCTCTTCTCCTGTAGAACCCCAAAGGTTAACGCTCTCACCTTAGGTAAGTGAACGCCGAGCTCTCCATCTGCCTCGGGGCAGGGTGCCGTAACCAGTTTCTTCACTGGATAAGGGTGCAGGCCTCTTGACCTCAGAGGACTGCTGTCCGTCGTTTACTGCATGAACGGTAAGTTCCGAGTATTTCAAATGTCTTTAAAAGTCTTTTGTAATGATGTCTCTTGTTTTGCAGGGTTCCGGCGATGGCGGATGACGGGCTGAAGTGAGTTGAGGATGGAACCCGTGTGAGGAATAGAAGCGCCTGGAAGCACGTAAGTAAGCGCTTGTTGCCTGCTTCACGATGCGCACTAACTGTCCTTTTATCTTGCAGGTACAAGTTCGGAGCTGCTGAAGGGTGCCAGAATACCCACTGGGTTCGGCGTGGGAAGGAGTAATGGCACGTGAGTAATAAAGTTACCCAATGTCTTTAAACGCACCTTCTTTTGTCTTTCAGATGCGGGATGCAGCGCCGAAGGCCTCCGGAGCGTGCAAAGAGTTGGTAAGCTTTTGTCTTTCAGATGCCGGAATGCAGTGCGAAGACCTCCGGAGCACGCGAAGAGTAGGTAAGCCTTTGTCTTTCAGATGCCGGAATGCAGCGCGAGGCGTTGGTGACAGCCGATGGACCAGGTAAGAGAAGCGCTGTCACTGAAGACCGTAGTGCTAACCTGTTCTTTCTTGTCTTTATAGGTGTTGCTGAAGACTGGATTCAGGATGGTAAGCCTTTTTCCCTTAGGCCCAGGATCAGATGCAGAAGACACGATGAGCGTTCTGCTGCAGAGGATGCAGAATAACGCAAAGCAAGATTCATCCATCGGGTGTGGTTTAAATAGCCTCCTGTAGTGCTTAGTGTCTCCTTCCACAGCCTCGCCTAGGTAAGAAAAGAGTTCCTGCTTTCCAGAAGAGTTCCAGTGTTCTGAACCTAGGGAGTGGCTCCTGCCCCACCCAACAGGAAAAGTAGTCCCAAACAGAAGAGGATTAGAGGCTCAACTGGCAGGTAAGTAAGCAGCATGGTCTGCTGCAGGTAAGTCCACCCAAGCATTATGAGCCCGGCGCTTCCAGCGCTGGGACTGGGCATATTTATGAGCCTGGTGCCACTGGCGCCAGGGCAGGGTCCAAAAGGTCCCAATTGGGACTGGTTGGCACTCGGAACCTGGGTTATGGGTCTGCTTCCAAGGGAGTTGGGTAAGTCCTGACCTTTTGGAAGCAGAGATCATGACACAATCCTGCTGTTTACTTTTAAACCACATATTCTGAAGTGTGGCGCACTGTGTTCTAAGCTGATCTAACACCCTCTGTACCTCAAAGGAACATCGCGTGGCTCAACATGAACTTTTGCGGATCGACAACAAAGACAAATGCAAATCGCTGAATATTCTCTAAACATTTGATGTCAAATAAATGTACTTTACAAAATGTACAATCTTGCTGTTTGCTTTTAAATCACAGTTTCATATTCCGAATTGTGGCGTGCTGTGTTGTGACATAATGTGTGTTGTCTTCCGGGTTCTGTGTAAAGTCGCGTAGGACTGGAGACGACTGGGCGCGTTTGATGATGCACCCTGTAACGTCACGGAGAGAAGCGGGGAATATGAATGCTTTCATAATGTCAGGCTTAGGGGCGGGAGATATGATTTAGTGTCGCAAAAGCAAGTCAGCCAGGTCAATAGCGGCAGTCATAGGATTATCACATAATGTCGGCGCACACCAGCCTGATTTATCGTTTCTTTAGTGGACAAAAAGTCGGGTGAGGCCCATAGGAAATTGTACCATCAGCGGACAAAAGGAGGGTTCGTAGAACACTTTCAACCGGACAACGAACAATACAAACAACGTTCTCAGAACAGCCCCATTTTGTGTATTTGCAACCATTTCGGGACACTGCGAGTGTTCTTAGAACACATTCAACTTGACAGATTACAATACGGACAGCGTCCTCAGGACACCCCCAGTTTGTGTATTTACGAACATTTAAATACACGCGACTGTTTTTAGCTCAATTTTACCTTCCTTGCGAACAAAAAGGACACATACTCCGTCCTCTGAACACCCCACCATTTAGTTTATTTACAAAATGTCAGAACAGCCGTGTTCTCCATGGACAAATCGAACACAAAAAAAGCGTATAGCACATAAAAAAACATACTCCCCTACCCTCCCCAAACACTCTTACACACCAACACACTCCACTAAATTCAATTTTTAATCCAAGTTTCACCGCGCTTTACGCGGTCGACGGCGAATACAAGATGGCGGGCGCGACAGAAAATCTGACACGCTCCACGCACCACGCCGTCCAATCAGTGAACACGTCGCATGTCCGCAGACATGATGCAAGCCCATGGGCCAATCGGGGCGCTGTCCGCGGAGCGAACAGGGAAGCCAGTCCGCGAAGTGAACACAGATATCACTAATTTTTTTGCCTTACATTTTGGTCATTTTTAAAAAAACTACTGGACGGAATTACACCGAATTTGCAAAAGCACGCTTTCGGGACCAAGCTGCCGCTCCTGCTGCAAATTTGGTGTAAATCCCTCCAGCGGTTCAGGCTGTAGCCGTGCACAAAGTTTTTTTTTTACCATTATGTCTATAGGAAAAAAAAAAAGTTTTGGGACCCCCCCTATAACTTTGCCCCCCCTGGACCAAACCTCTCTCTGCAAAACAATTCAGACTGGGCCATATACTTTTTTTGCAAAGTTTGGTGAGGATTCGTCCAGAGGGAGCGAAGTTATAAGCCACCCAAAAAGTGCTCTTCCTGTGGAAACACCAACTTAACCATAACTACATGGACGCTACCGCGTCCATGTAATATGTATGTATGTATGTATGTATATATATATATATATATATATATATGCATATATATATATATATATATATATATGCATATATATATATATGTATGTATATAAAGTGTGTGCTCATAATAATGTTGGTTGCATTCACACTGCCATATCAGAGTTACTGCTGTGCAATCTATTCTAAGCATGTGAATCCATGAAAGATCCAATGCTGGAGAAGGGAATAGTTTCTTACCTGTAACTCCATTTCTCCAGCATTGGTAACTTTCATGGATTCACATGCGCCCGCCGGCCTCCCCTGAATGTAATGTACATGCTGTATTCTCCCGTGCTACTTTGGAGGGGTTAAAATCTGAAGGGAGCCGCGGGGGCGTGTCATTTATACTGCCACGTCCTATTGGGGCATGCGTGAGCAGCCCAAAAACGATGTGGATAGGACACAAAAGTGTTGAAGTTTTCCTATGGGAAAACGGCTTTATAAGTGTACCGAGGGTTCCCAGTCTGACGACGGGGAATATTCTAAGCATGTGAATCCATGAACGATACCAATGCTGGAGAAATGGAGTTACAGGTAAGGAACTATTCCCTTATCTGGATTCCTGATCAATAAGGAAAAATCTGTATTGTTCCCTCTTGCAGGACTAAGGGATAGAAATGGAGAGACACTCCCTGACTGGGGATAAAATGAGAACTGGAATCCTTTAAATATTTGGGTATTCAAATATTCCATGAAATTGAATAGACTTTTGTGTCTAATATGGGCAGGGCGTTGATGGGCATTGGGGATGCTGTTGTTTTTTGGAAGTCACTAACATTATCATTGTTGGGTAGAATAACTGTGTAAAATGGTGGTCTACCCAGATTACTATATTTTTTTGCCAATATTCTGTATGTGATAAACAGATTTTCTTTAACATGTTGGATGTTAAGTTCGGGGAATTAATTTGGGGCACGGGAAGATGAAGGGTTGCTCTAAAGATACTCTGGCGATCATACCAGGAGAGGCTGACTTGCTCTCCCCGATTTCGAACTATAATTTCTTTTGCAGCTCAATTGCAGTTTGCGGCCCGTTGGGACGATTCAGCGGCAGGTGAAATGAAAGGTTTGCTAGAGACTCTTCCGAGACATAGGCAGGGAATTTAATTGCTGTGGGATCTGATGCGGACAAGGGCTGACAACGGTATATTTAACGTGCTGCACACAGTATGCAGGAAATTGCTTGTTATATTTAAAATGAAGAGGCTGTATCGTGCAGATTTACCTTTGGGGTTTGATGCAACCATAGTGACAGCGCTTAGAGAAATGGGCCTTGTGACATTGTAGACTTAAGGGGTGCACGTTGCTGGGTGATTTGTTTTGCAGACGGGAAACTACTTTTAAACATAGGATGGGGAAGTATGACCTGCCTTTTTTCTTGCCTTTGATTCCAGGGTGGTGAGGAGAATGACTGAATAAGGGAGGAGATCCTGGAAGAACAGGACACCAACCTGGTGTTACAGACCAGGGTGTTGCAGGAGGGGACACCTTTTGCAGATTTTGTGATCAAGGGCAAATGGGAAAGGGATGTGGGCTTTGCAATCTCGGACAGAGAATGGCTTTCAATATGGGTACAGGTGAAGGTGTCCCGAAATGCTAGATTCCGATTGGTACAATTTAACTCCATACTATTGATGTCTCATTGTTGTCCGAGGTGTGGGATTGCTTGATCATCATGACTTTTTGGGAGGAGATGGTGGCCAGGATAAACACTTTAATTCATGGCTCCTACGGACAGACGACATCTATGGGGATTGGTTCCTGCAAGAGAATAATACAAAACTTGTTGATACTGGCCAAAAGGAGAATAGCAATATCGTGAAAATCCCCTAAAGGGCCGCTTATAAGGCAATTGATAACGGACATTCAATGGTGGGGATTGACAGAGGTGGAGATTTTACTGAAGAATTGAGATTTTGGAGGAGGACGGGAGGTTGATTGGTGTCAAATGCTAAATGTACTTCCTCACTTCCTCTCCAGACTTGAAACCGCCCTGAGGTAAGCAGACACCCAGAATGAGATGGGTATGGGCTGGAGGGGTAATATAACTGGAGGGGGAGGTTAATACAGAGGTTTGAAAGTAGTATCTGGTGGGTGCAGTGAATGGGCTACGTGGAGTGATTATGAAGTTAAGGGTGTCGAGGTGAAGCTTCTTACTTTGTTGTAGGTCTTCGTAAATGTAATATTGTGTGGTTATTACCTGAATGTATGTGCTGCTGGCACTATGACATTATAACAGTATGACATTTTTGTTTGGTTGTGCGATGAAGAAATGTAAAACAAAAACAGATACAAAAAGTGTCCACAAAAACTCACAAAATCTACCTTTTTAAATCAGATTGTGAATCCTTGAGGTCTACTAGTTTGATGAAAAGAAAAGTGGATTTGCATTCCCCGTCCCACCCCCCTAAGGGCTTTATAGTAAGGCGAGCAGCATTCGAAACATTATGATGGGCAAGGGGCGAGGGGTGAATAATCAACCTATATAGTGTAGCCCAAGGCGCGAGCAAGTCTGCCATTCTTTGTAGATATTAGTGCATTATGTGTAAGATGTTAGTAACCATAGTTTGGAGACCACGACTGCACGGCGAATGCAGCATTTCATGCAATGGGGCCCAATTGTGTGACGAAGGAAACCTCTAGCCATGCCAGAGCTCCCGTGAGGACAACCCACACCCCCTACCTCCTTAAAGTTGATTTATTGTTCTAACAGTGTTGCAAAGATGTTTTCTATCCGCAAGGATTGGGCCCCGTAAGACCACGATCATAGACTGGCGTCTGGTGTGCATGTTATCTAACACTGGCCAAAGCATGACCCGGCGACCAAGGATTATAGCCCATATAACTGACTAAACCTCCATGGCACCTGGTGCTCTTTGACCACCAACCCCAAATTAACAAGTCCTGAAATGTTCAAAGAGTCCCGACTGCGTGCGTCATTGAGCGACAATCGTATGATTTTGTATTGCAAGGTAGGTGCTGGGAGTTACAAATTAAAGTTCAAAATGAGGGTGGAGACCTTGGAGCCAGATGGCAAGGAAGGAAGGAAGGAGGTGAGTGAACCTTTTGTGTGAAGGTTAGAGAGCCCCAGAACCTCCTTGTGAGCCAGTCTTAAAGCCTGCCAGGTGCACAGTATGATGATAAAGTGGCATTGTGTTAGGGGCGTAGTTAATGTCTTCTTTGACCTTCGTGAGAAGATGATCTCCGCTGCACCCATGTGATGGAAGGCTGACAGACTGGGCTTGAACCAATGACCTGGCATCCTTTATAGGGCAGGCGGATCCTGTATAGGCGAACACCAACCAGCTGCACAGGTTTTTACTATATATGTTTACGCCATTAATGACGATGTGTTTCTTTATAATATTCTGTTTGTACCCTCTTTCGGCAGAACGTTCTTAGCAGCAGAGTTCTTTGCTGTTGCTCTTATCTGTGTGTGAGATTAAAACGTGTTATCCTTACAAGATCGTCTTGGGTCTTTTTTCCCTAGCAGGTTGTATTCTCTGGTGTGAGCGTTCAGGGACATGCCTTCAGGCTTTATGTATTGTAAGCTTGTTTTGGGTGATTTGTTTACTTTCCACATAAGACCATATTCTAGTGGTTTGTGGAAGCCAACACGAAATGAGGCTTGGAAGGTTTGTGGTAAGTGGTTTACATTTCTGTATTCAAATCCTGGTGTCACTGCTTAACTAAAGTGTAAGATCCTGGGCAAATAATTTCATCCATCCCAACCACAGCATTACCGCGCTGGCAAATGCCAGTAGAAATGTGAACTTTGTCTTTGCCTCCTATCATGTTTAAAGGCAGTGTGAGCGGCCGGATGTGCATTAAATTGCACTATTTGATAACTTGACACCAGCACCCACAAACATGCCTTGGCTGAGAATGCCTTCACACAGGTAAGTTAGCCCCTTCTCCTGAAAGTCTCTGAAGTTAACCCCTCTCCCAACATATGACCCCCCCTGAAGTTTTAGACTGGTTACGCCCCTGCTGTAGAGAGACCGAAGTAGCATGAGAGTGTCACCTAATCACTATTGCCTTTTTGATCCGGTGCTGTTCCTGGGGCTCACCATCCCTTGATTAGTGACGAGGTTACTAAGTAAAATAGTTTGAGCCCCTCCAAGCACCAAATGCAAAGAACACCTATCAGATGCCTCTAACTATTGAGGAATATCAATCATATTAGTTGTGGATGGCCACAATCACCTGAAAACTCAGCCCAAATGGACTTTTTTGTACGTGTTCTTTTCTTCTTGCCCCAAAAGCTACTATAGCTTTATAGACCTTTAGCGAGGGCCATACGGGCGTTATGGGCCCTGAAGGCAGAGTTAAAGGCCCAAGCGTAGCGAGGGCATTAAACGAGGCATGAGGGACCATAACACCCAGTACGGCCTGAGCTGCAGTTTTATAAAGCTATTCGAACAGCCTTCGTATTTAATTAAATTAGAAAAAATGACACACTACGGAAATGCATCTTTATTGGGAAAAGGGTTAGTGGGTGGAAAATGAAGTTTTGTAAGGACAAATATCTATTTAAGGTTCTGTGTCATTGTAGTAAACATACACACAGTGTTGGAGTAGAAAGTAGAAGCTGCTATCCTACATGCGTTTTTCTGGTTGTAGCCTTTTTTATAGGCTAGTGGGAGGTAATTGGCATTAGGGGGTGGAGTATCCAAATGGGGAAAGTAAATGCAGGTGTGAGTCGTTTTTGTGTTTTGATAAGGCAGCTAATTAGTATTGGGGAGTATAGTTTTTAAATGGGAATAGTAAATGCATGTCTCAGTAGTTATTTGTTTTATTCAGGCAGAGGAATGCAGGGGTAAAGTTGGAATTTTTAAAATAAAATATAATGTATACTGTACAAAAATATAAACAAGTGTTTCAATAACATTTAATAGATGGCACTGTTGAGATGAAACATTTTGTAAGGTGTATTTACCTTTGTTAATGAAACTTTGCTTTCTGCTCGTTGCAGTGTTTCTTCCCCGTGTGATGTTTGCGATAAGGAAGCTTTCCTTCTGATTGTTTCCGTCAGGGGGCAGGGTGAAGGCCACGTAAGGTACACTTGCACAGCAACAAGTTAACTTTTGCTGGTGCAGGTGCGAAAATGGACGCTGGCAGCAATTAATTTTGCCGGCTATGTCGGGCGGCAGAGGTATTTGCTTATTAATGTTTTCGGGCTGTATTATATCTGCGGGATATACCAGTTTGTATAGCACACAGATTAGCCAAACAGGTGTGTGTGTAAACAGCACTAGGGTGTTCTAATTATATTTATTGGTTCAACAAATATAAGGCTGGGTAGTATATAAAGCTAACATACGTCCAAACAACAATGGTTGCACAGCATCAATCCGTTTTTTTTGTTGACACAGCCCACAAGGTCTTGTATGGAGCAGTCTCTGGCGGCCTCTTGGAGCTACTGGACAGCCAGCCCTGTGCTGTCGTGTCATTTGCTCTCTGTCCCAGTGGAAAGAAATCCTCACACAGATGTCTGTCGTTTACTTTGCTGTCAACCAGTTTCCAAGCACTGGAGGTGGAGAGTAGAGAGTGAAAGAAGGGTATGGGCTGGAGAACGGGCATTTTGTTCACCCTTGTTTAATCCATGGGAGTGAAGAAGCAGGCTGGACAGTAAGTATCAAAGCGAGTAGCCAAAGCCGTGTTTAATTTGTCAAAGGACAAGGTGATGGAGTTGTAGAGCGTTTTACTTGGTCAGGTTAGGGGGGCATGGTGTTGGCTGTCCTGGCATGTTGTTGAATTAGTCCTAATGATTTTTTCTATGAACACAGCCAGCATGAAAAGGTGAAAAAATAATTCTCCTATGTACTGTTGATTTGCTGAAATGGCACTCGAGTTTATTATTCGTTTTCCAGCAGAACAAATTGTAAATTGTATTGCTTTTTTTTTTTTACCCAATGTTTTTTTTTAAATTGTGCCGCAAAATACACCATTCCAACAAAACTCTTTAAAAAAAGAATTCTGTCTGGATCCCCTCGTCCCGGAGCCCCTAAGTCTACCCGGCTTGAGCACGCTCAGTGCCCTTGCTCATACACTACTACAAATCCCAGGAAAATATGAATGTTCCTCTTAGAAAACCATCACCAGCTTCCTCTGTGTGTCCCCCCTCTCCCAACCTTCAGAACGTTAGTGGCTGCTACGCCCCTGCCCTGGTACTAATACTTAATAAGACATGCCACCAGTACACTTGCGAAGAGGAGGGCGTAGTTTGACTGCATTAGTGAACAGGTGAGTCTTGTGGGTTTTTGAAAGCCAGGTAGTTTGGTGGATCGAGACTTTTTTTGATAAAGGTATAGTTGCTAAAAAGCAACAAAATCCTTAACACAGAAACTGACTTCAAGAAGAATAAGTAAGTGGTTTTGGACATAGAATGCTGATTATATAAGAGAAGCCCGCCTGTGGTGGGCATTAAGTGGTTTCTTATGAATCTAAAGTAGTAGACAAGGGCTTGCGATTTTGTGTTTTCAGTAAAGTATTATTCAGCATGAGAGTAAGTGCTGGAAAAGCTCACGTATCGCAGAGAATAATCCATCCTAAGGGATGGGATAGCTAAGCAGTGGCAGAGCCAGCCACTGCCTTGGGAGGGTTTAAGCCCTCTGAAATTAAGGACCTTAGAGGCAGAAGGCAGCACTCTGCTCTGGATTGCTCAGCCCGGGAGCTGTTATGGGAAAGGAGGCTACAGAAAGAACCGGTCAAATTTAGCAGACACACAGCTTATAGGTGAGGGTTACCGAGGCCATCCTGTCGTCGGTATGCAGGGGGTGGACTTGGATACTGGGTGGTAGTCATGGCCCTACTTGCGATCCCCTTTTCAAGACTAATCTCAAGCTCCTCCACCCTAAAACATTGTCATGGTGGACTCCACCTGGAACTATGGGAATGTGGGCTAGTGAAACAATGTCACTCTGTTTCCCGGCCCCAATGATGTGCATTGAATTGTAGTGGTGTGTTTTCTGCATGCCTACATTGCCTTGGGAAGTTACATGTGCGCCATAGACCTCTCGCACAGGTGTTTTTTGATAACTTGATGTACACATATCTCGTTTATTTTTATTTTCCCTAATTCGACCACATACACTGATAGTAGATTTTATACTGTGATCTTGACACAATTTGTGTGCCTGGATAGCGTAAACAAATGGCAGTTTCATCAGATGAAACCAGCCTCCTTAGGTGGAAAGAAGTTCTGAGATGCAAGGGCACGAAGTTGAATAACTCCCGAAGTTCAGGCTTGTAGTGATGTAAAGGGAGTAAGCAGCTTGGGGCATGTCAGGTCACAATCAATTCAGGATAGGAAATTAGCTGTCGACGTACAATGCTGTGATTTATTAAGCCGTAGGAAAACTCAGAGAAAATGCATTTAATGGGCCACCCTTCATTTCAGTCACTGTTCCCTACAGCATGCAGCTTTATGCATCCTCCCCATTCCCAATCGCCCCCCATTAGCACCCCTTAAAGGATATGCTCAGGGCCGTAGCCGCACTCCCACCCATACCTGTACAGACAGCTGTAATGGCAGAATACAAATGCCGAGCAGGTCTTTGTTGGGTCTCAAGCAGTCTGTTCAAATAAACAAAAGCACACCAGCACACTAGATAGCTCAGTAAGATGTGACTATGGAGTGTTACCAGCAGGGCACAGGCTCGAATACCCTGTAAAAGAGAAGTAAAATAAACCCACAAAAGTGCCCTTTCCTGCTGTCCTCGATCGGTGCTGTGTGTGGCATAAAGTAAGGGAAATATGACTGATTTCCACGAAAAGTAGGGGAGTGTCATAGCCTTTAGTTGCTGCCCATTTCCACCTCTGCAGAGCTCCAACGGTGAGCAAGTTGAACAACTTGATCCCAGTGCGTCTTCCCGAAATCTTGCAGGAAATTGTGTCAAACCAGGTGTAATCTGTTGATCCAGCAGTGCGTGGTGCTGAGAAGAACTTATTGAAAGAGAAAAGGCAGCAACATTGATTACCTGCTGAAGGCCATCCGTCGTCGGCACTATAGCCCAGCTGACTGTTGATGCATGTTACTCATCTTTGACCTATGTTGGGGCAGATGTAGCTTTAGAGGCATGAAGGTACGGTTGTATTTCTGTTGACTTTAGTATGTGCATGAACTGATGAATCTGGAGTGGAGTCATTGACCGCTAAATGGGGTCATTTTTGTGGAAAGCTATAACACCGTTGTGTTAATGGTTCCCAAAATGTGATGGCTTCTTTACTGAGAAAAGCCAGATAATAAGCAGTGCCCAAGGGCCGCTGTCTACAGTAACACTTTAGATCTCTGTGCCACCCCAGAAGAGAAATAGCCTTCTACATATTAGGCTGTCCACAAGGACAGTCCAGCACTGGCATGCCAGGCAGTTCTCCTCTACATAACAGTGTCTATCGCAACCACTGTCTTCTGTGTGGGGTGGCTGAGGTGTAGCATCGCTCTAGGTATAGAAAACCGGGGGTCAATGCCTGGACTAACCTTACTAACTCGGCAAACCCTCATACATTTCAACATCTGGCAAGAGCCGGGAGCCCCTCTTTGGAGAACTGACAAGGACAGGTTTGTTGTACTTGGCCTAGTGGGGTAATGGGAGTAGGCTATCACATTTTAGCTCTTTGCCTTACCGGAGGTGAACGGTGCATGGTGTGGTCAGAGGCTCCAGAGTATTAAGAATATCCTAAGCAATTTTTAAAAAAGATGAAAGCGCCTGTATTCTGTGTAAGAAGCATGAAATAATACGTTGTTAAGACTAATACCACTCACCTTTCATTTCACATTGATCAGAGCGGGGAGAGGGGGTGTTTTATATTGTGCTATAATTACTGAGCGTCATTGTGCTTTGTATGGGGAATCGGTCATGAAATATCTAGCCCTGCTCGACCAGGGCTATCGTAACTCCTAGAAATTCTGGTAGAACCATCTAGTCCTCCCACTAGCATGGGAACCCAGCACGTGTAGCTGTGGCCCAGGCCAGTGCTCTCATTTCACAACGTAGCTTTTGTAATCTGTTGGCAAACCCATCCAAGTCGTCTCGAGTAAAGCAATAGCTTTTCACAAGCTGCTAAAATATCCCTCCTTTCTGAGGCACACTGGCTTCTTTGTCAAATTTGGTTGTGTTTGTTTTTCATTTGTGTTGAATCACATTTTCCAGTAGAAGTGTTAGGATTTGGCCGGTCTTTTGGACAGAAAAATTGCCAATAAAAGTCAATTAAATTGACGGATTCCCAGAAGTATCTGACATGGACATTGTAAGTCATTAACCTGGAAAATGGGTGCATGCAAGACTATTGAGTTTAGTTTAGTTTATTCATTTGTATTGTGCACCAAACCCAAGGGTATGAGGGCGCAGGAGTGACAAGGTTATTCACAGCTTAGTTACATGTTACAATGCATTACAATAATTACAATAGGATCAAAGAAGGTTACAGCAGTCACGATAAAGACAAAGGTTTGCAGATTTACAAGTATACATATTTACATAGTGGGTAACGGAGGTGTGTAGGATGGAATTAGCGGTCGTTGTTCTTTAACCAATATATGTAGTTGCGTCTAAAGTGTTATTAGGTTTGGGGTGTTCTTAGAGGGGGTGGTAGGGAGTTCCAATGCTGGGCTGCTTTCACTTGGAAGCTGTTGCCACCCATTTTGGTGCGTTTGAACCTGGGAACTGTGAGTAGGTTGGCGTTGGAGGTTCTAGTGGGTCTGTTGGAGGAGTGTTTACTTAGTCTATCGACTTAGTAGCGGGGGCAGCGTTGTTGAGGCATTTGTGTGTTAGTGAGGCTACTTTGAGCAGGATTTTATCTTTAGTGTTGAGCCAGTTATGGGCTCTCCTATTGTTAGAGATGTGTTCTTTCTTGGGGATGCTAAGTGCTGCTCTGAGAGCGTTGTTTTGTAGCGTCTGGATTTTGTTAGTAAGCTGTTTGCTAGCTCCTACGTAAAGGGCATTACGATAGTCCAGTTTTGATAATATAAGGGCTCAGGCTAATGTAATGCAGTTCTGGGTGGATAAGAAGGGTTTGGCTGCTCTTATAGGCTTACATGTGTAGGCCGTGGAGGATGCCATGGAGCTAACCTGTTTATGGAAGGAGAGGGAAGAGTCAATGTATATTCCTAAGGTTTTCACTTCCTTAGCTACTTAAATCAGGTTCCCGTCTATTAAGAAGCTGGTGTAGTTGTGGTCCAAATTGGTTAGATTTGCGGTGGAGCCAAGTATGATGTCTTGTCATCATTCAGGCATAGACTGTGAGAAGCCATCCATGCCTGGATGATGAGGTACACCTTGTTCACCAAGGCCAAATCATGGTTGTAATCTCCCGTCAACAGGATGAGATTCTGGGTATCATCGGCATAATTAGTGTAGGTAATAGCTAGATCATCAAACGGGCTTCGTGAGCACGTTGTACAGTGTAGGGGAGCCACATGAGCCCTGGGGGACTCCGCATGTTATGGGGATGGGGTCGGCGGCAGCTGTGGTGGAGAAGACACGCATGGATCTGTTGCTGAGGAATGGCTCGATCCAGCCGATGGCTTCTTGGGAAAAGTGGGCAGCTGAGTCTAGGTGATTGCATAAGATTTTGTGATCAACTAGATCAAATACCGCAGAGAGGTCTAGGAGGAGCAGTAAGGCCGTTTTCCCATTGTCTCTGAGTGTCAATTTGAGCCTTCAGGTCGATAAGGGCTGTTTCTGTCCCGTGTTGGGGTCTGAAGCCTGATTGCCGATTACCGAGGAGATGGTTTATTTCAAGGAATTTTTGGATTTGTTGGTAGGCTGTTTTGTCTAGTATCTTGAGCAGGTAGGGGACGGTGGTAATGGGTCTGTAGTTGGTGGGAATGGAGGGGTCAAGAGAGGGCTTTTTGAGGAGGGGGAGGACCCAGGACTCTTTGAGGTTGCTGGGGACGGTACCTAAGGAGAAGGAGGCGTTGATGAGTCTTGTGATGAATGGTGAGATGTCTCTTGCAGCGTCTTTAATCATTTGTGAGGGGCAAAGGTCGGCCTGACAGTTGGATGGTTTTAGACTGAGAATTATTTTTTCCACTTCAAGAGTGGAGTCTTTGGAGAAGTTAAAGCGAGAGGGGTTGGGCAGAGGGTGTTGGGAGATGGGGCGCGGGGTCGTGTTAGTGGGGTTGGTTGGTTTGGCTATGGAGTCTTTCTTGTTTTTAATTTTAGTTTGAAGGCCTGTGACTTTATTGTTTAGGGCATTTTGGACACTAGTGCACCATTGTTTGTCCTTTACGCAAGTGTCTGGAGTTAGCACAGGTGTTTCCAGTTCTTTAATGATCGTAAACAGCTCTTTGGTGCTGGAGTTGGATTGTGCAATTCTCTTGTTGTAAGACTCATGTTTGGCAGCTATGATTTCTTTTTTGTAGTTGGACCTTATTTTGTTGAGCGGTGTTTTGTTGTGGTCTGTGGGAGATTGTCTCCAGGCTTGTTCCTTTTCGCGTTTTTCTAATCTAAGAGTTTTAAGATGATTAGAGAACCAATGGTTGAGATGCTTTTTCGGTTTACATTTTCTTAGTTTTAATGGTGCAATGGAGTCTAGGGCTGTGCACATGATTTTGTTATAGCCTTCAACAAGGTCGTGGGGGTTGGATGTGGCAGGGAGTTGGTTAAGTGTAGGGAGGATGAGAGGGATCAGTTTTTCCACTGTGATATTTTTCTTACTTCTCGTGGGGATGGCAGAGGCTAGCCCGTTGTTGGTGATGGGGCTCGAGGCTTCGAGGGTGAAGGAGAGGAGATGGTGGTCGGACCAAGGTTGAGGGACGTTATCAGTGATGGAGGCCGTGCAGTTGTAGTCTGCTACCCAGTCGAGGGTTCTCCATTTGTTATGGGTGGGGCCAGATACGTTTTGGGTAAAGCCTAATTCAGAGAGATTATTGTTGATGAGGGTAGCCTGGTGATCTTTGGGGTCTTTAAAGCCTAGGTTGAAGTCCCCTAGGAGAAGGCGCTGGGAGGAGTTTTTTTAGCTTATTGGTGAGGATGGTGCTGGTGAGGATGGTCCTTCCCCGAAGGATCCTAAGGGTCCGGGAGGTCTGTAGAGTAAGTGATGGATATCGTTTGGGAGTTAGTAGTAGGCAGCTTAGCTGTGAGTGATTCACATGATGGGAGGTGGGTCGAGGAGTCAAGTCTAATGTTGAGGTGTGTTTTGGCAATTACGGCCAGGCCACCGCCTCTAGATTCTGTTCTATCCGCTCGGAGGATGGTGTAATCATCTGGGATGGCTAAGGAGAAGGCTGGTCCAGCGGCTGCATGGAGCCAGGACTCGGTTATGGCTAGGAAGTCTAGATCTGCTGCTAGAATGAGGTCCGCTATATCTGTTGCATGGGCTATTATAGGGCGTGCGTTAATGAGGGTGCCTTTTATAGGTGCGGCAATAGTCTTAGTGGGGGTGGGGATGGTGGCTGTGTTGTAAGTTTTGTCTTTGAGCGTAATATTTGGTGGGATGGACTTGGGTCTTTCCAACATAAGGTTGGCGCAGGTGCTAATGGTAGTGGAACGGTGAGTCAGTTTGGACTGGATCGAGTCCCTGGCTCGAGGCTCGTACAGTTTGGGTAGTCTGGACCGTAATCTGGTATTTCTTTCGGAGAAGCTACATGGTAGGGAGAATTGAGGCAGCATGGTTGTGGCGTAGGGCTCTATGGGTGGTGGTGAGGTGGTGCCAATGATGTCCAAGCTCAGGGTGGAGCTAGACAGGCATGAGAAATTAATAAGGTGGAGAATAATTCTCAGCAGTATTGAATAGATGCCTGGTAGGAACATTATATTGGTGGTGTATGGCCTGGTTGGTGTTGGCAATCAGCAGATGCTGCCTATGTGGCTAGGATGTACATGGAGGACTTTTTAAAGTAAGCTGACACAATGCCTAAAATTGGGTACAAAGTAAGCTGACACAATACCTAGATTCGAAATACAAAGTAGGCTGACACAATGCCTAGATTCGATTTTTAGAGTAGGCTGACACAATGCCTAGGTTTGATTTTTTAGAGTGAGCTGACACAATGCCTAGGTTTGATTTTTAGAGTAAGCTGACACAATGCCTAGGTTTAAGATACAAAGTAAGCTGACACAATGCTTAGATTCAAGAAGCAAAGTAAGCTGACACAATGCCTAGATTCAAGATGCAAAGTAACACAAACCATACAAAGAAATGGTCTGACAATGATGTACCATTACAGGAGAAAAAGGTCTGACAAAACAAAGCTACTCTCACCTACAGCCGGGAGAGGCACTATTGTATCTCAGTGTTGGGTTCCTGGGGTTTAATATGTGCTGCAAGAAATTCCATGCAGCAAAGTAATGTATTCTAGTGTGACACGAGTAGATCCTGTTCACACCACTTCAATCATTGAGTTCATGTGTTGGACAAGTAACAGCACTGTTTAGTTCATACCATTTTTGTATTACTTTAAATACTTTTTTTATGAAAGAAGACTTGCAGGTTTCACAAGATTGACACCATGTGAGGCTGGATTATGATAAACTGCATGTGCGTTTTGTGCATTGCCTAACTGCATTAGCACCAACTGAAATAGATCTGCACTCCATTCCACCAGTAGTTGGTAATGCCAATTGCTCATGCACAAAATGTGATTATGCGCTTGCGATTTAGCAAAATAACTTCTCAAGTGTACAAGGACAACTCATCAAACTTGGTGAAAGCACGCTTCAAAGTTTGCTGTTTGGTGCAAGTGGAGACATTGGTCCCAAAAGGTTAAGCAGTAACGACCAGAACAAGTGAAATTTCAATTAGCATTTGTTTTCACCATTTATGGGGTATTCTGTGAAAATGACGTGCAGTAAATACTATTTGACTATGATTACGAAATCAACTTTCAAATACTGCCAATTCTTACCTCTACCCAAAATGTCTCCCATTCCCCAAGCAGGGTAGAAACGTGTTGTCTTTTAAGTGACAGGATGCCTTTATGCATCGCTCCTGCTTACAGCTCAAGACAAAGCTCTGCGGGAAGACTCACAAAGGGAGGGATTATCTACGAAACCCACATCTTCATGTATCACTTACT
The DNA here is from genome assembly GCF_040938575.1 of Ambystoma mexicanum. Lineage (NCBI taxonomy): Eukaryota > Metazoa > Chordata > Amphibia > Caudata > Ambystomatidae > Ambystoma > Ambystoma mexicanum. The sequence continues at coordinate 1,103,338,110 of NC_090937.1, forward strand.
GACCCTTCCCTGCCGCTTTTCTTCATGGAGAAGCAGCATTCCACACCGCTGCTGTCCCATATCTATTTCAATCCCCCAAACAAGGATGGAAATGCATTTAAATGAGTATGCAAAACCGGATTAATATATAAACAAACGGTGCATTGAATGATATTTCCATTATGAGGTACGATGTTATCTCTGTTTACACAAACTTTGACATATAAAATAGCAGAACATATTTTCATAGAGACAAATGTTTGTTTTTTGTGCATATTTCTATTTAGTATGTTGAAGAACTATTCAAGGCTAATTAAGGTACTGTTTACCATAATCTTTAGCGCCCACCTCGGGGAGGCGAGCATCTGATAGAGTAAGCCAGCTTCTTGCAGCCTGCCGTGCCCACCGGGACTTTAAACCACTTGTATTTGGGTGTTTTTCTCCTCTTTTGCCTCTCTCCAAAGCCCTCTTCCTGACTCTCTACTTCCCAGCCCACCCACTCCTCTGCGAATTGGTTGGTGCCAGCTGCACGTGTCCGGAAGACTACAGCAAAACAAAAGGTGATGGCTTGAAAGTTTCCAATTAATCTGAACCTCAGGCATTGCCCTGGGCAACCCTCCAGACCATTGTTCTTCACCTGCCAAGCCGTTACAAATGGGGAAAGACCATATGCAAATCAGTCTTCGTCCCACCCCAAAAGGGGCAGTCCAGCCCGAACTGCTTGGTCACATCCCTTCTAAACGAGACCACAAGCATCCGCAAACATGTTTCAGCTTCTTTGGGCCTCATCACTGAGGAGTAGCTAGGGTCTCCAGAGGCCTTCCACAATTTTCTCTCCTGTTTTCTGACTGCACAAGCTCTTTAGCTCCCACCTCATAAAGGCGACCATCTGATGCGGTAAGCCTGCTTCTTGCAGCCTGCCTGTGCCCACTGGGACTTTAAACCACCTGTATTCTGGTGTTTTCTCCCTCTTTTGCCCCCCACCTCCTATCCCTCCCACTCCCCTGCCGAATTGGTTGGTGCCTGCTGCATGTGTCTGCAAGGCTTTCCTTCACTGAACCTCACAGGTCATCCTTCTAAAGGCCAGAGGCAAAGATCTCCTTACCAAGCAGCCCACTCTGGGACACCTGATGCAGACAACCTACAGCGACTGATAAGGTAAGTGTGGGCAGGAAGTACAGCCATTACTGTACTCAGTAACCCTACACCATTCATATTAACTAATATCTAAAACCCACCTGCATCCTACTAATTGTGTAACTGGTTTGTCATTGCTCTGCCAAATAGGGGGTAGGACATGTGATGCACTTAGGTAGAGGTTTGGGGGTAGGACATGTGATGCACTTGATGGATTTGGGGGTTAGGAAGTGAGTTGCACGTGATAGATTTTGGGGGTAGGAAATATGATGCACTTGGATGGATTGTTGGGGTGGGGGGGTCGTTGCAACTCTATGGATTTTCAGGGGGGGCTAGGAGGAATGGTGGTGCACTCTTTTGTTAGCCTGTCCATTCACACAGATATTTATGAAGATGTCCTGTCCCCTGCACTCTGAGGATCATAGGGAGAACCTGCCTTGGCGCCTTAAAGTCCCTGAGGACAGACTGTTTATTTGCACCTAGAAGATGTATTAGGATTCCCCCTTTGGCACTTAATGATCTGTCAGGATGGCTTCCCTCTGCTCCCAGCTTTGGTACTAGTGGTAATTTGAAGTCTAGCCTATGACGCTAGCTATCACAGCCACAAGAATCAACTGAGGATGACACTACCTGAACAAACAAGTACATCTACAACATATCTCCATCTGAGTTTCTAGTTATGTATTAACGCACCACTCTGGTGGACACCGGCCGAGGCATGGCTACCCACACACATCAGAATACATCAATACAACAAATCTGGTCTCGCTGGTCGCATTGTTGCACCTACGTACACCAGACTACACCTCAACACATCTGCCACTAGTATGCAGCAAAGACCTGCAACAAATTCGGGCCAGCTGGACACATAACAAGTCTCTTGCACTCACGCGTTCTCCTGACACACCTCTCAGCACCCATTCACATGCCCGAACTTGTGGAATGCTTTTTATAGACGCACTGCCCTACTTTGCCTTACAATGGCCAAATGCACACACGCATTCTAATCCTACTCCGTGATATCCAACACCCTGGACTTTGGTCTCCAAGGGCGCTCCCACCACTAGCATATTGAGACAATAATGGTAAAAGGCGCTATATAAATGACCAGGTCCTGTCCACTGTAATTAATAGATCCCATGCCTTGGTAGTGTCGTTTTAAATGTTTTGTTAAATGTCTTGTTATGACCACCATATAGCCTCCACTCCACATGCGTAATTATGTAAAATTAAACTATAGATCAGAACATTGACAAAATAGATTGATATGAAGGAGAAGTGTAATAAGAGGATAAAGAAGGAAGATGGTTCGAATGATGGGCAACACTCAAGACATCAGGAGCAATAACCCTCCTCATACCGGAGTTCAAATACTATAGATGAATACATTGAGGAATATATTTACTACTTAAATGGTCAATTAAAATAGTGCTATATTGGAACCACATTATTTGATACAATCTACATACAACGTGTACCATAACCCAAAATTATTACAAAGCAAAGTTGTCAGTACCTAATGAAAATAATAAATGACATATAAAATCAATACTGGATCAGGAAAGTCCTACAAGACTCAAGAACTGTTATACTACAGACAATTCATAATGTGCAAAGTTCACATGTATAGGAAAGTTCCAACATGTTTCTGTTATCAAGATTCTACTCCCGGCATTCATCAGGTATCACAATTAGTGCAAATCTGTCTTTTGTTGTCTATATTTGTAAATAGGTCTAGGCGATCTATTTAGTTTTGGCTATATATCAATATGTTTTCAAAATCGATATAGGGCGAGCATATCGTTAACATCGAGATATATACACATTATTACGTTCATGCCATGGCTAACAATGAAAATGGGGGATAGTTGGATCCTGGCTGGCTCTACACTACAATTACCTGAATTCCATGCTGCAACTGCCTGGTACATACCAGAGGGATTCAAACCTGCACACTTGCATCCAATAGGCCTCCCTGACGATTGCTGAGGCATGAAAGCGGGCAAGGAGGAGAACATCTTTGTACTGTTTGAGCTTACTGCAGATGGGACCCAGAGTAGCACCCCTGACACCCCTCTTCTTTTGTTTGCACATCTACCTGGAGACTGGGGCTCCAGAGGGGCTGCACCTGGGCTACCGTTGCCTAACTTTGGAGTGCCATACTGATGGTTACTCCCTCCTGACATTGAAAATGGGGGAGAGTTGGAACCTGGCTGGCTCTACACTAAAGTTACCAGAATTCCCTGCTGCCACTGCCTGGTACATACCAGAGGGATTCAACCCTGCACACATGCATCCAATCGGCCTTTCTGAAGATTGCTGAGGCATGAAAGCACACTAGGAGGAGAACATCTTTGGACTGTTTGAGCTTACTGCAGCTTGGACCCAGAGTAGCGCCCCGGCCACCCCTCCTTTTTTGGAAACATTATTGCATGTACTATTTTTATTTACATTTTGACATTTACACAGCTGTGCATATTCTCAAACAGGAAGAGAAACACTGTATTTGCACTTTATTTTGATCAATGTCTGATAAAGGTGTTTGTGACATCTCACATATAGTTGGCAATTTACAAATGAGCATTTAACCCACTTAAACAATATTGAGATACAGATCGTCGTATATCGAGATATGACTTTTGTTCCATTTTGCCCAGCCCTATCTGAAAAACAGAAAATCTCTTATTTTGAAAAAAAGATAAGACATATATACTGAAAAAATTATACTATTCGTTCTTTATGTCTATGTTGATTTGTAGTATGGTAGAGTCAGTGCCAAAAAAACCATGATTAACTATAAATTAACCAGTCATGAACTCTGATCAATACTGTGCAGACATGAGGTAAAAGAATACCTTCACTTTCTTAACTCTTGGAGTAGCTCATTTTATTGGCTTAATCTCCGTTCTTTACTGAAATATCACACCTTGACCTACAAAATAAAACCGGGGCTTCAATTCTGGGTGTTATGTGCGCAATGAAATCACAATTGTTATTCAACACATTAGATATGAGACTTATTAGCTTGTTCCTATGACAGACACCAATGTGTGGCATATTATTAGTTGTTAAATTTAGTTTGTTTAAAGACCTCTACAAAACAACACATTTATTTTAATGTTTACTATAGTCACAATTAAGCTAAATCCAGTTGCTCTACACTGAGAAAAGGTGGAAAAAAAGAGGACCCAAGTACAACTAGTCAAAGCGGTTCTCTTACCTCATGGATTTGTGGTAACCAGGTCTTGTTCCATCAGACGGCTTTTAAATAAGACGGTGTGAAAAGCATGGCCATAGAATGCTGTATTAATAGAGCAATCTCCAAGGGTACCACCTCATTTTAGTCACCATTTTATGTGTCTGCGTAGCATCTATGACTTTTGCCATTGGCAGCCATGGTGGAAAATGCTGTCTGCAAATTTTTTATTTTATTTATTAGCATTTTTAAAGTGTGCAGCAGCCCTTAGGCATCGTGGCGCTGTTACAGAGGAAAGAGAAAGCTTAGTGGTTACATAGCAAACAAAGGCTACATTACATCTCATCGGTTGCATAGGAGAGGATACATTACATCTAGGTAGTTCTGTGGGATGCATTCGTGTAGGAGCAGGGTGACTAGCTGAACAGCGTGGTTTTGAGGGATATGCGAAAGATGGATAAGGAGGGTTCAGCTCTGAGAGCATTCGGTAGGGCATTCCATAGTTTAGGTGCTATGTTAGGAAAGCCAATGCCTCAGATGTGTTTACTCTTTTGATGGATGGGACGCAGTGTTGGTTAGCGTTGTGACTTCTTTTAGGGCGTGTTGAAGTGTCTCTGGATATGGTTTCAGATAAGTATGACATGGCATTGAGATTGATGCATTTGTGCGTTAGGGTGAGGATCTTAAAGTTGATCCTTTCCTTTACTGGGAGCCAGTCTGCGGCTCGCCTAGCCTGGAAGATGTGATCTCTTTTGGGGATGAAGAGGGCTGTGCGTTGTTTTGTACTGTTTGGAGCCTGCTGACATTTTTTGCTGAAGTGCCTGCGAGGAGAGCATTACAGTAATCAAGTTTTGCTCCTAATGTGGCACGGGTGATAAGAGAGGCGGTCTTGAGTGGTGAGGAAGGGTTTTATGGCATTTATAAGTTTGGTAGTGTGGGCAGAAGCAGAGACAATGGCGCTAACCTGTCGCGTCATAGAGAGGGTTGAGTCAATGTAGACTCCAAGGGTCTTTACTGAAGTGGAGACAGGTATGTTAGTGTTGCCGATGGTGAAGTGATTATATTTTGGGTTGAGTTTCGGTAGTATTTCCTTGGGACCTAAGAGGATGATCTCGGTTTTGTACCCATCTAAACAGAGACTGTTGGCTGCCATCCAAGTTTGGAGGGTAGTGTAGATTTGAAGGAGTGCAGCTGCATCTTGGTCGTAGGATCCAGTGAGAGGGAGGACTTGAGTATCATCAGCATAGTTCGTTTAGGCTATGCCGAGCAAGTCCAGCATGTCAAAAAGAGGCTTAGTAAATAAGATGTAACGGGTAGGCGCAGTGCATGATCCCTGGGGCACTCCACAGTGACTGATGGTGGGAGCTGCATTGGCCTGATCGGAGTACACTTTCATGGCCCTTCCTTCTAAAAAGGAGGCTATTCATAAGGTGGCTTTATTAGAGAAGTGGGATGCGCTGGAGAAGTGAGCGGTCAGGATGTCTTGGTCAACAAGATCAAACACAGCGGCGAGATCTAGGAAAAGCAGGAGGGCAGGTTTACCATTGTCCATTATTTTGGTAATTTTGTTTTTTTAAATCTAGGAGGGTGGTTTCTGTGCCGTACCCTTTGCCGAAGACTGATTGTCTTTTGCCTAGGATGGCGTTAGATTCAAGGTAGTGTTGGATTTGGTTGTGGGCAGCTTTGTCTAGGATTTTGAGGAGGAAGGGAATGGTGGTGATGGGATGGTAGTTGTTGGGGCACGTGGGATCTAGGGAGGGTTTCTTTATGAGTGGACCGACCCATGCTTCCTTTAGGCTCTGTTGCACTGTTGCCGAGGAGAATGAGGCATTGATAAAAGCAGTGATAATCGGGTTAGTGCATTGGAGCATTCTTTGATGATAGAGGGTGGACAGATGTCCCATTTACATATGGAAGGTTTGATGTGTTGGAGGAGATCAGCAACTTCCTTTTCTGTAACGTCTCTGAAGAGGTGTTTCAGGAGGAGTAGGAGGGATTGGCGGAGGCAAACTGTTCTGTTTGGAAAGTGCTTTATGATGTGCTTGGATTTTGTCTTCGACAAGCTTTACTTTGTTTGTGAGGGCTGACTGAATACTGGAGCACCAAGCTTCGTCGTTGATGATTTCATCTGGACTGGTAGCGGGGGTGATGAGATCTTTGAAGATCGAGAATATTTCCCTTGATTTAGAATTGATTGTGGAAATTCTGCGGTTGAATGATTCCGATTTGGCTAAGACTCAAACTAATCTATTCTTAAATATTGCAGCCAATCTCTTCAGAGTTATGTTCAACTGAAGAATTGATGGGGACAACAATGTTGATTTTAATGACCATAACGAAATCAATTATGTAATCCTCATCCTTCTATCCCTTATTTCGATCAATGATAGTGAAATATAGTGTATTCAACTAGACATGGGTGTAAATGGGTTAAGATTCATCTTAGCCCATTTACACCCTGTCATTCTATGTTCTCTTTCAGCCCCACCACATGACTGTGGGTGGAAAATAAATCTCTATTGTAACTTCCATAATGCATCACCTATAGTAAACTGGCAATTTCCTGTGACATTTTGCAACACCATACAGTTTTATTAACAGTGCAGTCAAAATAAAAAAGTTGAAACCACACCAATGCTCAATCATCCTGGTTTTAAACAAACATACCAATGCACTTTTTAACCATCTATGGCTTTCACAGGTCTCAAATTATCAAGCAGTCTCTATTTAGGATATGAAGCATGACCACTTATTCACAGCCAAGTGCTGAATACCACAAGTGTTGAATATACATGTGAATACCACAGGATTCATTTAATTTTAGTTATCATTTACTAAGTTCTGCACTCTCAGCGATGGGAATTGTTTTACATATTGCATACAGCACTGAAAACTCATTTTGTTCTTATTTAAATGCAGTCTCCCTCACCTTTAGTAAAGTGAAAGCTGGATATAACTCACACTAGCAAATTACAATATCCTATTCTCATTTAATTAATAATTTATCATCCCCTGCTCTTTGGGTACATAAAAGCTATATTTTCTGCAAGAAGCCAAACAACACTTGGCCTTAAATATAGTGAGAAAGTACTATTGCATTTCACACAAAGACCAAGATATTCTATTTGGAAAGAGGGCCCCCTAATGGAAACCACCTCCACCAATCCCTTCCTGCCCAGGGATCTAGCAAGGCAATGATTTTAGGGGACCTTTCTAGTGGTATTTTGGGGAATCTTCATACTAACATTGAAAAATTATTTAAGACACGGAGTCAAAATAGGCAGGCATGAGTTTTCAAAGAACTCTGTCAGCCTCACCTGCCTCTTGGAAAGCAAGTCTCTTTCAGGTAATATTCTTCTCATGAGTGGAGCCCGATTCTTCAGGTAATGTCCAGGTTTAGCACTCATCCATTTGGACCAGGTGGCAACCATTCTGTGCAGCTTTTTATCACATAGGTCACAGGCTCTCTGTTCCCTTTATTTTCTCTTTTCATAAATGGAACTATTCTCACTCTGTCATTGATGAATCACACTTTTTGATTGGTGACATCTTTCATTGGCTTGCATAATAGTCACACTCACTCTTTAAAAAGTTGATCATAATGTCCATACATGTGAAAAGAAAAAGATGTCTTTTTCAATGCAAAATTATTTTTATTCCATATTTCATCATAGCAACATGCCAACGCAATAAAATATGCACTTCTGGCTATATGGCATGAATGTGTGGCATATTTTATTATGAAGTTCCTAAAATTTAGAATGTTCTATTTTTTGTAAAAACTGTGGGCAATTCAAATACATACGATAGAGGAGATCCTCAGTCATAACGCATTTTTCAATTTGTTTTAAAGTGTTACAGTTGTAGATATATACGTGAAAAGTGTAGAGGAGGAGCCAAGTACCCCCACTTCAATCGTTCCGCCCCTATTGCCTGTATTTTGGAAACCAGAGTATGTGACATACACGGAGCAGTTGAAACAACAAGGGCCAAGGGGAATCCTAGAGGCAAGGTTCCCAATGAGGAAACCATATCTGCTCACATGGAGACATGATGGTGGTTTAAATGAGATTCCTCAAGAAGCAGAGCAAATGAAGGGTCAAGACGAATGGTGAAGTCACCAACCATCGCCAAGTAAACGTCACACAGAGCTGAACTGACGTACTTAGAAGAGATGCAGAGACTAGAGAATGCAGATATTTTGTAAGGCATCAAGAAAGGATCAAGGATCAGTGACATCGTGGGGTCAAGGTGAAGAAGCTTATGCCACAGAAACAGATGAAGACATGAAGTCATTTTATACGTGTACAGATGCAAAAGAAACGCAAGCAGACTAAAGTAATCTTAAGGCTAGCTTATAGTGAGTAGATTGGACCAAGCACCAATATATATATATATATATATATATATATATATATATATATGCATATGGACAAGTAAAGGATGGATGTTTCCACTACATGTTATAGCAGTGCTGGACAGTAGCAAGAATGTCTCATTTCTTGTGTGTCGCAGTTAAAAAGCAAATTGAATTACAATATGAATCTCAGTAGATGAGGTTGGGTGAGCCGAAGAAGCCAAGGTCTTATCAAACTGGAGTAGGCTGACATTGGATACAAAATCGTGTGAAAGAACAAAACTTGTGTCCAGAAGGCATGAAACATAACAAGGAAGAGGTCATAGGTCTATTATAAAATTGTATTAAATGCACTAAAGGCTCAATTTTATGGTCTCCAGTCACATGGAAGCATGAGGTTGGATGGACGAGATGGTCACACCTACGCACGAGGGCAGAGTGTGTGCTTTCACTCCCTGAATTTCTCATAGCTAAGAACACTCTTGGATGAGCCTCAAAGCCTAATTCACAGTAGATCAATGAGGTGATGATGGATTGATCTGCTAATTGGTGGCAAGCAATGGTTAAGGCGAGTTTACATGCACCTGGATGGCCAGCCTGCATTATGCTAGACGTAGATGGAAAAGTACTGACGGAGGTTAGAGTGCCAACCAATTGTAAAGGACCGTGAAATTAGGGGTCCTATAGTTGTGTAAACCAATGAGACGTGTATTTAGCAACGTTCGTAGTGGCTATTTTTAATGGAGGGCTTAGTTGCCCCAACTGATAAGTAACCAATCACATATTCACACTTTTTTTATAATAGTATGGGTTGTACACTTAGATGTTCATTCAGAGCCAAACACCCATACTCGTAGGTTTTTGTAGTTTGCCACGTAGGATGACGTTAGTACATACGTAGGTTAACGTCAGTGATGACGAGTTTCTTGTATAAGATCTCAGTTTTTACTAAGAATCTTGGAGTAAGAGGATCGAGCGATTTTGTTGATGCTTGTTATGCTCCCTGTTTTAGATCATTGTTATGAAAACAGTCTTCCTTTTGCCAACTACCCAAGTCATTTGTATTATTAATGTATGGATAAAAATCTGCATCCCCATCCATCTCCTGGGTAATTGCTACTCATGTTAAAGGGCTCGGCTATCCAGTTCAAAACTATGTTTAATGCAGGAATGATTTTGATTTAAATTGCCCATTATATCTTAAACAGGGTTCCATCTTTGGGTTTCATTTCTTGGGCTTGGGAAAGCCTGATGCTAGCATGTGATTGGACACTATCTGATGAGTAGGGCTTCTTTTGGCTGAGTTTCTGCTGGCCATCTGGTCTAGCATTATTGCCTTAACTGCTGTCAAAGGTGACTCTTGAAGTGTAAAAATATTTCTTTGAACATGGGTGTTTGGAAAACAGAGCTCTAATCATGTGTCCACTTCTATTTCTCAGGATCCTCTACAGCCACCTGCATTGAACTTAACCTCCTTTCTGAATTGCCTCTACTCCATCCACTGCCAGCCTGCTCACTTTGGTGAGATCTCTCTTGATCTTATCTTTTTATCTTACACTCTCTACCTCTAGCCTCTCCATTAAACTCTCTCCCTCTGATCACTCAGTTTCACTTTAGCATCTCAGTCCCTCCTCCTCAAAGAGTAAGAGAAAATGTAGGCAAGACTGTATTGCCCCTCTCTCCTGTCTTTCTCCTATCCATGCCTCTTTCATTGACCATGCTTTCTCTGTATTTCGAAATGTACTTATGATTTACTTTTGACCAACACCATCCTACTTGCACATTCACATCCCCCTCCATACTCAGCCTTGGATTCACTCTGAACTTAAGACCATCAAAACAAACATGCAGTGTGACCTACAGCACAGGTGCAAATTACAGGCCCCCATACTACTCCTAACCTACAAAAATGTCCTTGCTGTCCTAACCTCTGAGCTCGACTCTGTCAAATCCTCCAACTTGACAAACCTGATCTCCTCCATTTACAATCGACCCCACAAACGTTCATGTACCCTCCAATCTTTTCTCACATCTCCTAAGCCAATATCGGTTATCCTCCCATTCTCCTAATGACTTTGCTCGCTACTTTTAAAATCTCAAGAATGTGCTATACTCGCAACCTTCCTTTCTTCCTTCGTGACCTTCTTTGTAGGCCACCTCTCTCCTACCTTTCCTATTCAATTCCTATTCAATTAGCACCCATCCTTCTCAGTGCCAACCCATCATGCGCTCCGATCGACACTTTTCCTCACCGAATGGTCAAAGACTTGGTCTCAATCGCATGCCCTTACCTCGCTGAGCACTTTAACCTCTCTCTGCTGAACTCCTTCAAATCTGCAACTGTGTTACTCCTATTGATGAAACCTTCTGCTGACCCAAATGTCCCAGCAAACTATTGCCTAGTCTCTCTCCTTCCCCATTATTCGGAAGTCCTTGTGCGGGTGGTCTTCGACTGGATCACTAAGTACTTTCAGGATAATGGCTTGGAGATGACTTGGACAGTAAACACTCCACCGAGACTGCATTGATGCATGTGTCCAACTTTCTCTCTAATACCACTCCAAACTCTCTATACTTCTCCTCTTCTGACCTTTATGCTGCTTTTGACACTGTCGACCAATCCTCTCTGCTCCTTACTCTCCAGGGATGAGGGTTTTGCAAAACTTCTCTTGCTGGATCGCCTTCTACCTGGAAGGTCGATCCTTTAAAATCTCTTGGAACTCGCAAACCTCTAATGCAACACCACTCTGTGTCCCATCAGGATCAGTCCTTGGACCTCTGCTCTTCACCCATCATAACTTCACCCTTCATACTGCCGTAGCTCATCCTTTGGCTTTCACTGTCGTATTTTTACTGATGGCACTCAAATCTCTTTCCCCTTCACCCCTTCACCCCTGCTGTCTCGGAATGGATTACAAACTATCTCACTGCAATTCGTCTCATTCTGAACTCTTCAAATATGGACATCATAGTTCTCTGCTTGACCATGCTCCCTAACCTAAGCTCGCAAACTTGGGATCTTCTTTGTTATTGACCTTCAACAATTTATCACTGCCTCTGCTGCATATATTAAACGTATCAACATTTGTAAAATTCATCCTATTCTTACTAACCACTCGACAAAAGCTCTATTGTCTACTCTTGTGGTCAGCAAACTACTGTTCAAGCCTGCTCCTTGGTCTTCCTCTCTTCTCCTTCATCCCTCTCAAAGTCCTCATCTTTGCTTCCCGCACTCTCTGCAGCCTACCCAGATCCTCACACCCTTCTACCTGCCAACAACATGCTGGTTGGCTCTTCATGCACAACCACTCTTCATGTTCCTTCTCTTAGTCTACAGTGCTATCAGTGGTCTTGCTCCTCAATACCTGTCTGATTGTATCTTAGTTTACTCACTGTCTTGTTCCCTACGATCCTCCTCGGCACTCAACCTCACCGTCCCGTACCCTCCCTGTGCCTCCTCTCTTCTGCTCTTTCTGCTTACTTGGTGCACTCCACTGGAACCCACTGCCCATAACAAAGCCAGCCCAACTATGGATCTCTTTCAAGCTTGGCTTAAACTTCACTTACTTGCTAAAGAGGGAGATGCCCCTTCCCTCTACCCATCCTCCCTCCCTGACCCCAATACTGCCTCCAGTGACACTTAATACTGTAATTTTGTATATTTAAATAGTACTCCTCCTTAGTTTGAAGCACTTGCCCCATTAGGTTAATGTTACCTTTGTAAGTTACCTATGTACTCATATATTTGTTTGTTTTGTCCATGGAATATGTCCTACTTTTTTACACCCTCATAAACTGGCTCACCACTTGTTATCATCTTTTTGCTATTGTCAGGCACCCTTCATGGGACTGCCTCTGCCATCTTTAAATGTGTTGTAAGTCATTTCTGATTTAAATTGACATTGCTGTTCTTCTAGTAAATGCAAATAAAAACTACAACCACATTGCATTTCAGCCTCTGCTGGAATCTTAAAGTGCATTCATTAGAACTGCTTCCTTGGAATGAGCACACAAAGTTGCATTGATCTCATTCATGCAGAGGCCTTACTTCAGATGCCCCATTGCTTCTGTGAGCCTGATTGGTTTCATAATTCAAGGCAGACAAAGCTTATTAATTCCAGTTGGTCAGGGCAACTTCAGCGACATTATTGGAGCATGCAGGTAGGGCTAACTGAGGAAATTAGTGTTTCAGAGATTTCACTGGAGAACTTACCAGCATTGCCAAAGCCAACTCAAAACATCACATGGTTTTGTATGGGGAATGGGAGGTTTGGTCACAGTAGAATTTGTCAAATTTATTTGCCCAGAAATGTATGTAGACTGGGTGCGGTTTTGAAGGAAATTCAAAACCTTTTACTCACCTAAAACACAGGTGTCGGACCCTCAGTTCTGTTCACCTGCAGTGTGTGGCACAAAGGGGGCCGCCCAGGAGTCAACCTCTGTCAACTTCTACACATACCTCTACTCAAAGGAATTCAGTCACTCTGTCTCAGTGACCAAACTTCTGTCATCATGGTGGACTCCAAATCTACTGCCCTGCCCAAACTTCAGTCTGCAAACCCAGTGAAAAAACCCAAAAGCATCAAAGGGGTTACTCGCCTATTTTCATTCTAAATTGATAGAAAACTTGGTATACCAGCATCAAGAGGACTTTTTGATAAATTGATATGATTGCTAGTATAGTGATAAAATGATTGTCCAGGACAGATCTCACAAACATAATCTATCAATAACATGTGATTTTGAGTATGACCCTCTGTGGCACGCACACCGCTCCAGCTTGAAACACTTGTGTATAGGCGCGTTACAAATGCCATATCATATCAGCCCGACGCTGGGTGGGATTGGCTTGCCAACACCGTGTCACCCTTACCAGTTGCCCGGCCTGGTTTCTGATACTTCTATTCTATGCTGGAACTCGTGGGGTCATAACTCATTCTTACAACCTGACTTTCCTCCTTTTATGTCTGACATTATTTTGATTCAAGAAACCTGGCTTTTAGAAAAGCTAGGATTAGATGGCAGAATGATTAATTTTAGCAAGCTCCAAAAGGAACACAAGGACACCCCAATAGAGAGTTGACTGCCATCAGAACTAGTTTTAGTCACTCGTCCAAGAATTTTTACTATAAATCTGAGGCTTTATTAGCTATGGAATTGATTGATAACTCTGGTCCGGCCCATATGCATTTGTTGATTATCAATGTCTACTTTAATACTATCCATTCTTCAGTGGAAGTTGTGTTAGAGGAATTAGATACTCTTATAATAAAATGGGGAAAGCTTCACCCTTTGGCACCAATCTTGGTAGGGGACAACTTCAACTGTGCCGTAAACATCGACGACCATGACCTAGAGGCATATATTACTTTTTCGACAAGCCTAGTTCCCCACCTTAGGGATAGGGGGCCCTGGCCTCGATTTTCACGATGGGAGTTCAGTCAAAGAAACCTGCTCTTTGACCGACGCTGGGCTAAAACACCTTCTTGGCGTAATCTTGGGACTGAATCTATCATAGATTACTTATTCCTCTCATCATGGATTATGGGAGCATACATTCGTTTGAGATTATTAAAACCAGTCGTAGTGATTGTTCAATGTTTTCATTAACCTTATTCGTGGGCGTTCCTCCAGTGATGAATGAAACGGGACCTTAACACCTGTCTGAATGTGGTACTAAGCCTAGGCTCAAGAGAGGAGGGAACCTAGCCAGAAACAGTAGATTTAATACTTGGTTGGCTGGTCTCTCCGATCTTGGGAAAGACGTGAATACATCCCCTAGCGTTTTTAGTCACCTACTTAATCATCTCGGTGCAACGGGTTAGGATCCAAACGTGCTGTCTTTCTCCCTCACTCCTACTCATAAAGGTCCTTTCAACGTTCCTGTCAATGAGAAGAAAGGGAATGAAAGGAGACCACGTAAGCAGTTATCTCGCTCTTAGATCTCGTCGGAAGACCTTGTCAAGTGGAAACAGATGACTGGAGTGGCCTTTTCTAGATGGCTTAAGAATTACAGACTGAATCTGTACATTGATGAAAACCAGAAATTGTTAAGTAAATTGGTAAATAAATATGTGAGCGCTTTATGGCGAATAATTAATGGCACTGCTTCTAAACAATCTGCCTTGCAAGTATTCTGTGTATCTGAAAAATCTTTACCTGAGTGCCTCTTGAAAAAATGAAATTCTGACACGGGGCAAATGTTTCAGAGTGTTCTGGTTCAATGGAGGGTACAACGTGGAGGAAATTTACCGCTACTCTTAAGTTATCTTCAATAATTGGGGGTGTGATGAAAGAAGAAAATTAATCTAGTCAAAGGTAAGGGATTGTGCTAATTGTGTTGTTGGTTGACTATTTCGATCAGAACGGGCTCCTGTTGACTTTGGTGTCTACTATTCTGTGTAGAGTCATGTGACACTCTGAATTATAGTAGACTGAAGAATTATTGAAAGATAGAGAATCGGATGTCCTCGAATGCAGGGTAAGCCCTATTTTGTTATTGTGAGACCTCGGAGGACTGTGTGTGAACTCACATTTTCAGATGACCCATTACTAAGATGCTGTATGTACTTTTAGTAGGTACTTTATACTTCATATGCCTTTTCTAGTAGAGAGGTGAAGAGCAAGATTTGGTTTTGCTATTTGAGTCAGAAGACATTTAATTCTTCGGACTGATGATAGGTATATTAATAAAATGTATATCTTTCTACCCTATGGATAATTAGGGCTTGGTTAGGTCTACTTTTTGGCCGAAAATGCCCATGTGGTAATTTATGTTTATTCATGTGTCCTTAGATATTACAATCTGATGTGAAAGAAATTGAAAAGATCCACTTGAAGCTCAAGACTACTGTTCGGCCCCTGAAGAATGTCCAGTGACTTGGAACATATAGGACAGAAACTTGTATAAGTCGGGCTATTGGAACATGGTGGGGAATAAGATGAATTAAGTTGCCACCAGTGTTTGGGGAAATAAGTGATTCATGACTTTTTTACTGTTGAGAGGTGGAATCATTTTAGAACATAGAATATGTGGATGAAAAGATGAGATAAAAGGAGTTTCCAGTCGGGAGGATATGTAGAGAGAGCAGTGAGTATCAAGCTAAAGAATACAAGAAAGCTATCATCCGAGCCAAAGCAACCTCATTCAACACAAGGATTGCCAACGCCAAATCAGATACCAAAGAGATCTTCTCTATCCTCCGGGAATTGGACACCTACCTCTCCCCCCTCAAAGATGAGTCTTGGTGCGATGGTATGCAATCAGCCATGCACAACAAATTAGACATCCTGCACAGCAAAATTAAAACCACTCAACAATCTTTGACCCACTCCACATCTCTCGAACCGCTCCACAAAACCAGCAGCCTAACCACTCTTCTCCTTCAAAGTGATCAATGAGTGGGATATCATTACCCTCATGAAATCCATCAAACCCTCTAACTGCTAAGGAGACTTCTGCCCAGCCGCCATCATCAAAGAATGTGCCAGCACACTCGCGGTTCATAGCCTATCATTTCGAAAAAAATGTTTCGACAAACCACAGTTTCAAAAATAAAGTTTCAAAAAACAAAGCTGAGACAGCCTACATTTAACATGCAAAGTGCATTTCTTTCTAAACCAATCCTTCAACATTAGTCATGGACAGGTTTCGATTGAAATGCACTTTTACATGATAAAAGTAGCATTTCAATGCTTTTTTTTGTGTAACTTTGCAGCGTTCGATGCAGCTGTCCAGTGCTGAAGTTACAGCACTGGACAGCTCCATATAACGTTTCAAGGCTTTAGTGTATACTGGGGGGGTTTCCTCTCAGCCCTCTCAACCCCCACACCACCCTCCCACCCCCCAAAGAAATTGTCATTCGAAAGAATGGCATTTCGACAAAAAAAATTTGAAAGATTTCCGTTCCAAACTTTTGCGGTCAAAAACATTACAGGACACCACACTCGCACCCTTTCTGACAGCATTCATCGATGCCTCATTTACGACCGGATTGGTCCCAGCGTTCCTCAAAGAAGCATGGGTACGCCCCCTCCTGAAGAAACCCTCACTGGACCCCACCTCCACCAGCATCTACAGGCCTATAACCACCGTCCCATTCCTGCTAAAAATACTGGAAAAAGCAGCCTACATGCAAGTCCAACAGTTTGAGGCCAACCACCTCCTTGGTCTCCGTCAGTCCGGCTTTCACCCCATGCACGGAACTTAAACTGCCCTACTTTATTTAAAAAACCAAATGGACGATGTTCACGACTCTGGTTAACCTGCCTTACTTCTACTCCTGGACCTATCTGCAGCATTTGACCTTGTGGACCATAACGTCCTCTGCCACTATTTGACATCTACAGCCCACTTCCTACCCAACGCAACTTCCTGGATCACCTCATTCTTGCAAGGCAGGGCCATGCAAGCCTTCTCTGACCAAGCCTCTGCCTCCCCCCCGACATCATCCAATGCGGAGTCCTGCAAGGCTCTTGCATTTTCCCCACCCTATACACCATCTTCACCAGACCACTCTTCCACATCCTGGATTCACTAGGTATTGCTTATACCAACTACGCGGACGATACAAAAGTCTTCCTCCCACTAACTGGTGACTGAGTCCGACACCAAGTGCCTCAACGCCGCCTATTCAACCATCCAAGCCTGGATGGCTGAGACCGGATTATGCTTGAACAGATGGAACTTCTTCTGATTGGTTCCACTGAAACCTTAAAGAAACTAGACAACCAATTCCTCTACTTCATGATCCACAACATCAAAATCACAGTCTATCAAAAATTAAAAACCCTAGGGGTCTACTTAGACTCCACCCTTTCAATGTCCAGGCAAGTCAACACCATTCCGTCTGCCACGGCATACCCCTCCAAGCTGCTTAATGCAGCCAGACCCTTCCTGTCTAAGGATAACTACCTCACCGTAGCCAGAGCTATAACCATGTTCCGACTTGACAAATGCAATGCCCTCTTTGCAGGTACGTCAGTAAAAAACATGGAGAAGCTACAAACTATCCAAAACAGTGCGCTCTGTGCAGCCATTGGCATTCCTAGAAGGGACCATATATCTGCTCTCAGGAAATGGGCCCACAGGGCTACCCATCAAAAAGCACATCCTCTTTAAAACCCTGGCTCTAACCCACAAATGTGTCAATAACACAGTACCCTATACCTTACTCAAAGAATACACAGGTCAGCATCCTCTAGACCAACTAGAACACCCTATGCCAATTTGCTCACTGTACCCTATTTCAATCACTGCCTTCCTGGAGAAGCTGCCATTGTCTCAACTCGCACACTGAACTTGTCATTGGTCTTCACGACCATTAGTCTGGATTCCGAGCATCCAGAAGTATGGAAACTGCTCTTCTGAACACCCAGGAAGAACTCATTGCATCACTGTACTGCAAGTCGCCAGCTGTCCTCCTACTACTTGATCTCTCCTTTGCCTTTGACATGGTCAACCACTCCATCCTCATACAAAGGCTCCACGACACCCTTGGTATCTCGGAAAAGGCACTGGAGTGGCTGACCTTTCAAATGGCGCCTTCTCCTCTCCTACTTCATCCTCCACCTGTGATGTCCCCCACAGTTCTATCCTCTCCCCCTGGCTCTTTGACATCTACCTTGCTCAGCTGGCACTCCTCATCTCCACCTTTTCCCCCAACTTCCAGTGTTATGCAGATGACACACAACTCTTTTTTCAGACTTCCTGTTTCTCACTCGCACCTTCCTTCATCCCTGACTGCCCATCTGCCATCCAGGGCTGGTGCACCTCCAATGTTCTCTGCCTCAATGCCAGCAAAACGGAGATCTTTCTTATGGGGACCCCTGCTCCCTCCTTCTTCCCTTCTCTCCTGCCGCCCTCCATGGGTACTCCCACTGCCCCTTCTTCTGAAGCCAGAAACTTGGAATCATCTTTGACTCCTCTCTCTTCTTCCTCCCTCACACCCAGGACATTGCCAAGAAGTCCCTCTTTTAAGTCTTCCTTCTCAAAAGAATTCTCCCTTTTCTCACTTTCCCCCAGAAGCTCAGTGTTTTCCGAGCTTTGGTTTTCTCTAGGCTTGACTATTGCAATAGCCTCCTCCCCAATCGTCGTCCTTCCTTCGCTCTGCGACCCCTTCAGCTAATCCAGAATAGAGCAGCAAGACTTATCGTTGTCCTCAAGCTTAGGGGCCGCGACTGTCCTGTCCTAAAAAGTCTTCACTGGCTCCAGGTTGCTGCACGGATCAAATTGAAATCCCTCTGCTTCATCCACAAGGCTATCTGGGGCCTGGGACCACTCTATCTGCAACTCTCTTACAAAATACTGTCCTTCTAGATCTCTACGTTCTCTGGCTCCAACTCCTTGTGTGTAAAGTGTTTCGCTAAACAGAGAGCAGGAGGTCGTTCGTTTTCCTCAGGTGGGTCCCTCCTTTGCAAAAGCCTCCCCTTTCCTCTGTCTTGATTGTGACCTTCTTAAATTCCCAAAGTACCTCAAGACCTCCTCTTTTCCTCCTCCTTCCCTTATTCCCTCCTCTGCTAACCTTACAGTTGCTGTGATTTGTGTTTTGGACCCTTATGCATCCTCTGGGCCCCTGATAACTAACACCCAACCTTCCCGGCATCTGTTTAGATTCAGCACATGCCTCGGCTCACCCTCCGCCCTGGAGACTTGCACTTTTCCACCCAAGGCGACTCCAGGCGTACACCTCAGAACTTACCCCACTGCCCTCTTCCTTGGTGCACTTGCACGTTCTGAATACTCACAAGGCATAGAAGGTTTTTCTGTGCCCCTCTCTGTATCTATATTTGTGTATTTTAATGTTCTTCAATCCCATGTTCCCTCCCTGTTGTCACTTTGAAACGGAAATGATTTGCTGTATAAGTGCCTAAAAAGCAAACAATAAATGAATGAATAAATAAAATAAATAGCCATGACTTTGTTTCTCGGTAAA
This sequence comes from Ambystoma mexicanum, assembly GCF_040938575.1. Lineage (NCBI taxonomy): Eukaryota > Metazoa > Chordata > Amphibia > Caudata > Ambystomatidae > Ambystoma > Ambystoma mexicanum. The sequence continues at coordinate 1,103,357,713 of NC_090937.1, forward strand.
TACGTTAAATCAAGGTAAATCCTTTCATGTCCCTGATTATTTCATAGTTTCATACAAATGTGTGTTTTTTGTGCGCTCCATTCCTAGTTTTTCTAATCCTCCGCACACATTTCTCTGTCACGGCTTTTTGAGTGGCTACGTGTCGCTTCCTTTTATTGCTCATAATCATTCCTGACATATTTAAAGTGACCCTTGTTATTTTCAGTGCACCCGGTTTCAGAACCTGGAGAGGGGAACTGGAGGGAACACTCTCTAGAGACTAATCACAATGTACCACCCTAACCACTGTTTTTAATACGGCAGCAAGTACATATTCTTTCTTGAAGTATGTTTGAGCTCACTGATAACATTGCAGTCCGAGCTCAAAAGTGTAACTTTCCAAACGTGCAGGGAGGGGGGAATCCCAGAGTTCCGAGGTTTCTAATGGCCATGCGTGAGAAAGCCACCCTGTCCTGCTTTTGCTTGCGATTCTGTAACTTGTAGTTTTCCTAAATTGCAAATGGGAAAGAAAAAACTACAGATCCCAGGATCCAAAGGGACTAAAACAGCACTGGATTCTTCTCACACATAGCCACTTGAAGCTTGAGAACGTTTAAACAGTAGCAGAATAACTAGCTAGAGGACTTGGGGTATGATTCGCCAAACGTATTTAGGTTTTGGCCATTAGGTCGTGCTTCAAACGCTGCTTATAAGCCACAACTATTGGCATGGGAAGGGAAGTTAGAGAAAGATGGGATGTGAGAGAGGGACACACATGCTGTGGGTATGGTTTAGATGTCTTTGTATCCACTCATTGCCCACCGATGGCCATGCTGGTCCCTGATCATTCTTACCCACTACCAAAACCCCCCCTTTCTAAAACACTGCTCCCCAGGATCTCTTTCAGCTAACTCTGTGCGTTCAAGGGGAAGCCTTTGGTATTTCAAGGTTCTTCTGTAAGGTATCGGAGTATTTGCAACTATAAAAATGTTTCTGGTGTAATGAAAGTGCCTTAGCCAAGTATACCTTCAGCCACTTGATTTATAGTCAATATGTTTGTCCTTGTCAGACTTATTGTAATTCTTAATCTGTAAGATTGGATGATTACCAACGTATTCAGTTCTTATTTCTACTGTCGAGAACTGATTAGGTTTCTTATGTTTTACTAATTTATTTTACTGTTTTTGTTAAATGCATTTGTATTGTCTTTTGGGATTGGATTGAGTACAAATGTTGCAAAGTGAAATATTGACCAGCATAAACATAGATACGTATTTGCTCATTTTGCTGTATTTGTTTTTTGTTGATTGTTGTTGGGTTGTTGGCCTGTTAGTAATTATGTTTGTATGTGTGCACATTTGTCCATGGGCCTAAGGCACAATATAAATGAATACATAACATCTGTTTCTTGCACTGAATTCCTTTTGTTAGTCAAACATTACTTTATTTGGTTGTGGTAACCATAAAAGCATGTCATTATCGAATACGCTAGTAGAAACACAGCAATGGATAAATACAATGGGACATAGCCAATGAAATAAGTGCATTGAGAAAAGATAAAAGCGTTAAAACACCCAGAATCTTCAAGGATAGGTTCATGTTGGGGTTATTAGTCTTGAACTGCGTAGCCATGCCCTAAAGACATACTTCGAAACAAAGTGAACTGCATTTAGGTCCTCAGATTGTTTGCATAATTCCACAGCCATGGCAGTGGATCTGACTCTCCTGCTTCTGAATAAAAGCAATAGATAACAATTACTTAAATCCACATATATTGGGCAGAACAAAAGAAAATGGATTAGGGTCTCCCTAGGTGCACCTCATACCTTGCAACTACAATCATTGGATCTGGACCGGTTCGCTGTGAATGCAGCTAGTTTGAGGGAGTTGTTCTGCAACTGGATGAATAGTGCCCAATCCAGATATGGCTCCCTTGGTTTCAGGTCCAGAAATAAAGTGCCTGTGCTTAATTTACAACAGGCCATTCTCCTGCCATTACATAATGGGTTAAGGCAAGCTAACTAGGTCTTTGTTTTAACATCAGTTGGCATAATCTCCAAAGCAAGCCAGAGGTGAGCCATATCCATTTTTTCAAGCACTCTGCGTACAAAACTCAACCACTGCAGAGTGCCTGAACCAGGCACATTTAACAGACCCCCAAGTGCATTTCTGTATTTTTCAAGTTCCGGGCTATTCCATATTCCACACCAATATAACAGCGGTTTTGTTGCCAACACCTTGCAAATAGGTATTAAATTGCACTCCCAGTGCAGGCTGACCAAGGGTGCACTTTTTAGGTTTTTGTAAAAGGGCTCTAAGAAAGTTGTCATCTGCCCTTTTCAATGCTGTGGCTTTACTAATAGTCCACAGCTCCACTCCATACATAGTTGCTGTTAAGCCTTGGACTTTGAAAAGCTGAATGGCCGGGGAGGTTGATCCTCCACCATGGCTATGATGGAAACAATGCAATCCCCCCGCTATATTTTTCAAGTGTAGCCACTGCCTTTGTCAAATGGGCCACCCCACCCAGGTCTTCAGCAAACCTTTTTCCCAATTAATCGTATGAGCTGACTTGCTCCAACACACACCCCTAGGCTTCTTTAACCAGTTTGCCAAAAAAATCTACAAAAAACCAAACCCCATAACTTTGGTCTTCTCGGTTTGCGCTCCAGTCCCTCAATAATCACGTTTATATATAAACAAAATAACAGTGGGGCCAGCACACAGCCCTAGCAAATCCCCCTCTCAACCTTAAACAGGTCAGTGGTCTCTCCACTTAGGACCCACCTCACAACAGCCTCGTTCTCATGGTATAAATACTGAATAGCGTCCAGAAGATGTCCTGGAATCCACTTGCTTCTAAGATTTGACCAGACCTTGTCTCGCAATACACAATCAAATGCAGTACGTAAGTCTTACAAAAATGGCAAAAATGTTCAGGTATTTGATTGAAACATATTGGGCCAGAATAGTGCTTAGCCTAAAGCACTGATCCACAATAATTGGAACTGCAACACATGGGATTCAACCCTGTTATTACTGCGTCATGGGATTCAACCCTGTTACTACTGCATGTTGTTGGGATTAACCCAGTTACTATTTGCATTAAGAATTTTTGACTGGGAACTAGGATGCGTGCCTCATCTACTATTTCATTTTTTCTACATGAGTTCCGGGCTCTAGACGCAGCAGCACCGGGATTACCATGCCCCACTTTGGAGGACCACAGTGCTGGTACTCTCCTCTCCCCTCCCCCAATTTTGGGTAAGAACTGTGCTTTGGAGGGGTGTTGGTTCCTGGCCACCTGAAATGACTGAACTTAGTTATCACTACATGTACCATAATCGTTTGAGACTGAAATCAGAAACTAATTAGCAGCACCTGAAAAGGTTACAGCTTCCCTGAAGAATGTTTGAGACAGGAAAGTACTAGGAGGAGAAAAATCAACAGAAGATTTGAAACTGCAACACATGGGATTCAACCCTGTTACTACTGCATGTTGTTGGGATTGAACCCTGTTACTATTTGCATTAAGACATTTTGACTGGGAACTATAGCCTCATGCCAGGATGGGGGGACACTCTTAGATCTAGCGACAAAATTAAAATAATTTAGTGAGTAAGAGAACCCATACTCCTAATTCATCCTTGAGCAGGTCGATGGAGATTTCCTCTGGACCCAGAGCCTTCCATGCGCCCAGTCCAAGAATCGCCACCTCCACCTCTGCCAACTTAAAGACCAAAGAATCCTCCCCCTCGTGGGCAGCATCAACACTCGACATAGCCTCAGAATATGCCTCAAGCCAAATTCAGTTTAAGAGGCTAAAGTGCTGGTTCCATACTCTCGAGGAGATATGAGATGGGACAGACCCACCATATCCAAATCTCTCCCTCCAATTTGTTTCCAAAGAAATATGTGGTCAACCCTGTTACAGCAAAATAAGAATTTGCTCCATTTGTCTTGGGTGTACTCAAGTTTCTTCAGGCCTCGGACTTGCTTGTAAGTCGCCCTCAGGGTGCTTAAGTGTTTTTATCTAGTGGACAGTGTTTTTTAAGTAGTCTATCAGGCTTTGTTTAGCATCCTGCCAGTCTTCATCAAACCATCCTCTATTACCAAGGGTAGCTTTTCTGATTTTCCCCCACCAGTTTTGTAAAGAAAGGCTGTAGTAATTGGATCAGCTCATTATAACAGGGTCCAATACTAACATCGTTCACATCCGCCAAACAGATTCCTTCTATAAGAGGACCATTTAATCGCTTGTTTAGAATGCCCCACCTCTTCAATCTCACAGTTGCCATGAGGCCCAGACAACCTCCTCCACCCCAGGATCCACTTAGGGTGCAACTTACTGGGTAAGGTTCACTCTCGCTTTGGACAAGAATCTCCAAGCTTATTATGAAAGCCCAATCAGTCATATTGATCAGAATGTAGTCAATCCTAGAGCTCCCCTGATGGCCCATATCGGTTGGGTCTGGGAACACTCGCCCATTGCATACTCGTTGTCCGGACTCCTACATTAATCTCATGACCTCAGTGGCAAGGGGATGTCATCTGGCTGGTTTGGTCAACACTACTGGAGGTATCCCGTGAGCTACTTCTTGGTCATCCCATAGACCATTTAACACGTCACGTGGCTCAAACTGAACATTAAAGTCTCCCATTGCTAGGATTAAATACGCTTTGTTTATAGTTGGGGAACATGAAGCCCTGATAAAGTTAATTTTGTATATACCTTCCAGGGCGGTTACCCCCCATTCTATTATAAATGTTAAAAATCAATAGGTCTCTTCCCGTGACAGTACATGCTTCCAAGCAGAGTAAATCATCTGAGTCAATGTGGATTATTTTGGTTTTCCGGCCCAATCTTGGATCAACCAAAACAGCCAAACCGCCCTTCGGTCTGCCTTTATTACCCTTTGGGCCGGGTTTGCAAAAAGAGCAAAACCCCTGGAGCTCAATATTTTCCACAGCCCATGTTTCCTGGAGACAATCCAAATCATATGTCTACATGAATCTAACCCAATCTAAGTCATGCATTAATCTCTTAGCCACTGCCACATTCCAAGAAAAAATCTTACATTGATCCGGACCTCTTATATTGTCAGGGGGACCTGTGGCATCAATCATCTCTGGCTTGCTGGGGTCATCCAAGGACTCAGCTACCAGGCCTATAGGAGTCCCCATAATGTCTTCTACAGCTATAAATCAATCCACGCCCCTCAACCCATCAGCATTCCCCTCTGTTAAATCAATCGTCATGGATGGCCCGGTCCTAAGGGGGAGTTATAGGTAGCCTGAGGGGCAAGCGGGCGTAGCAAAATACCTAAGCCTGCAGGGGATAAGTATGGGTTTTGATGGACAACGGAATCTCCACTAGACAGTGGTCAACCAGATGAATCTGAATATAACCCCTTTACCCCATTAGGCATCCGTCCTCTTTCACATGTGATTAAATCTTCCCTTATCAGTGACCTCAAGCCTCTTACATGTCATATCCAGTGTATTGTTTTGTTCACCAGTGAAGACTGGTTTTCTTAGTGGCCTGCCCCCAGCCTTTGGACATCATACATAAACATTTCGCCTACAGTGGTTCCCGTTAGGTCCCTCCTCCTTCCAGCAACATAAGCCCCTTGTGGTTGTCTGTTTTGGGCTATGTATCCATCCCGGGGGTTTGGAGAAATTTGGCCCTAGTTTGTTCCCAGGCCTATAGTCTCGTAAGTGATCCCCACTTGCATGCTTGCTCATAGGAGTGGGTTCAAATGATGGGGCACCTCCTTGCAGATAAACAGGGTTGCTTCTTAGTTCCCTTTTTTTTTAATCAAATTAGGCCCTTCTAGTTTCTGTCCTGTACTCTCCATCCTGTACTCCATCATACGACCCCTATTCCTCATCCTTGACGCCATGGGTATCTCCTACACCAACTACGCTGACGATACCCAGATCCTCCTCACCCTCACTGGCAACTATGACACTGACTCCTTGACCCTCAACAACTTCTACAACACCATCCAAACCTGGATGGCAGACAATGGACTATGCCTCAACTCCGACAAGACCGAACTCCTCCTGGTAGGTTCCCCCGACACGCTAAAAAATCTAGACTCCCAATTCAGTCATTTCACCATCGACTCCATTAAAATACCTGTCTCAGACTCGGTCAAAACTCTTGGTGTCTACCTGGATTCCAACCTTTCCATGGACAGACAAGTCAATGCAATAGCCCCCTCAGCTGCGTACCACGCCAAACTAATCAATTCAGTCAGACCCTTTCTCTCCAAAGAGAATTGCACAAACATAGCCAGAGCAATCACCGGCTCCAGGCTAGATTACTGCAATGTACTCTTCTTAGGAACCTCCAACAAAAACCTGGAAAGGCTACAAATCATACAGAACAGTCCCCTCTGCGCTGCCCAAGGCATTGCGAAAAAAGAACACATCTCTGAGGCCAGAAAATTAGCCCACTGGCTACCTATAAAGGAAAGAATCGTCTTCAAAGCTCTGACACTGACCCACAAGTGCATCCACCTCACCGCCCCGGTCTACCTCTCACAAAGAATCCACCCCGATTCCTCCACACGGCCAACCAGATTACCATATTCAACATGCTCTAGTAAAAAGAGCCAGAGCAGGAGGATCCAGCTTCCCTTATCTCGCACCAACACGCTGGAATGCCCTACCTCCCACAATCCAAGGTGAGCCCTCCCTCATTGCCTTCCGGAAAGCTTTGAAAACCATCCTCTTCACATAAGGTCTGGTCTCTCGCAGCACTATGTTTGCCATTTAACTGTCTGTAATGTAATGACCATAGATGCATGAGCTGTAATGACTACTCTGTTTGTAGCAATGATAATGTGCCAACGACTGCTACCAATCCTGTACCCCCTGTAACTAACCTCCTGCAAGTAACAGGGCAACAATGCCTGTGGGCTGTCTGCGCGCTATATAAATATAAATAAATAAATGAATAATACCAGAATCCACTGGCAGGACAGGGACCGGGCCTCTTAGCAGCACATCCACGCTGTACTAGGCACAGGGGCCTAAGTACAAGTCATGGCTGCCTCATTGTGCTATGCTAGCAGTACTATCTAAAATGCCCCTTGCTTGTCCAAACACTTGAACTCTGGCCAGATCGGTTAGTCCTCTTAAGGCTAGTAACTTCTTCCGTAATCAGACAGAGGGCTGCAATGATTTCTTGGAATTTACTGCAGTCACATTCCTTACTTTGCTTCCCATTGGTGGGGTGGGGATTAGGCTTGGTCACCGTACTTATGGTCTGGCCTGCCTGGGTGCTAGTTACCAGCCCCTTTGGCCTAGATTTAGAGCCTGTGGGTTTTGTCCCTTCTGCCTGATCCGCTTCTTTTTCGCCACCTCCACCCATTCGTCAGCCAGAGCCCCTGTAGCATTCTCATCTCCCAAGATCTCAAACTGATTTGACAGCAAAATGGGCACATCTACTGCCACTGCCCCGTCCTTTGACCCTGTCCACAGTCCCCCTCCTATACCGTCCATCCCCACACCGGACCAAACTTCCTCTATCCCCACGTCCGCATGCTGGTCATTTAAGACTGTAGTGACACTGAGGGAGGTTGGCATTCAACGGCTCCTCTACCCTTGCATACAAGTGGGACACTGGGATTAAATAGGTCCTGCATTCCACAGGTTCCCCCGAGTTTGTGACCTTGAATTCTTCCAGGAAGTCAATGCCTTTCTTATTGTTACCATTTTATGGCCTAGCTGTTACACTCGTGGGGGGATTGATTGACATCTCAGATAAGCAGAGATCAGTGGACTTCACAACACAGTTGTCATTGGCAACAGTGCCGACAGGCCCCCCAACACCCCGACTCCCTATTCCCTTCCTGGGGTCAGAAGCAGTGTTGATAGCATCTATGGCCTCAGTATCTCCCAACAAGTCCTTAATCTCTGTAATCAATACATTGACGTCTTCAATCGGTTTAAACAGTGATTATGGCCCTCCGCCACGGATATAGGGGTTACAGCTTTCCTCTTCACCATGATTGTGTGGGCAGTTCCAGTTTTCCAATTCCGACTGCCCAATTTGCTTAAGTAGCTATTAAAATGAAATTAGATTTAAAAGCACAAATGGCAGTCCGAGTTAAAACAATAAAGGATTACATTCTTAAAACGGAGTTAAAGCAGGGTTAAAACCTGTCACACTGGGCATTGCCTGCAACGATCATAAGCTTCAAGGACATACAACGCTGAGGCGTGGTTAATCAAAACGCCCACGTCGGCGGTTAACAGATGTTATGTTAGCGGTACTTGTATAGCGCACCGTCACCAATGGAATTGGTGTCAGATCTTTCCACCTGGTACCAAGTTGCAGCTCGGGCCACTACAGTAAAAGTTCCATTGGATCCTCGTTAGGGGCTACGGGCCACTTCCAAGCCACAGACAGCAGCGGGCTTACGCTGCATGGGTGTGGATGCTGGGATGTTCTCCCTCACTCCTGCCCTTCCTTCTGCTCACAGGGGGGGGGGCTTGCTCCTTTCCGCTTGTCAGGTCCCGGGAAAGCCTCAACAGCCACAGACAGCAGCGGGTTTACGCGGTTCTAGGTCATTTGGCCGAAAATAAATGGTCGACACCAAAAGGTTGACAGGTTATTTGGTCGAATTTTTTTTTGTGTTTTTTCACAATTTTTTTTTTTTTGGGGGGGGGTTCCCCCACCCGCTTTTTTTGGCTAAAAACCCCTTTTTTCCCTAAACGAAAACCAAAAAATATATATATAAATTTTAAAAAAAATCGACCATTTGACCTGTCGACCAAATGGTGTCGACCAATTGTCCTGTCGACCATTTGTGTGTCGACCATTTGACCGGACACCGGTTTACGCCACAAGCGTGTGGATGCTGGGATTTTATCCCTCACTCCCTTCACTCTGCTCACAGGGGGGGGGGGGGCAGGGCTTGCTCTTCTCCACTTGTTGTGCCCCAGGACAGCCTCAACAGCCGCAGACAGCAGCGCCCTTGCAGCGGGTTTACAGGTTTTGGCTCTTGTATATGCATTATATAAGCATTTGCCAGGAACTGTCATGATATATTGAGGTACTAACACTGTTTGCCAGCTGTTTATATCATATGGCCATATTGTACCATTATGGCCATGAGATACAGGATTAAGGGTATGATTGTCCAAATGTTTTGGCCATTAGGTGGCGCCTGACCACTGCTTATAAGCCTCAACTATTTGCATGGAATGTAGAGGTAGGAGAGAGATGGGATGAGAATGGAGGTGACACACATGCTGTGGGTATTGTTTGGACTGTTATCGACTCCTTGATGACCCCTGGCCATGTTAGTCCCTATGACCATTCTCACCGATTACCTGCCACTCCCCATTTTAAACACCCCCTTTTCCCCATGATCTATTTGAGGTAGCCTTGTGCTTTAAGGGGAAGCCTATGTTCTTTCTAAGCAGCCTTCTCTGAGTTAATAGGATATTGGCAACTACAAACCAGTTCCTGGTGTAATAAAAATATTGCAACTAAGTGTGCCTTCGAGAACTTGATTTATAATCAATATGTGTTTCCTTGCATCGCTACCTTTCTCTGAATTCCTGTTAATTCCATGTATTGGCAAAGCCAATAGTGTAGGCTCTTGTATAGCCATTTGCCAGGCACTGGGCCTCATTCCGAGGTGGGCGCAAAGGGATACCGGGCACCGTTAAGGACATCGGTGCTGGTAATTTCTTTGCGCCCTATTCCGAGGTCCCTTAGCGGGAGCCGCTAAGGGACCAGAGAACTAATAACGTTACCGCAAATTGCGGTACCGTTATTAGCTAGTTCCCCATTCCCATTGAGCCCTATGGGAGCTCAAATGGGAATGGGGAATGGATTTTTCAATGGGGACTTACCGGTCCCTCCAGGGTCGGAACGGACCGGTAAATCCCCATTGAACCAGGTCGGACCCGGACCCGGTATGGGTGGTAGTTATGGCGCAAATAGCACCATGACTACCTCCATACTCTGAATGATGCCCACTGTCATGTAATACCATTTGCCAGATGGCATCTTATGGCCTGATAGTACATCTATGCCACTGCTTGGAAACTGCTTTTCCATTCCTACATATAAGCCAAAACTGTTGGCTTTGCCAATGCTTGTGTCCATGGTCCTCTCCAGTTACCTTACTGCTCGGGTTTGTTCTCTGAAGCCTGGTCCTGAGGCAGTAGGTGATACTGGGTTATTTGTATCTTGTTACTTTTACCTTTCACTACCACAGCTGCAAGGTGAGTTAAATGGGGTTACTCGTGGGAGTAACCCCAAAAGATGTATCCAGGAATCTATTTAAACACGTAGATAATGGCGCTGATGTTCACTCTAAGAATACCAGACGAGGGGAGTGGAACTCCGTGAAAGAGGTAAGCTGTAAAATGTTGCTGGCATTTGCGTGTTTTCAAACGTAATGCGAAGTGTAGCATTTAACTCACTTTTTAGTCAGAACTGTAACTAGTGCCACGTGTCCTTTAAAGCAAGCTGTAACAAACTCACTCGTCGGAATGAATGAGGCACATTTCTTATTGTTAATTTCCAACTGTTTATAACTGGGCTATGACCAGTGGTCTAAAGGCAACTGACATACACCTTTAACCTTTTATCTGCCATTGGTCCCCCCCCCACCTCCCAGTGCCAAGGCCTTTTTTGGTGATTTTGGTATTTCGCTGTCAATGCTTTCTAAGGTTTTCTGAACGGGAAATGGTACAGCAAGAGTACGGGCAGACTCGGCATACGACGCCTCATGCAATGGAATGTGCTTGAGTAAGAAAGCAACCTTATTGCGTGCAACACTGAAAATGTGCTGAGTTACCAATGCGGCATTAAGCAACCCGTTTTCTGTTTTATATGCAACGAGACACATATTGTGTAATACGAGCAGTAGCATGTGTTCTTTTTCATTTTCCGTTTGGATGACACTTAACAGACATGGTGATTTTACACCTTAATATGAGCAATAACGACTGATGGTGCGACTGAATATAAAAATTGGTAAGTGTGTTCTGCCTAATGTGAATTCCTTTATAATAACATTGTAGTGCATCGCAGACTAACACAAGGAGCATATATTTACTCAGAACAAAGGGAATGTTGACGCCTATACTGCATAGATCACTGCGCTAATGACCATGATAGGTTAATATTGTAGTGCAATGCAGTCTAATAGTCAGAAGTATATGGCTACTTAGATTAAAGTCAATGCTTACGTACATAATGGATAGAACAGTGCGTTAATAATTATTTAGTTGGGCATGAAGAACTACTGCATGAATGGCATCTTTACCAACAAGTAAAGATAGAACTACTTATTTGAACATAATCAATGACACCTAGGGTTCCATACAGATGGACAGGCTTTATGTGTTTTGCACATGGCCCTGAATAATCAGTGAGTAGTTTTCCATAATGGAGCATCATGTTTCAAATGTTACATTGTTAATTATTGCTATTACTTACTCTGTATCTTGGTGTCTTTTTTGATTACCCAACATATCCTACCCATTGGCAACCCCTCAATCTCTGTCTCTATCATACGATCTACTTGTATAATTACACAATATAATTCTATCTGACTACTGTTATTGTGACATTTATGGAATGTGATCATTACCTTTGCATACAAGGTGGATTATGTTTGAACTACCTATGGTCCAGTTCTGAAGATGTAATGCTTACCTGGACTCCTCGGGAGCGTAATGCCTTCTCAGTCAGTGGATCTGTTACTTGGGCCCTTTTAGGATTCCTTATCTGTGTAACAACAATAATAACAATATAACTACTATAATATCTATTTCATGAGAAGTTATTGTATAACTGTGCACTTTTGGTAATCCCTCCCCTTTCACCTGTTTGTGTGTTTTGTGGACCTCTCCATCCTGTTATTCTACAGGGGCGCGTTAGAAATGAAGAAACTCAAAACGTGGAAGGTCTGAGGTGTTTGATAAACTCTTATTTTATAATGTCTTTGCTTTTCAAGAATTGTCTTTGGTAAGTTTTTGGATAAAATACTATAGTTGTTAGATTCTGAATAGTCCCTATGTTGGAGAGATCTCTTTCTAATATTTTCCTTATTCTTGCAAGATCTCAGAATTCGGAAAGGTTAATGGCTGCGCACTGACTGCGACGTTACTCGGAATGAAGAAACGTTTAACAAACGTAAGTTCGTCTAAGGAGTGATTGCAGCCTTCAGGGGAGAGTGCAGTAATAACTAAGCGGTGAATACTTGAAGAACCTTTAGGTACGTAACTTTTTTAAACTTCTTTTTTCTTATTTCTATTAAGTTCTTTCGTAAATGGAAATACCTTATTTGTTTGCAGGTTTTCAGAAAGCTGAGGAAGAAATAGCTTCGGAAGATGCAGAGGCTGCTGAGGAAAACCTCTGAATGAAGATTCTGCGACCGCAAATGAAGACTGCTGCTTGAAGATACTGTGGCTGTGAGAGAACTTCTGACAAAAGATGTTGTGGCTACGAACAAAAACAGCTGACTGCAGAAATGCTTCGGAGATACTTTGGTCTGGTAAGTCTTTACTGTAACTATGAGTTCTGTTGTTTTTTCTGTGAAAATTAATGTCTGTTATATTTCTTTGACAGGTTCTGTGAGGAGAGACGCCGGTAGCGTTATCCGCTGTCAGCGGAGCAGACGTGAAGCAAGCGCTCCAGCGGAGGCGGGGCTTAAGTAGTTCCCTCTGCAATAGGTATAGAATGTTCTGTAAGTTATCGACGTACCTGGCGGCGGCCATGTTTGGTGTGGGAGACCACTGTAAGCATTATGAAAGACTATGGAAGAACATGCTATGAATGGTACAAATGCCATTTGTGCCAGGCTTGCACCCACTTTTGACCTGCTGACTGATGTGATGTCCCTTGCTTCTCCTGCATGCCTGAATGGGAACTGTGCTCATTTACTGGGATCATGACAGAAAAAGGCTAGATGCCGAAACACGTGTCATCTACTAGATATTAGTTATGATTTAACAATGACATTTCTTGAAAAAATGTATCAGACCAGTGACTGAAACTGGGTACTAGTCCTGTGATTAAAACCACGTATGAAAACGGGCACGGACAGCGTGTTGGCATTTGATCATATTGAATCAACTGAGAGTATAAGTGGTTTAACTCTTTTGCCCACACACGCTGTGACAGGTGCTAACAATTGAAATTTGAATTTAACTAAGCATTTCTTGACACATTGATTATGTCGCGCTAAGATCCTTTTCAACCATCCCACAACCAGTTAACTAATATAACTATTTTAACCAAACTTGGACAAGAAGTCTTGAGAAGACACTGCATAGGTACCCCGCCTGAGGTGATGGTCCATGCGTTCGAATTGGGTTAATCCGGGTATAAAGTAGAACTGTAGGTAAGGCCTCTGACCATTTGAGACCAATCTCTTGGCAATACGGTTTTACTATCACCATTCATGCCCTCCAAGACTACTGGATTGGGGACGATGGGCTCAATGTAACCGTTAGGTAATATTCAGAGCTCATCAGATATCCCGGACCACTTGGACTGTAAAGGGAGCACCTTGGTCAATGTCTATTGTAACAAGGAGACCAACAATATGAATACACTGTGTAAGAATGTCTCTAGCAACAGAGTCTGGTTTTCTACATGGGTACTAATCCTTAACCCACCCAGAGTCCACATCTACAATCCCTAAGCAATGCTGGCATGAAATTCATTTTTCAGTAGCCTTACAGTTTCTCTGATGAAGAAACTACCCCCCCTGGGATAGAGTGTGCAGAGGGTAAAGTATTGACTGCCTGGCCCACATTGTGGGCTAAACTAAAAGGACACGTTCTACAAAAAAGGTTCAAACCAATCATGGTTTACAACTGCTATCATATAATGCCTACCAGAATGAGCCATTGAGTGAGCTAGTTGGGCAAGCTAAGGTAAAAGCGATCCAGGTGCTACCACGCAGGCAACTGGATGGCACTATACTTTTTCATTTGCGTTTTCCAACACACAAACAGCAGACCACTGTATAATAAAGGGGGAGAGCTGGCAGACCACCGGCGGGAGAGGTGCTTCCAGGAAGTCGGCAGATTGCTCCTTGGACAGCATGGTCTTCTGTTCGTTTCTGAAGTGCAGGAGTGATTGGCCCAATATGATGTGTGCCTGGGTGTTATTTAACCCTGTGTGCAAAGCAGGAGAAGACCTACTTTTTTATTTTTATCTTCCCCTTCTTCCACCCTTAGTTTATACTCTAGCCTCTGGTGCCACAGATGCCGAGGTAGGATGGGAGTCTTGTGCACTGGTATGGGATGCAGGCTTTTTTTTGCAGTGAATGCCAGCTTCAAAGGTTAACCAGTGTAGCTCTCTGAGGGTTGGGGTGATGCGGTCATATTACCACAGTCCTATGGTAGGGCATACATCATAGGACTGATATAAACATGCTGGCAGTTCCATCGTAGGGATTCTTCGGACCAGGGCAAAAGAATAATTTGCTTCTCGCCCCCCACCCCAACCAAAGAAAATGATGGATCCAAGAATATCTATTCATCTCCAGTCAACACCAGTAGCTTGATATGTTGCCCTGGCAGTGATCACAATAAGTATGGAAACTCCTTTCAAGTCCCCATGCCCACTAATCCATGCTGAAATTAGAACAGTAAACAAGCGACTTCTTAAACATCTTCACCATGGACTACTAGTGTTCTAGCAGAGGTACACAGCCCATTTAAAAACAGGAGTCGTGGGAAGGTATGCAGGACACAGCTCAGTAGCCATATACAGAAGTGCATATATGCAGGCAGAGATACAGAACTCCGATTAAACACCACGAGGAAGGCACATGTACCAAACATATGCTGCAAGTTAGGAATAACGAGGAAGGACTGTGTCCTCAAGCATGGATACAGGACACAGATTGGTGTCCTGTACTCGGAGAGCTCCATGAGAAAGACATATATACTCTTGCACAAGTGCAGGACAGGGATTGTAAACTACATGAAAAGCACACGCAGATTTATTGTAGATTAGCAGAGGCGTGGACAGGTTAGAGCCTGAGTGGGCAAGGCCCACCCAAAATCTGTAAATGCCAACTCTGCAACACTGTGTGGGCATTTACAGATGTCAATCTCACTGTGGTGTGCCCAACTACATTAGCTTCTGGTCCCACTTGTTAGACAACCATGGCTATGCCTCTGTAGATTAGCTGCCTCACAGAATGTGCAAGTGCTCAAGCATGGATAAATGACACTCATTGAATGCAACAAAGAATGTACATAAACAATAGAATACCATAGGTAGAGAATCTGTGTTAAAGGTTGTCGGGGAATTGCAGCCATCCAAACCTAGGCTGAGATTAGAAAAGGGACATTTTTTTCAGGTCGTGTTGCCATGAGTGTGTCAAGAAACAAATGCCCTTGTAATGAACAATATCTGATTAGTTATTATTGCTCTGTATAAGCAACACTATAGCCAGTTAAGAGTGTTCCCTGAAAACCAAATCACTGTTGGCAGTTCATAATTTTTAAATATTTAGGCAATTTCAGCAGGTAAACTGCTTTGAGATTAAATGGGTTAAAGGTCAGACATATTGGCTAATTGCAGAAGCAGGAATTTAAGCCTAGTCTTTAATTTCAGCACTTTACCAGATAGCTTCCCAATATTCATTTCACAGCCAGTTGCAATGAATTGGTAAGTACATACATTGCATGTTAAAACCAACTTCACAATATTTAAAAACAAATACTTACAGATACGTGTTTCTTGATTTATTTTGGCCCTTGAAAATTGACAGAAGACTAAAAGATAATTATCTGGGGTTAACTACTGTATTTTAAAGAATTAAATACGCCGAGCAAAGGTGACTGTTACATTTTCAACTAATCACAGTCCATGTTTGACACAGACTTGCAGATTGCTATTCAGGATATTAACAATATTTGAAATTCTAGAAAACACGCAAGTAAGCAGACTTGAAAATTAGCTTGCCAGAGTGCTGTGACATTCGGGTGGCTCATCCCTGTCTAGGGCGCCTCCATCTCAAATGGCCCACATGGAAAGAAAGAGCAGACAAAATGAGCTGAAGGAAATACACCGTAATGTGAGAAGGAAAACTTTTCAACAATCCCAAAACAGTGCTATAGCGGGAGATTAGATGATCTGTGCAGGATCACAGTATTCACAAAGCCCAGATAGGAGCCTCCGCTCCTTGGTTCCATTGTCTCCATTTGGCTACCTAATCACTGCCAGGGACTAACACAGTATACTCCTTACCGGGGTGGAAAATATATTGCCATGCTGGACACGGCTTCCTTGTTTTCACAACCCTTGTTTGGGAAAAATGAATTTTAGGCCTGCATGATGCTGATGCTATTTATTTTATTTAGTACTTTTTGGAGCCAGTATGTTCTTTGATAATACAGCCGATCATACTAGCCTCAAAGCGAAAAAGCTGATATGGCATTCCTTTATGATGTAGGTCTTGAAGCAAAGGTTGCTGTTGATGGTGAAGCTAAGGGACTTATCCCTCGATGTGAGTTTACCTGAGGAGAGAAGTAATCTGGTTTCATTTCCATGAAGTAGATTCTGGATTAGGGCCCCCGAGGAGGATGACATCCATTTTTAGTGGGGTTCAGATTGGTGCTTGATATCTATGCTTTAATGAGAGAGGCAAGTTTGAGTTCATGAAATAGACCTTTTTGTTGAGCGGATATTGTCAGGATATTGTTGGATCTTGATGTCAAGTTAGCAGCGAGTCCCACCAGTGGTTGCATGTAGAGCCTAAAAATGGCTGGGGATAGGATGGACCATTGTGAGAATTGACAGGTTGTGGGTCCGTATTATGATCTGTTTGTGCCATCTAAAGAAACTGGCATCTACGAGATATGAGAACCATAGTAGAGCTGCCATTAACCCCATCGGTCTGATAAATATGTTAAGAAGCGCTTTGTGGCTGCTAGTATCAAAGGAGTTCGACAGGAGGCTCGGGACATGTAGACATGCCCACTTTTCTCCATGATGAGAAAGGCATTTTCAAATTCCTAGGTAGTGGAGGTATCAATTATGAATCTTGGCTGGAATTGGGTGTGTAGCTCTGAAGGAGGTTGTTTTCAGTAATCTTTTCATGCAACTGCTTTTCAATGCAATTTGCAATGAAGAGATGATGTGTAATGGGTTGGTAGGGTGCCAAATCACCTGGGTAAAGAGTAGGCTACTTCAGTGGATTGGGGAAGGTCCCTTGAGTAAGAGAGAAATTGATTTGTAGCAGTGGGGTAATTTAATGGAGGCTGTGAGGATATTGTCTTCATAGGCAATGGCTCTATGGCCTGTGAGTATGCTGGTCAGTTCTTTTTATTATTACTAGGGTATTTGAGTGCAAACCTAGCTTCAGGAAGCAAAAGGGCACTTTATAACTCATAGAGGGAAGGACAAAGTGACAGAAGCAGAGATACGAGGGAGTGAGGACTGGAGAGGGTGATCCATTTGGCAGCAAGGAATGTCAAGCAACCAAGGGAGGAAATAGTGGGGAGCAGATCACCCAGCCTCGGGTAGGGTGTTGGCTAGGTGTTGGGGGTGAAGAGGGCACTCCTTGTGGAGGAGGATTCCGAGCTCCTTCCTGAAGTGAGAGGGAGGGTCGGGATTAAAGGGGAGGTTCAGAGTCTGAAGTTGTGGGCAGAGAAGGCCTTTCTTATGGTTCTTTCATTCCTGCACTAGTAGAGTTCACGTCTGCACATGTCCTTGCTTCTGGTGGATTTTAGGCCTCAGGAGATGCTGAGATTTTCTGTAAAGTAGTTTGAGGACTTGAGGGCGACAGTCTTGTAGATGATGCAGAAGTTCTTCAACTATAATGTTACTGATGTTAGTCCATTTAGGCTTGCCTCACCTGGTGAGATGCGCTCTAGGTGTGTTGTATGTGTCTGTTCTATCAGTGAGGAAGTCATGGATTCCATTGCTCTTGTCTTTGGAATGAGGTGTTGCAGATTCTGGGTTGGGGTGGAAGCAATGTTTTACTACTTCCAAGAGGGCTCAGTTGTTGGAGTCTTCTGATATGGTTCATCAGATTTCTCTTTTGCTGTGGTTGTAAAGATCCTGCAAGTGAAAAGGAGATTTCTGTGGTCTTCCAAATGTTGGGATTTTCTCCATAGCTTTTCTTGTCTGTGGAAGGAACATTCGTTCAGCTGACTGATTGGAGATTGTTGTGTGGGTCATGCATGAATGCTTATCTCTACACTGGGTGAAGTACATATGCAGGTCTGCAGACAATGATTTGTTTTATTGATTTAATACAATTTCTAGCTTTTAATATCCTTGCATCTCCCAGTACACTGCCTTACAGTGTGTTTTTGTCTGGACCCATCTTAATCTTTACTTTCTCTGTATATTATAGGGCAGCGGTCGCTACGCTATAGTTAAGGTGAGTTTAAGACCCATACGAAATTGAAAATATGAATTAATAACTTTTGATTTGTATTATGAAATTGGCTGACATTTTGCAAATAAAATTGTACATGCGCCCCCTGCCGCTCCCCACCATGTCCCCCCCCCGCAAGATTGGGAAGTTTGGGAAACATTTGTTACAAAATAAAATCGTTGTTAACAAGTCAAAACAAAAGCTCTTTCGGCCTACTCCCAATTTATTTTCCCATAGACAAAAAAAGTCAGTATTTAGACAACCGCAGAGCAAAAACTGCTGAACAGGTTTGAACCAGGTCCGAAACAACTTGTGGTTTGGAGTAATTCAATTCAGACTTTTTTAATTATTTGACCGAGAGTGGGGGTCCCCCCTTTTCCAGAATAAATAGCTATATCTGGGGTAAATTGAGTATCCGGGTGTTTAGAAATGAGACAGCCAGCATTTTATTTTAGATGCCAGGTTGTAACTGAACGTATCAGAAAATAAAGCACAGAAGAAAGCCATTTGTATGTAATAAAACATGGAAATTCTATCAGGGTAGAGGTGGTGGTAGGCAAGAGGACACCAAGTGAAATTTGGGAGTTGGAGGGGGCTAGGGACCAAATCTGCAACACGAGGCTCAAACATTTTTCCCATACCCTCGGTTATAACCAAGGGTATACCCATGAATAGCGGACATCTCACAGAAACAGTGAGTGTTGTGGTGGGAATGGGAGAGGGCAGGCGAAGTGAGTAGGCCATTAGGGCAGTGGCAGGAGCTGACACAGATGAGGGGGGCACTTGGTGAGGGACTGGGTGGGCAAAAAAAGCATTTTCTTTCAGCTGCTATATCATACCCGCAGCTATCTATAGTCCATACTACTGATACCCGCGGGTATATGTGGTTTATTATCACATTGGAAATAGGCATCCGGGACTCCCATCCATGCAGTAAGCGGGACCAACCCTGCTTAGCTTCAAAGCGAGGAAGGGGCCGGCCCCTTCAGGCCATGTTTCCTAATACATCAGCACAAGTTACAAGACCACTGTGAGCAACATGGTGTGAGGGGGCTGGCCCATTCTTAGTTTTAAATATCTCATAACACACCAAGAAAACACACAGCATCCACAAGGTATTGCACTCTAAAGGTCAAGCTGCCATGAGGCCCACATGAAAAGAACATCTATCTCCCAGGTATCTATGTTCCCAGTGCTCTCTGAGAGACCATTTGTTTTACTTTTTGCTGAATTGTGTTCTGGTATTTGTAGTCTCCCAGTCAAGATGGGGGGGGAGGGAATAATGCCAATGCAATTGTGCACTTTTTGCCTAAAATAGTTCTATTAGGATTTATATATTTGAATGACACTACGGTATGTGTACTTTTCAAGTTATCTTTATAAAGCAGAGTATTGCTGAAAGACAGACATGGGGGTGAGGAGGGGAAATGATGAGAGGGTTATGATTTTTTGCCCAGGATGTGGCAAGAGAGATTGCAATCCTGTGCACTAGTGCAGCTATTTTTCCCTGTTTGTGGCTGCTTTTCAGGGCACAGGTTATGGATATGCGCATGGACAGCGTAACTTTTTTCAGAGGGCGGACGCAACCCCTTGGGCTTTTTTGCGGTTGAAAAGCATGCTCAAGTATTTGGCTACCAGGATTTACTCAGGTTGTCATGTTCCTAGTGCAGACACTTACCCACAATACCACAAGCACTTGTCTTGTATTGGGATTTTGATTTCCAGGGAATATTTCACTACAGATTGCTGGGTTTAAAAGGTGAACACCTTTTATACTTTGCCAGCATATGTATTGGAACATTTCCTCTCAGGTTATTTTTCTGGTGTTCATTAATTTTTTTTAAATCCACTGCTTTTTTTGTCTTGCACACTTTCTTCTTATGGGAAGGTCAATTGGACTACATTTGTATATTGCACTATGAGATATATTTTCACTTAGTGTGCCAGCTTTCGACTTTCACTACGGGGCATAAGTACCTGGGCATATGTTATTCTTGCAACCGGTCATTTTTTCCCCTTTTCTGTGCTCCTTAAATACAGTTAGTTGGGGCAATGCGATGTATCACAACAGTCACCAAGAGACCAGCCATAAAAGAAGGGACTTGTAACACGCTGCTTAACCAAAGTGTGTGAATCTTGGAAAATAATGTAATCTCACTGCGCATTGCCTAAAAACATTGAGTTCCCAAAGCCTGGCATTTATTTTATACGTAACAATACTACTGTCAAAATCAGTATGTGATTGATGAATGTCTTTGAGTGATGGTTGCATTAGGGTGGATTTCGAGGTTAACTTTTCAAACCTGGACATATGTTATTGTTGCAGCCAGAGGGATATTACCCTACTCATGCATGCAATGAAACAAGGAACGAATATTTGTGTGTTTACACTGGAGGAAACAGTTATCAGTGATTGTTTGAAGGGGGCACCTTGGAAAGCACTGATAAACGCAGATTCAAAAACATTTTTATCACTGGAAAAACACCCCAGAAGTAAAAAATAAATAAAAATGAACACTGAAAACATGAAACCCTAATTAGAATTATACCAACAGCTTCGGCAAAAAATGTATTAAAAAAAAAGGTTTGTAGTCATTTGAAAAGAAACGGTGAGGTCGGGTGTAAAAAAGCCATGGCCAGTGACATGGTAGTGTTTTAAAGTAAAGAGTGGGCATGATAGACAGTGGGCATGAGTGAAGGCCAGTGGGTTGCAAGTGGTTTAAAATATGCAGTGGGCACGGCCAAAGGCCATGCTCAGTGTGCTGCATACAGTGGGCACGGCTGAAGGTTGTGGCCACTGGCCAGTGGGTTGCAAGTGTTTTAAAATATACAGTGCACAGGCCGAAGGCCATGGCTAGTGACCCGTTTGTGTGTTAAAATGTATAGTGGGCTCAGTCGAAGGCCATGGCCACTGGCCTGTGTTAATAAAAATAATTTTATTTCAAAATATACAGTGGTTACGGCCAAAGGCCATTGCCACTGGCCATGTCCAGATGCCTGTTTGTGTTTTAAAATATACAGTGGGTACGGCGAAAAGCCATGGCTAGTGACCCTTTAATGAGTTAAAAAAAGTACAGTGTGATTTGATAAGTCATTTATAACGCGCTGTACAGAAGTGTTTCTATGCGTGATAAGACAAGGTAGGGGAGACAATGGGAGGACAAAACAAATGATCTTACTAGGCCTTGGGCCTCATTACGAGTCCGGCGGTAACCGCAGTGGTAAAACCGCCTGGTTACCGCTGGACTCGTATTACCATTCCACCTCCGTGATTCCCGGAATTACCGGGGCATTACAACCCCGGTTTTCTGGGAATCACAGAGGCGGAATGGAGTTAATCCCCATTCCCATTTATGGGACTCAATGGGAATGGGGATCATGGAAACACCGGCAGCATCTCGTAATGCTGCTGGTGTTTCCTCGTCTGCCTGCAGGCGGGCGGTGTTAAACCCGCCAGGTCAGACCTGGCGGGAACATCAGCTCCCACCTGCAGGAGTTGTGATCGCCCAGCATGGAAACAACGGTGGCGGCGGGTTTACCGCCACCGTTGTTTCCATACCGGGCGATTTGTAATGAGGCCCCTTGTGTCATTCAGATCATGCACGTGTAAGGGGAAGGTAGAGGAGAAGTGCCCGGGGGAGGCAGGGGAGAGTGCAGTATGGCAAGAGCTAAGTAAGTGCGGCCAGCATGCCGACTCTGGGTAAGTGCACAGAAGGCAGGGGACTGTAGGGTTGCAGATACAGTCCCTAACTGCAAGGTAAACCCGGAAGCAGTGCAGGGGCTACTGGTCATGTAGGAGCCTGGTGCCCATAATGTTCAGAGGGCGGCCAGGCAACCAGTTAGTGCAGCAGACAAGTACTTCAGCAGGGGAGAGAGAGAGAGAGAAAGCAGAAGCGAAAAGAAAGGTCTTGAGTTGATTCCGGAACCTGAGGTGGTCCTGCTCAAGTATGAGAGAGGCAGGGAGGCTGTTCCAGAGTGAGGCACCAGTCAAGGAACCAGCCGAGGCGAACGATCTACCACCCACTCTCTGCCTGGAGAAGCGTTTCACCCTCAGGAAAGTGTTAAGGAAGAGAGAGTTGGATGTAGTGTGGTCCCCGGCCCCAGAAACCTTGTGGACCATGCAGAGGGTCATTAACTTGATCCTTGCAGCCACCGTGAGCCAGTGGAGATATTTCGGGGCTAGAGAGATATGATCTCTGGGCTTGAGGCCAAGGACAAGTCTCGTAGTCCTGTTCTGGATTAGTTGCAGAGGGCGAAGAGTAGAGGCAGGAAGATTTAGAAAGAGGCTGTTGCAATAGTCCAGCCTAGAGAGAACCAGGGCTCTGGAGACAGTGAGCTTCTGAGGGAAAGCGAGACAAGGAAGAATACCTCTGAGAAGGTCCATCTGGTAGTGGGACTTCTTAGTGAGGTCCGATATGTGGGGAGAGAATGAGAGGGTGGAGTTGAAGATGACACCAAGGTTTTTGCCTCGCATGAAGGCACAGGGAGAGGGCCCAAGGAGGGCGGCCAGAGTGAAAGAGGGAGAGTAAGGTTCTCTTTCTTACTGGCATTAAGGCAGAGATCGTTGGAGGTGCACCATTCGGTGGGCCAGTATAACATAATCGTTGTAAAAACCGATGGTATAACAAAACCCTTAAAATTCAGGAGAAACATTTTTTATTTGCAGGGATGTAAAGGTGAGCAAAACATTGTAACAAAATCTTTGAAATTCACTGAAAGAAAATTAGCTTTGCGGATGTTAAGGTGGAAATTTAACACAACAAATCCCCTGAAATTCAGCTAAAGCCAGTTTAACACCCTGTTGCGCAGCCTATGACCACAATGATGACATCACAGTGACATCACTGATAACATCACTAATTGCATAATTTATCGCACCATTGATTACATTCGTGATGGTACCAGACATAACATGATTATGACTTAGCTAAAGCTTTGATTAAGTAACAATTTAGGCCATAGCAGGTGGCAAAATCATGTAACATTACTACGGGCAAGATGGGCATCTCAAAGGCCGTGGCCACTAGCCATGGCCAGTCACTGTTGTAATGTAATCAGTGATGCCATCAGTGATGTCACTGGGTATGTCATCATTGTGGTCATAGTCTGCGCAACAGGGCGACACAAATCTGAAGGCCTGTGGTTAGACTTGAGATTCCAAAGACAACAGCTCCTTAAAAATAAATAAGCTGTATAAAACAATTAAAAGCAAAAAATACTCTTGCCAAAAATATTCTCAAATACATTGCTAAAGCTCTATTTCAAACACAAGATAAAGTGAAAAATCCCAAAGCAGTCCAAATCGGTATACCTTCTTTCCAAAAGTCATGTGACAAAGTAGGTGAATTCTTCCATGCTAAGATATAATGTGTCCTGATATTATAGCACTCGTGCCAACCTTCCAACTAGTATGCCTTTAATATTGTTTTGGACAGAACTATCTACCCCAAGAACTGCAGTACATTCCCCCATTAACGGATAGTCAAACTAAAACTTTTAACTGAAGCCAAACCAATTGGGCTCACCCAATGAAATATGTCTTGCTCGCATTTTCAAGGCCAATAGTCCCCTATTTTTCAATAGCATATAGGCGATTATCAAACGTTCTTTCAGAGATAGCAATGTCCCTGAAGCATTTCAAATTTGATCTGTATGTGCTGTAATGAATCCTGTGGAATCCTCACAGAATCCCTGGCTAAAGTCTCCTCACAGGTGGTCAGATGAAGGCAGCCGCTATCGTAACCCTGGTAGTGGTATTAGCCACGTGGATCAATGGGAATGGGATGACTCCGTTAGGAGGGATGCAATATTCATCTTCTTCGGAGGGTGAGAGTTCCATAATACCGGAATACCTAACAGCTTGTTGTCAGAGTAAGGCTTCCCTTCCCAAATGTATCCACATTTTTAGTAGTGAAAATCCTTATGGTGAACAGGGGAAGGATATATATAATGGTCAAAGAATCAATATTACTACTTCTGGTAGTTATGATTCCCCCTTGGGTTTGAACTATAGAGTCAAAAACCAAACATTGATTCCTTTAAAAAAAACTCCCCATAGGATATATTTTATGAATCCTTAAAACAGAATGAATTAGAGGACGAAATAAGGAACAAGAACAATAGGGACTTCCTGTCCCATAATGCTCTAGGTGCTCGGATGAAGAAGAGGAGCTCAGAGGTGCAGAACTGTAGTGTACGTGTTAGTGGTTCTAATGACCCATACCTGAGCGGGACATTTAAATATTTAAGTCCCCTTCAGGTGCAAGCATTAGAAGGAGAAATCATCAGCAGTGAAAGCAACCAAAACAGAAGGCCGAAGACGCTGGAGCTGGCACTGTGTTTCCAGCAAGTAGCTGTTTTGAGAGAGTTGTAAGAGTTGGGAATTGGAAGTACAGAGATTGAGCAGCAGGAAGCGGTGCAGATACCGACTGTCTCGTGGGAGAGAGGAGCTCTCCTAATTCTGTGCTTTGCTCCGGTGGCTGGTGTGCACGAAAGTATGCGAAAAGCGCTGCAGGCTCCCTGTACAGAATGTGCGAGCACTGCAGGTGTGACTGAAGCTGTCAGATGCCCAAGTCCTGACGAGATCAGGAAAGGTTGAAGCAGCAGTGGGTCATACGGATGCGCAGGGAAAGACCCGTGAGTTAGCCTTTGATATGTGTAAAGGGGAAACCGCTTTCCTAAAGAGAGAAACTTGAATAAGAGACTTTACCAGCAGTTAAATGGTGTGGTAGAAGGGATTCAAAGGTGGCAGGAAACAAGCACTTGTTGTTTCAATTATGAAGGGGGAGAGGAATATAACCTGCATCGCATGTGGCAAAGAAATCAGTGAAACAAACAACATCATGTGCAATGTATCTTAATGAAAGTTGTTGTGAATTTCAATGTTTTTGAAAGTCAAAGACATTCCTAACGTTTGAATTAAGTGTCACCACAGTGTTCATGTAGTAAAGGTAGGAGTTTTATCCTGGCAGGCAAATTTACCAGGAAAGGGACTTTAGTGGTTAGTCCTGGCAGGTTAGTGGACCAGGAAGAAGACAATGAAGTACTACATTGTGGTGGAAGGAAAGTGGCAAGTCTACTATTGTGTATTACTGAAGATTGGACAAAATTACTGCACATTTTCCTTAAAGGACTGAGATAGCTTGGCAGAAAGAGAAATTTGAAAACCTGAGCGCTTGTACTTTTATGTTAGAAGAGACTTCGGCTGCGGGTAAATGCAAGGTGTGGGTCGCCTGCGAAGCTTGCCACAATTTGTAAGTTATAGAGCAAAGGTTGCATTCAAACTGCACACAAATCACAAAAGTCCATGCGTAAATTGTATGTATTTAATTGATTGTAGGTCAGCCTGACGCGTGTTTCGAACTATGTGCTCTTCGTCGAGACTGAACATATCATATACAAATGAGTTTTAAAACCACATCAAAATAATGTTTCCATTGAGGTAACACAAACCAAAAGAACCATAAACCGCATGACAATTCATTCGGGTTGGTGCAAATAAAAAACAATAAGAATTTCGGAATTATACATTCACAGAAACATAAAATTTTACCCATCCATGTAAGTATTGCATATAATGCAAAAAGGATATCAGGCGGCAGATATGCACATAAAGATGACGAAATGGAAGAGATGGGTAGGGGAAAAGCAAACACACAAAATTAAAATTAATGTTTGTAAACAAATCATACATGGTTCAGTGTGCGCGCTGTATCCAAGCCTTGCAAGAGCCTCATTGTATTTAATAATAATAAAGGAGTATACCTTGTGTAGTCTTGGTGTCAATCTATACCACAAAAGAATACATTTACCGGTAAATAATGTGAAGCCATCACTGGTTATATACAATTCTAAATAAAGAGTGGCTAAATATGAATACTGCCACTTAACAATTGTCGAATTACCATGGGCGCACTTATTGTGCAAGCTGTTATCATAAAGTAAATATATCAAACAATACTAATTAGATTAGACACCCTTTGGATTTTAAATTGCAAGCAAACTCATATTGATCAATTTAAATTGCACATACCTATATAAACCGCTGTTGCATGATTCTATTCAATAGTTAATGGTAATTACTGCATTTGTGCAACATTAGTAAACAATAACCGTCCAAATGTGTATCCAAACGTATAGCCATCAAATCCATGATTTCCATGCAAACAAAAGTAAACGAGATGCACGCTCTGTTAGCTTAATTGGTTAATACCATTATTATCCACATCACATGTGTGAGGATAGACCCCATTAGACCACCAGGGGTCATATATTTTATGTTTCTGTGAATGTATAATTCCGAAATTCTTATTGTTTTTATTTGCACCAACCTGACTGAATTGTCATGTGGTTTATGGTTCTCTGCCCTGCTAAACTGTCTTTTGGTTTGTGTTACCTCAATGGAAACATTATTTTGATGTAGTTTTAAAACTCATTTGTATATTATATGTTCAGCCTCGGACGAAGAGCACATAGCTCGAAACACGTGTCAGGCAAACCTACTATCAATTAAATACATGCAACTTACGCATGGACTTTTTTGATTTGTGCGCAGTGTGAATGCAACCTTTGCTCTATAACATTTTCTTTAAAACCTGCAATATCCTTTTATGAGGGCACAGTGGTGCCAAAACTATTCTATGGCATTGACTTATCCTGGCAATGTGGTAAATTGTCTCCTGGCTCTTGAAACCCTTTTCTGATGAAAAACATTCTGAATTCCAAATTCCTTACCAATCGCTCCTATGCGATACAAACTTGGCATTACATCCTTACAGGCAAGAGCTGATTGGAAAATGCTGTAACTTTATCAAAAGATACTGTGTCCTATCAAGGGATCTTTGAAGACTTTATTCACATGTTGCAGATAGATGGATGTGCCTGGGTTCGTCTTATCACGATTAGATGCAGTACTATACTTGACAACATCAATTTGTTAGAACTGATATAATATTGTTTCGTCCTCATCGTATATGTTGGCCTATGCCCAGTCGCTTTGCGAGGAAATCCGTATTACAATGTCGTGACCTCAAGTGACTCAAGCCTCCATTTTAGGTGAGAACCGCCATTTTGGGGGTTTTGTACAAAGTCACCCTGTAATCTAAAATGGCCGTCTCGTGTGCTCTTGTTCTTGCCCTAACCTCTTCTACCTCTGTAGGAGAGTTAATGTCCAACCTACCTTCAGGCTACATGTTAGGGTCATGTAGACCTTGCCCTCGGGAGCTGGGGATTACCTGAATCAGCAATGTTAAACTACAAGTATACAAGAACAGTAAAGCTATCCAAATATGATATGTGAAACATTTGGTTGATCTGTATTAAAAAGATACGTAAAGAGTGTAACGTTAAATTAAAGAATAATGGAGTGTGTTAGTAAATGTATTCAAAAGTAAACCGCATGCACGAGATATGTAAATTAGGAAAGTGAACCTGGCCCGACCCTAGCCCAATGTATTATTAACTTGTAAGAGGCTGGACATCATTTTTACAAATTGTATAAATACGTCGATGTCCAGCTAGGAAATTCTGTTCACTGCTCACATTGAACCCTCCTGGTGGTCTCTGTGATGTATTGACGGCCAAATAGCTATTTGTGTACTTTGTTGAATACTGTTCAGTTTTGTAATAAAGATTCTGGGAATCTTTATAAGCCAGTGTCAGTGTATTTTCCTTTGCTTGGTGTAACAGCCGTAATATTGTTTTTTTCTGGTTCCACAAATTGTTCTAATGAAGATCTTGTGAATCTTCCAGCAAAAGTAAAACTATCTTTGCAACACTTTGATTGGATTGACACAATACCTTTGATGTACTCTTATCCATCAATAGGACATCTTTGCATCAACCATAAAAAGCTTGGCATCACAGCACCTTTTCTTTGCATCTATCCGGATCAGCTAACAAGGGCCATCTTTCTTCGTTTCCGTTGGAACTTGCTGCTTACCAAGCAAATCCTTGACCGGTATCGCCTTATTTCTCTTGAACAGTCCAGTTGTTGCTTTTGCCATGTGCCATGTATACTCGTATCGCTAAAGGGTTTGGTAACAGAATGCTCTTGTTTGGAGAGAGCTCGGTTGCTCTATATTGAGAAACATCTGTCGACAATTTAATCTGTTGGAACAGACCCTTTTTGGCATCTGTGTTTAGCTGGGCGCACAACTTCTTGTCTTATTGCAGTTGTTGGGTATATAAAATCACTGAACCTGCAACTTAGTATCATATGATGGACCACTCGATTCTAAAATGTCTGTGTTCTCTCTGCAATGTTTAATTATGAATGCTGTTAAGTGATTTTAATTGTTTTAAAGGTACCTATGAATTTTATGATATGTAATGAATTATATTCTATGAATTTAAAATGTATTGTATTTTAAAGAAATTATTTGTTTTACTCTCCTATCATTATTAAGGGTTGATTGTATTAACCATACAATAAAAAAGAAAAAAAAATGAACTGTGGTAAAAACATCTTGACAACACATTATTGTTGTCGAAAAATAAATGTGAAGGCAAAGTCTTTCGGTTTATTAAGCAAGAGATTTTGGAAACCTTGAACAATCATCTGTTGAAGAGTGATTAATCTTGTTTAGCAAATCTAAGTGAAAGACATTTGGAGTGAAGAGAACTTTGTGTTGCATTTGAAAATGAACCTGGCTATTGAAAAGAACTTTCTTGATTGGAATTTGGTTACCTTTGGGGAAGGGGATTCGACCCATGTTACAAGGATATATGTTTACAATATGTGTTTGAATAGAACTGTCATTTTGTTGATTTTGAACAGCCATATGATACCTGTATGATTTCTGTTGTATGTATAAGTGTGAGGGACAGACACCTTTTGATATTAGAGGGTTTTCCTTTAGTCTTAGTTTGACAGGCAGGGAAATCCTCGTTAGGTTAGGGAAAATTAGGTGTTTTTCTCAACCTTATTATTTTGGTAAAATTGCTACTTGTGTGTACCTCACATTTCTGATCCTTTACAGCGCCCAGACCCTTTTACCCCACAACTCCTCTTGTGAAGAAAGCATCCTGGGGTCAGGATGGGCGGTTGTACTCAAGTTCTTCTCCTCTTATCAAGACTCCTCAGTTAGTCTGGCACCAACTTGTTGGATGTTAACTGCTTTGCTAAACAGAGAGCTGGTGGGCGATCTCTTTCCTCAGCTGGCCCCCTCCTGTGTGAACACCCTCCCTCTCCCTCTGCGATTTGAGCAAGACCGCCTTAAGTTCAGAAAAAGCTTCAAGATATTGTGCTTTACCTATTCTTTCTACTCCTCGCTTCCCTGATAAACTTACAGCAGCGTGACTGATGTGCAGGGCCCTTATGTGTCCTCAGGGCCTTGACCCCCCCCCCCCACAGCTCTCATCCCAGCCGCTGTTTTTTTGTGCTGCACTTATTTGAGCTCTCCTTTCCCATGGGTGGTAGCACTTATGTTCTTCTCCTCTTAGCACTTACGCTAAGCACCTCTCCATGAGCCTTAAAGCACCTATCCCTCACCCCTCCCCTCTACACTTGCACATTCTGAACACTCACACAGCATAGTAGGTCTGTCTCCCCTTCCCTTATTCTCATTATTTGTTTGTACTTTTAATTTAATTATTTATCATTGCTGTAATCCATTGTCTACCGTCCCCTGTCCCTATCCTATCCTGAATCCTGGCTGCCTTGTGGGCGCTTTGAAACAGTTTTGCTAATTGTAGAAGTGCCTAACAAGTGACCAATAAATACAAAATAAAATAAATAAATCCTGCTAATTTTTTTGTCTCCATTTCCTGGTTTCTCTTCCCTGGAAAGATACCGGAGACTACAACAATGGCACACACGCACTCTTTCATATAATGCACTATTCTTGAAATCCGTCAGTCTCGCTTCAGTCTGGCTATGGGGATGGATTAACACAGTGGCTGTGTTTATAACAGCAGAAATATGGTTAATGTACCAGAAGAGAGCCAGTGCCCTGACACATCTGCACTTATCTGAAACATTCTAGATGTATTTATACGTTGGACCTCTCTGAGATAAAATGTATACGTACAACGCTATAGCATTGGAAGGTGGCAAGAACGTAACGACAGATTCAAATGAGTGAAAGCAGGAGATAGCAGTTTCCCCACAATAGCTGTGACACTGGAACACACTGCCAGCTAGACTAAGGTCTGAAGACTCTTTCTGGACCTTCAGAAAACAACTCAAAACCCATCTCTTTTCTCAGGCATCCTGTAATTAAAGCTTGCCCTCCAGTTAGCAAACCCCGACAGAAGTTACCATCTGTAATCTAAGGTGTCTGCAACATCATATCATCTACCATTAATGTACTCCTGTCTTATATCTGAAAAGTATGCATGTCTCTCTGTCAATTTGCTGTATGTACTGTCTTCCTATTTAATGATCGCCGCCCAGATTCCCCCGGGTTTGGCGCGCTTTTTAAATTGCAAAATGAATAAGTGAATAAACATTCGGTATTGATTATCGCTATACATCAGTAACTCTAAAGTAATTTTGGAGTTCTGTGGATTAGAGGTCGGACTCAGTGTAGTGACAGAACACAGGTATTTTTTTCTCCTTTTACAGCCCGAGACAAATTAAACGCCTGTTGAAGGCAAATCAGAACTAGCCTGACCTCGAGTGGATTAGAGTGTAACAAACAATAGTCACATGGATTAATACGTGACGTCAAGTAAGTGCATTAGTGCACAATTAATATAGATCACTAAGTAGTGTTGTGTGGTTTTTGCTGCACTGAGGAGGCTAACTAGTGAGTACAATTATCATTGTGGAGTCCAGTAGTCACACACATGTCATTACAACTGAACATTGGAAGATACTACTTGTTCTTTTTGCGGAACACACAACTCTGCACCTTATTTTAGACCTGTTATGGTGAAGTGGGTGGCAGCCACTAAACCTTATAAGTAAGTGTGGTACATCTAGACTAACACGAATATAGTAGTGCTGTCATAGTTTTCCCTTTTATAACTTGCTGTGGATTGATTTAGAATCAGGAATATTGGGCTAATGTTTTCACAGGGTTTCTTTATGAAGAATTAAACTCTTCACTGTTTACCAGTCTTATTTTGAATAGAGTTTGAGGTAAGCCTCTACAGTAGACTGTTATATATTGAATTGTAAGTCTATGTGTATATCGTATTTGCGATTTATGAACAGCATCACTAATAGCTGTTTATTGTGTGTTTTTGTGATATAGGGAGCATCACATTGCACAATCAATATTATTTATTAGTATTAATATCAGTGGGCATTATAATGGCCATTAGTTGAGAGTCGCCTATGTGAGAAACCTGAAGGTATCTCCCTAGCTAGTCCCTGGGGATCTGTCATCCAGGACACAGCCATCGCTATTGGATTCAGTTCCTGGGGGTGGTGGACCAGTGAGGGAGGATCACCTGGATGGGGGTCCTTGGGGAGTGGGAGTGGAACACCAATGGGTAAGATGTGGTATCCCCCTTCTCTCAACACCTTTTCCCCATCCTACCATGTAAGATATTCTAAAACACTGCCCCCCTTTTCCAAACACAAACACTTTTGCACAACACGAAAGACAACATACTAACACCTGAGCCGTCTACCTGCCTTGTCCCAATACAAGGTCAGACAAATTCAGAAAATTGGCCAGAATCTGTTACGCTCACCTGGTATCCACGGGGACACTAAACGATAGTGGATGGAGGTCCAAGCGCTATCCCGGACCCCTCTCTGCTTGGTTATGAGCCAGACGTTGGGTAGCGCCTAGAACAGGAGAATGGAGGGTTAAGATACTGGTTCTGTGATGGGTGGAGTCCCACCTCCCTCTGGTCCAAATCCCCTCCCTTGGGGTTATTGATCACCTTAGGTTTTTGTGCGTTGAACTCTCCGTCCTGCGTCTCTGTACAGGGGCGCATGGTTGATGCGGGTGTTCCGTGGACCTAGTTGCTTCACTGGTCCATGTGCACTTATGTCTGGTCCAGACCGGCTGTAACTCTGACTCTGCTTGCTGTCTTCCAAGTGAGTTATAATGTCTTTTCCGTCTTTATCTGTCTCTTTCTTTCCCTCCGTTTTCTCTGTCTTCTCTGCGTATTGCTCCACTACGCTGTTCCCTAACAATGGGCCTCATTACGAGTCGGCAGTAACGGAGCGGGAAAAACCGGCAGGTTACCGACGGACTCGTATTACCATTCCGCCTCCGTGATTCCTGGAATTACCGGGGCATTACGACCCCAGTGACCCGGGAATTCCGGAGGCGAAATTCTGTAAGTCCCCATTCGCATGGAGTCCTATAGGACCTATAGGACTCCATGGGCATGGGGACCATGGAAACACTGGTTCCGTCTTTGACAGAGCCGGTGTTTCCATGTCCGCCTGGAGGCGGGTGGTGTTAAACCCGCCAGGTCAGACCTGGTGGGAGGGACACCTCCCGCCTGCAGCACTCTCAATCAGCCGGTCTGGTAAGAACGGTGGCAGCGGTTTTACCACCACTGTTCTTTCCGGACCAGCAGGGTCGTAATGAGGCCCAATGTCTCTTTTTGTTTTCACAGGGATGGTTGCGATCTTGGAGTTGCCGCGTCGATGGCGAGGACCACAGTGAGTTATTGATGCGCGGAGCGCTGCGCTGTTTATTGGTGTTAATTGCTAACCTATGTTCTCTTCCCTTTGTACAGGTTGCATTGATGTTCCGGAGTGATGAGAGATCGAAGCGCTGATTGCCCAGATAAGTGCTTTGTTAATGCTGACCTTGTTCCTTCTCCCTTGCAAGTTGTGGTGAAACCTGGAGATGGGCGAGGTAAGAGAAGCGCAGGGTGCTGCCAGGACTCGCTGCTTGCCCAAGTAAGAATTGTTATTACTGCTGTCCTTGTTTCTTTACCTTTGCAGGTTGCGGCAAACTCCGGAGATGGGCGAGGTAAGAGAAGCGCAGGATGGATTCAAGACCGGTTACTTCACAGGTATGTGTTCTTGCTCGCTAATGCTGTTCTTGTTCTTCCAGGTTATTAATGGAATCCAGATCTAGGGCTTCAGAATCGGGCCGCCGGAGAAGCAGATGAGCAGGAGCTGGACAAGTTGAGCGTTGCGCTGCAGGAGTGCAGAATAACGCAAAGCACATGTTCTGGTTTAAATGGCCCAGGTAGAGGTGTTCCAGGCCAAGTAGTTCCAGGCCCAGCGACACCCAAATCACTAGGCCGCGTGGCTTGGTTCGAAACAACTGAGCTGTGTAATAGGCCTCCATGTTGGACTAAGGTCCAAAACTGGCATTGCTTTATTCCTGATAATGAGGGAGCCCGGCGCCAAAGGTGCCAGGACTGACTCCATGTATGTTTCTGAGGGAGTTTTAAGGCCCTTGGGGCCAGTGTGAAGGGCTTTAGCCCCACTGCTGCCAGGGGGCTGTTATACCTGAGGGGGTCAGGGGCATGGATCGTGACAGAATCACACACACCCGACAGCCCTTTCCCTTCCCCACAGGGATAAAAGATGGAGCCCGAGAGCACAGGTCGAGCAAGGCAGAACGCCCAACGTGAGGGCCCACTCAGCACAGCACTTCAAGAGGAGGCGAAAGTCGGTGCATATCGAGAGGGTGACAAGGAGAGAAGCGACCTTGCCCTTTCCGATCAAGGCCTGTGAAACCTCTGCAGGCAAAAACATAAGACTGCGAAAAATAGCCAGCGTGTGTTGCAGCAGATTTCAATGGTACATAAGACCCTCCTCGCTGATTGCCAAGCCAGTGAGAGACGCTTGTCTCAGTGGTACCAACCTTGACTCCAAAAATAAGGAAAGCCAAGTGGTTCATCACAGCCAGTGAGTCGAGGAGAGAGTCGACAAGAAACCAAACTGTGTTGAACGAAAAGTAGCAAACGGCTAATTTGAACTGTGAAAGACTTGAAGAGCTATTGACAGAAAAGGGGGAAAACCAGCAAATAGAGGAGTCCGGCACCACATGGGTGCTCACGTAGGAAACTGGCCGATTACCTGATGGTAGAGACTACAGTAACCACAAGGCCTGAGGATAAGGTGAAATGGGGTCAAAGTGGTCATAGGAGGTCTTGTAAAATCCTCTATATAGTCGAAGGTCTTTGACCGATCAAGGATTGTGAAGCAAAGGGAAATTAATCCTGCTTGTTGAAATTAGTGCATGAACAGTGCCTTGTAAAGGTTAGCAGGAGTGAACCCATCGGAGGGATGCTAACAAGAAGGGACGAAGTCTGAAGTCCCATGAACAGTGCGTTGACAGGAGTGAACCCAGTGGAGGGGATGTCCACAGTGAATTGTTTGAAAAGACATTATGAATCATGAGGGCAAGAAGCATTGTAAGACCAGGGGAAGTGGATTGTCCCCCTTGGCATTAGGATCCCAGCCCGCAGTACTTAATTTGTAAAAAAAATAAGTGCCAGTGCCCAAAAAATATTGGCCCCATAATGTCGGGCGCGGCGCCGTCCGCAGCGCTGTCCGCAGCGTGGGCGCAGTGCCGCCCTCAGTGCAGGCGCGGCTTCTCCCTCAGCGCGGGCATGCCTGCCGCCCCAGTTCAGTGCTAGACCTACCTAGATCGGCCCACCACCAGCCCATCACAAAGCTGCTGTTCCATGTCACATGTTTGGCGCTGCAGCAACTGCTGGCACAGGCTAGTAGTAAATACGCAACTAAGACATGCTCCTCCTGTAACTGCGCCTCAATGCCCCCGGGCTGTGTGAGTGCTTTAAAAATGCAAATAAATAAAAAAGCATTCTGTTTCAGTCACTGTTGCACTGTATTTGTCTCTACCCCTTCTGCCCTATCTGACAGTCTGTTAAAGTAACCAAGTACTGTTAATCGGTTACCTCCAGGAAGAGCACCCTCCCTCAGCCCGTTCTTCAGTCACCTCATCCAGGTGTTTTGTGTAATCAATTTACTCTCAAGCCCTTATCAGTCATCACATCTCATAAATGCATCCCCCTTCACCCTTCCTTCAAGCATGAGCATGGTGTTGTATAACTTGGAAAAAGTCATTTCTGCAAGACGTTGTGAAATCAACAGCCTGTGCTACTTCGGCTTTAGGGCCTCTTTCAACCTTAACAAATATTAAAAAACTAAATATGTTTTGTCACCCAATATTCAGGAGCCAGAGGAGAATGCATATTCGGATACCTCCTTCCCACTGACATGTTCTTGACATACTTCACTAAACAGCGGGATGTAACAGACACCCACTTCCCTGTCTGAGGGTTCCTATCTGAGGATTTCATGTGCTCTCATTTGGAGCACATGCTAGGAGCGCATTGTACCCAGGTTAAGGGGCAACATCTGGTGTATAAACCACACATCAGGATATCAAACATGCGCTGGAATTATGTAAAGAAATGACAGCAAAAGACGGTTGGGAATTATACAACTAGTGTTTTTATTTATGACGACAGATTAGTGGGCATGTGCACCATGTTTATCCCCTTCCAGTTTCCATGTGTGTATCTTTAAGCCTGAAAAGGCATTTCAGAAGTTCGTCTTTGCATTGGCTTTTCTCGTGAAGTGCAGCCAGTTCGGTTTTGGCCCAATACGTGCACCGTTCCGGGTCCCCTCGCTGAAGCTCGTTTGTGAACTATTGAGGCCGATAACATTAAAAGGAAGAACGGAAACACCCAGGCAAAAATTCACAGTTCATGTTTCGCTTAGATGAATGCTATCCAGGGTCGGACTGGGGCATACAATTGTCTCGAGTCGGGATCGGCACCAATGAAAAAGTGGCCAAAGTTGAAAACGACAATTCATTCTTTTTGTGACAGACACTAGTGGGACCAAGCTGCTGCCCATGTCTTGCCCGGTCCTGGGCTTTGTCCTGCCTTGCCTCAATCACTTAGGCTACCTTCCGTGGGGCCACCACCGCCACGGCCATGCTGAGCCTGATGATGACAAAAGTAGGTGCACAGCGCAGCGGGCCCATGAAAGGTAAGAATTTAAAAGAAAAAACATATATTTGGGCAGATGGGGCCCATCACTTTCGAAGTGATGGGCCACAGCCGCCACTCAAAATAAGTTATTTCTTTTAAAACCTACCTTCTGTGGGGCGGGGCCCCGGCCACCGGCCCAACGGAAGGTCAGGTTTTCAAAGAAAAAAGTAAAAAACATACTTTTGGGCACAATCCACGGGCCCGGCCGCCCGCGGCAGAGTCATCCGACTCAGTCTGGGGCAGCCGGCAGCACCTGGTCACAGAAATTGGCCTGGGCCTGGCACTGACTGCAGTCCGCAGCACACTGCACACAGGTCACACAGACAGAAGCCCGGGCCCGGATGGGCCCCTGGTGGGGTCTTGACTCCTGGGCAGTCAGGACACCACCAGGGGACCATGCCGCTGCCCGGGCCCCGACCTGGGCCTTCATTGCCTGATCACTTTACTGTGACAGCCTCCGGCTGCACCGCACTCAGCAACAAGTGACTTACCTGCTTTGCCAGCTGGGACTTGGTCTCCTGTTGGGGCCTCAGGCTGGGGGGGGCGGGTGCGCACACTGGCACCCGCACAAATGAAAAAGCAGGCAGAGGGGGCCCCAGGAAGCAACTAGGCTGCACCACGCAGTGCAGCAGGGCAGGCTATCTCTCTCTCACAAGTCAGGACCGACGACGCCACGCCTCGACACCTTCACAGTAACTCGTGAAATGAAGGTGGTGCCGCGCTGCCTCCTGTGGCAACAACAACACGTCACCATGTAATTTCACTGGCTCAGATGAACAGCCAATAAAAACTGCACATTCTGTGTTACTATACAGAATGTATCAAATACTGCATAGTAACAACAGAATGGTAGTTTTCATTGGCTGTTTGTAACAGTGTGTTGTTCATTGCTATTGCTGGCCCCTCCCAGGCCCAGCCAGCCATGGCCTGCAACCTGCATGCACGAGAGAGATCGAGATCAGAATGACAAATCCCAATGGGCCTCATTACGACCCTGACGCTCACGAAATGAAGGGTGCCAGTACGGGACCGGCACCCTTCATTCCGTGAGCGCTGATTACGAGGTTCCCTTTGCGGGACTCGGACCAAACATCTGGTAAAACCAGATGTCTTTTCCAGGTCCTGGGAGGGGAAGAGGGAGGTAATAATGGGCCACTTGTAATGTGCCCATTATTATCTCCCTCCCTATTCCCATTGAGCCCTATGGGTGCTCAAATGGGAATGGGGATTGGTTCCTGCAAGGAGGAATTACTGGGTCCTCCTATGTCGGAATGACCCGGTAAGTTCCCATTGCAGGAACCCAGTAATGGAGTCCGGTTTGGAGGCGGCCCTGAATAGCACCATGGCCGCCTCCAAACTCGTAATGAGGCCCCATGATTTATAATCGAAGCAAAGCAAAGTGGAAGAACAAATAAAGCAAATGCACGTGCGCTGGCTCCGCATGAGTTCCAGTGCCCAAAAAAGGGTGCCGGAGTTGGGCACTGGCAACCACCCCCACAAATCAAGCACTGCCAGCCCGGCAGAGGGAGATCCAGGGGGTGGAAAGCCGTCACCCCAACGTTCATTTGGAAAGGGACTATTTGTTTGTTTTGCTGAAACCATCAGGCCCTCGAAGCAAGAGACTTTTATTGAAAGTGACTTAACCATTGAAGAACCTGATGGCTGTTACAGAAATATCAGCTTGTGCTGGGAAAGCTCGAGTGTAGCGAACCCTGGCAATCACATCCTGACATATTATTTGTGAACACTTCTTTCTTTATTGAAAACCCTATCGCACACTCTTTCTGTAATTAGTTGTAACGATTTGGTAATAGTTTTTTTTTTTAGTATAGACCTTTTGACAAAACGCCACAAGGACAGCCTTATTTTTCATTTGATGGTTGAAGCTTTCTCTCATCTTAGATTTAGGTTAGGTGTTTTCCACCCTGCATTTACAGTATAACAAACAGCCTTGAACTGTGATCACTTGTGTCTGTCTTTACTGTTGCCAGCATTAGTTCCTTACATACGGTGTCAGTAGTGGGCTGCAACTCAATTTTTTAAAAACATTTGTATTTATTTCTTTATTGTTGTTTTTTGATGCAAGCACTTAACAACACATACAAATCAACACTTACAATTGCATAACATATGAGATAAAATATCAAAAACATTTAAATAAGAGCAGCACCTACAACATAATATTTTACAATATTTAAAAAAGGAGCCTATCATGTGCTCGACAAATCCTTATAGATAACGTTTTCTATCATTTCTCAGTAATTTTCTATAAATTACTTCGACCAGCAACAAACAAACATTTTCTAGAGAAGGTATAAACCACTGATTCACTCCTTCCTACAAACTGATAATTCAGTGTTGGATTAAATAACCCACAATAAATCTCATTCATAGTCACATAAGTAAGCAGTTAAGGTATGACTACAGCTTTCCCATGATCAAGATTATTTTCTAATATTTTCAGAAAATGAAACCGAGCCAGTATCAGATATTTCCTATATCCCCACATACATTGATACCATAGTGTTTCAAGAAAAACACCATTGTCAAAGTTTGCATAGGGTCCTAGATATTTCTGCCTATCATGTTTAAAAAACACACAGTATAATACCAGGTGTTTCAATCACATTGTCAATTTTGAAAAATCTACACCTCTCGTCATATGGTGTCCCACTAGTATTTTTCCAATGTTTCATGCATACATTGATTGCCAGTAGGTTGCATTTAAAATGCATGTTCATTGTTCTTACATTGTTACAGGGAACCTGCTTGATATATTGAAGGTAAGGCTTTTGATTATGACGAAAGTT
This sequence comes from Ambystoma mexicanum, assembly GCF_040938575.1. Lineage (NCBI taxonomy): Eukaryota > Metazoa > Chordata > Amphibia > Caudata > Ambystomatidae > Ambystoma > Ambystoma mexicanum. The sequence goes on from NC_090937.1 coordinate 1,103,396,789, forward strand.
TGCATATTCTTCATACGATTTGTAATTCCCAATCATGTCTGATGTACTCGCCCAATCATGTTAATACAATTTCTTTATAACAATCTGAGGACATGTTAACATGTCCTCTGGGTGCATCGCAATCATGTCCAAACTTTGTTTAGTAGATTACAAAAGAGAAGCAATGATTTAGGTTTGCCATTCTCTATCATAGCATCCAAATCTTCATATAATGAATTCTGTACAGGTTGTAGCATTTTTGCCAAATTTGACAATCTTCGCCATAACAACCTTGATGCTAAAGATGTGAGCCCTAATTCATGAATGATGATAGGATTAGGAAGTGTATTAGGTAAATGTAAGACCCTCTTCCAGATCATGCCTTGGATGGTATTCAGAACAGAGCCAATAGATAATGTGCACAGGTCTAGGCATATAAGATGATTGGTTCAAACTTAAGAAGGTAGAACTCGATAAGAGGAGATAAGGAAAACCTGCAAACCTCGCAGTGTAAAATCTTCATGTGTGCTATCAAAGGAAGGATTTTGATATTAATTGCTGATTGCCATTTCACTATAGAGTCAGTGTTTGACAGATTGTAACCTAAGTAGATCATACCTAATGAACGCAGGATGACAATCCCATTCATTTGCCATATGTAAGTTATTGGGCCTCATTACGACCCAGGAGGTAAGGGATTACTGGTACCGGTAAGGGCACTGGTGCCGGTAATCCCTTACCGCCCTATTCCGAGGTCCCTTTGCGGGTCCTCCCTTAACGCCTGGTTACACCAGGCGTTAAGGACAGGACCCGCAAAGGGACTTTGGAGGTAATAACGGTACCGCAATTTGCGGTACCGTTATTACTGCCTTTCCCATTCCCATTGAGCCCTATGGGAACAAAAATGGGAATGGGGAAGGGCCGTGGTGAATGGGGAATTACCGCCGCCGCCAACCTTGGAATGGGGCGGTAATTGCTCCATTCACCATGGCGGAATCGGTAAGGTTCCGGGGGCAACCATGGCGCTAATAGCGCCATGGTTACCGCCTGGGTCGTAATGAGGTCCATTATCTTTCTTTTGTTGGTAAAGACCAGTATATTCGATTTCACAGGGTTTATCATCAGAACAGAAAAATGATGCAATTTGTTTTGCAAGCCAAATGGAGTCCGGTCAAACAGAATGATGTCATCTGCGAAAGCAAGCCAATTAATTCGCAAGGCCCCTAGTTTGACTGGAAACAAGTCGGCATGTGTCCATAGATTGTCAATATCGGCTAGATACAGGTTAAATAAAATGGCCACTAAATTGCACCCCTGTTTTACACCTATGTATGTAGATATAGGGTCTGTTAGAAGCCGGATTGATCGATTCTCACCCTATAGTTTGTGTTATTATGTAATAAGGCAATCATGGCAATGATGTGAGATGAAATCTGAAAGGCTTGCATTTTTTCCCATAGAATTTTTCTAATGACACTATCAAATGCTGAGGAAAGATCTAATAGTGTCATAAAGATCGGTCCACTGTCTGCCTGACGAGAGGCCAGCAGTAAATGCCCTAGGATTGTGGCATTCAATTGGGTACCCATTCCTTTCCTGAATCCTGCCTGGAAATGTGAGAGGATTTGGTGGGCGTAAATAAAATCATTCAACTCCCTAAGAATTAAAGAGGCAAAAACCTGTGCGGCTATGTCCATCAACGCAATGGTCTAAAATTGCCAATATCCTCTATAGATCCCTTTTTATGCAAAGGAATAACTATGGTGGTTGACCAAGAATCTGGCAACTTTTTTATTTGAAAGATGTAATCATTTCGGCATTTCAAAAGGGCGGCCCAACATTTTGGGTCATCCTTTAAAACGCACAGAGGAATGCCGCCAGGACCTGCCGCTTTGGACGCTTTCAGATTCCTGATGACCAACTCAATTTCTTCCATGCCCCATGGACACAGAACTGGTAAAAAAGCCACTAAGGTTTGAGACTGGGTGTTAGTGAATTTCTGAGGCAGAGAGTACTTATTTCGATAAAACTCTACCCAGGTCTCCCCACTCACAGCAGAACGCATGGGAAATGGTGCTTTCACTAACGGTTCCCTTAGAATCGCCCAGATTTCCCGATATTTTTTTTGGTCATTAAGAGACTAATAATTTTTTGATTGTTTTTTAAGTAATTATCGAATTTAAGAATCTTAAGGTCATTTTTGTATTTTACTAAAATTGCCTTTTTGCAATTTTATAATCCATCGAATTACTTGGATTTTTTAGCAAAGCACAGATTGCAGCATTTTTCTGTCTTTTTCTTCTAGCAATAGCAAAATTAAATAACCCAGGTAGATCGTCAATGTGTGCATGAGAGTTCATGGTTACAAGATACTTCAAGTGGTCACAAATCATCTGTTTGTTTTGGAGGTCAAAAAGCCTACATTCAATGGCAGACATCTGAGTAGTATTGATGTGTTCGACATTCCGGTTAACCAGGAAGGTTAATTGCCTACAAAGCACTGGCTTCCACCTAATAGATATAACATGCCTGTCAATTTCAGGTTATACCAAGGGTTTTTATAAGTTTATACAATGGAAAAGAAATAACAACGGAGCACTCTAGTAGACAATGGTCACTAACTCTAAGGTCCATTATTGCACACGGAGATGCTGTACTAGCCAAACTGCTCGACATGGCAATGTAGTCAATTGTGGACAAGTTCGCTCCCCGAGACCAAGTTACTAGAGAGTCGTTAGAGTTAAAGGGAATAATTTGTATGTCCCACACCTCAAGAAACTTCTCCCAAAGTTGACCTCTCTCATGAGATGCCCTTGCGTAATCATGATTTTGAGTATAAGTCTGGATGTTGTTCGCAATTAATGTTGAATTGAAATCCCCACCTATTATTATTTGAATATTCGAGGCATCAACAACAACATCCATCAACAATGTGTTCTATCTATCAATTATTCCATCTATGTGCATTGTGCTTGGATTCCAATACAAGGATATAATCAACAGAGGGGCACAAGATATGCTGCAAGGGGACACTTCAATTGCCAATATCTCAGAGTTATAGTGCACCATGCGTGCTTTCATACAATACACATTTTTCATAAAAATAACAAGTCTGCCACGCGGTCACCCAAATAATACTTTTTTCGGCATGATTAAAGAATGCAGAATAACCTTCTAAATGAATGTCTCTCATTGCTATGGTTTCTTGTACTAAGATAAGTGCAGGATGTTTAATGTGTGGCAATTTACTGAACCACAAGAGAAGATTATTAAAGCCACAGCGATTCCATGAATTTAACACAAAAATATTATTTTATGATTTTTCCTTCTGGGGTATGTCATTGACTATGGATTTCATCAAAGGTTCCAACCAAGCCAGACCATTTAGTATCTGTGCAACCGATTCAGATTGAACTCTTATCTTTTCATTCATCGTGGCCAGCTGCAAATCACTTGAAGTACCATTGGTCTCTTGCATTGCCACTGGCTGTTAGAAATCAATAAAACTTGTGACCTCCTCCATTGAATAGAAGGCAAACAGTTCATAGCCTAATAACTCAAGATCTTTTTGGTCATTCAAATTAAAGCAACAATTATAGGCGTTTGAGGCTTGCAAATCATTCGATGATTAATTGAATGAGGCAATCTAATCTAGTCTGTCATCTGAGATCAGATTACGGAGGGCAGGTATTTGATGAAACACTTTCATCAAAGCAGCTCGATTTAGGTTAGGTTTATCTATCTTTGCTGTGTCTGCCCACCCCCCCATTACCAATTTCATCTCAGGTGGTATATCCTGAACTGTTGCTACAGGGGCCACATAGGAAGTGGAATCCACAGCCATATCATTTGTTGACAATTTGCATTTAAAGGACTCATTGGAAGAGGAATACAGTGTTGGATTGGCCACCAGATCAGATTGTGCACTCAGCTCTATGCTTTCTTTAGGAACAATTAGTCCTGGCATAGAATTGTTAAAGAATGCTAGCTCCATATTACTAGACCCAAGGACATTTAACACACCTCCATGGTTGGCCTGGCTGTCGATGCTATTTGAAATGTTTGCTGTTTGAGATGACATACAAGTGATTTTCTTGTCTATTTTCTCAAAGAATCTCTGTAGCTGTGTTTGAATTAAGAATGGTGAACCTTGTGAGGGTGCACCTTTTTCGAAATCGTGTGCACTTGCTGTCTTGTCTTGCATTTTAACATGAGCTTGATCATGTGACATTAAACTAACATTGCTCTTTTGCAATCCCATGTGTGATTGACTTTCTGTATTCAATTGGTTCAAGTCAATGACCACATCCTCCGATGAACTTTGGGCCAAATTTTTAATAACAGAGTTGTGACCTCTATTTTTTGATTGAGTAGGTTTTTTGGCTTTGTTTTCATCATATTGGCACTGGAGGTATTAGAGTTTTGAGCATTTGCCTGTGCCTGCCTTTTCATTGCTCTTGCCTGCAATTTTTTAGCTTTACGTGACATAAAAAAAGTGGTTTGTTGTGCGCCACTTTGGTCTGGTAGGTCCTCAAGAGGTAGAGGGGGAACCTGGGCAAAGGCTACATTAAGATCAATAAAGTTGGTTAAAGCCAACGGACTATCTGGCATGTCCTTTGCACATTCTGTATTTATTACCGAGCTTCCAGTCTGTTCCCCCCTCAATATTTCAGGTGGAACAAGATTTGCTGCCACAAGAATGTTTTCCGGAACCAGAATTCGATCATGCTGCAATGTAGCAATTTCCAAGTAGTCGGGCACGGCGGCTAAGCTACATTTGTCAAAGGGAGGATTTTGATGTTGAGTGATTTGGGCGAATGTCTTCTGCAACATTCTCCCTGCATCACTTATTATGTCGGTTTGCATAAACTGTTCGGGTGTGATGCAGGAAGGAGACTCATGAGAGTTTTGTATGGTGTGCTGGCCATTTAGCAACTAAGTGGCCCAAAATGTATGCCATTTTTCCTGGGTCATAATAAACCCTTCCATTCTACTTAGTTTAATTGAAATATCAGAGATTGAGGTGCGTAGTACATTGATGGCACCATGAGTATGTTCATGCCCTTTATCGAGCAGATTCAAGATCCTAGTCAAAACAGGAAAGTTTTGCAGCTCATGTTGTTTAAGATCTATACGGGTATCTTCCGGTGGATATAAAGACAGAGATTAGTTGGGTAGGCGGATATGATCAGCTGAACTTTTAGGCTGTTGTACATCAAAGCCTAGAACAGGGGATTGCAGATAGATTAATTCTCTAGGGTTGCCCCCAGCTCGTGGGATGTGACCTGGCCTTTTGCTTAATACTGTTTGTGGCTAATCCCAACTCATTTTGACCATTCACCATATATTGTTTTAAATTGGCGGCAATTGCAGCATGAAAATTAATTTGTTCTCTAACTCCATGTGAACTTCAGGCTGGTGTAGATGGTCCATTTGACAGCCGTGTACAATGATGTAACTCAGCCAAGACTACCGGGGCCACCAGAGATGTGTCTGACGGTGGAAGAGCAGACACATCACCAACAGCACCCAATAGCGAATTGTCACTGATTGGAACATTACACATGGGGTTTAAGAGGTACATGTCACCAATATTAGAATCAAGGCAAGTATCTTTTGATGTGACAACCAATGGGTTGCATGTGGCTAGCTCCTGACTGCAATGCACACTAGAGGTTTTAGGTAAATCAATGCTTGCGCTCATACTATTGTGGTCAGCGAGTTCGATTTCAGCCACTTCACTCACTACGCTTCTCCCTTTTTTTTTAACCTGATTTACGGTCTCTTCAGACAAGTCCTCATCAGGCAAGTTACCAACAGGCATTGTATTAGGTGAGCCATTAAGACAGTGTTTTCCGCTCCTCAGGTTTTTAACCATGATTAAATCGTACTTGAATATAACACACCTATCTCTGTCACCCTTTATAGATTAGTTATATAATAACTCTAGAGTTCCTATATTTCCAATCAAGAACTGTTGATTTATCTGTCCTTCATTACCACCATTACACTTGAAATAATAACTTCTATCCCAGTGGACAGTAAAAAAATGTCAACCTTACAGTTAAATCTAAGCAAGACGATGCTTCAAAACGTACTTAGTGCATGGTAACCGGAACAGTTATTACGGAACTACACCCCCGCCTCACCGCCCACCCGAACAGCCCAACAGCCGACACGCTTACGGACACTTCTGGATGTGAGCACGAGATGCGTGTGCACCAGAGTCTTATGGGTGAGTTTCTCTATGGACCAATAGGAGAGGCAGGGGTGGATTAGTGAGGCGGGACTAGAGGGAGAAGAAAGAACAAAAGAAAAACAACATCTTAGGTAACGCTCCAGCCACAAGAAACCCAACAACAGCATGTGCCCACAATCGGGTACGCGAGCCCCCAGTCCAAAGTTATTTACTTGTTTGGTGCAAGTTTGCGAGCTCTGTGTTTCAACAGGCTCGACCTTCCTCTTGCTGACTAGAGAGTTTGTGCTGAAGTGGTACTGAAGCTGGTTCACAAAGCTGATATTTAATTGTAGCACGTAGCATGAAGCACACAGCAGGGGGAACAGCCCAACAGCCGACACACTTACGGACACGCGCACTAGATGCGCGCGCACCAGAGTCTTATCGGCGAGTTTCTCTATGGACCAATAGGAGAGGCAGGGGGAGGATCAGCGAGGTGGGATTGTTTGGTGCAAATTTGCAAACTCCATGTTTCAACAGGCTCGACCTTCCTCTTGTTGACTAGAGAGTTGGTGCTGAAGCGGTACTGAAGCTGGTTCATGAAGCTGATTTTTTAATAGTAGCACGAAGCACACAGCAGGGGGGACAGCCCAACAGCCGACACACTTCCGGACACTTCTGGATGCAAGTCAATTGAAACTAATTGGAGAACCCTATAATTTCAAAAACTTAAGTCAGAGAGCCTCCAGCCCTTGCATTGCCACCAAGGAATCAATAGGGTTGTATATCTGTAGCAGTAGGGAAGCTATTATTCCCCTTGGAAAAAGAAGAATGATTCCTACAGACTCAGCTATGATACCCACTCTGGGGTGTTGCATTCGATTGGTCCCAAAATCTGGCCTAGAATGGAAGTTCAGAATAGATGTCTTAGCAGGCATTATTGATCCCGAAGTTTGGGGAGATGTGAAGGTACTCTTACAAAACCATGGTGAGGTCCCTTTTGAGGTACGTCGGGGAGATCAAATTGCTCAGGGAATTTTGGAAAGAGCTCTATTTTCTCACTTTAAAGAAACTATACCAGATAAAACAGAAAGAGGTAACTTAGGCTTTGGGGAAGCTGATAAATCGATTAACATCGAAGAACGGAAGGGTGAAGCACCCACCATTTATCCCGACACAGCCTTCGCACAGCAAAATTATCCAGCTCTCACTGAAGCATTCTTTCAAGCAATTCCAGAAGAAGAATGCTTAGAGAAGGGGGGGCTCCTTTTCCTTATAAAACAAGGATTTCTTTACAGAAGAGAAACCTCACCAGAAGGTCTGGTAAAAACACAATTGGTAATACCCAAAAGCCATTGGAAGGTTGTATTGGAGATTGTGCATTCCCATCTTACTAGGAGGGCATTTAGGATAATCTAAAACCCAGGCGCATATTAGTGGAAAGTTTTACTGCCCAGGTATCCATGCCAATGTAAATACATTCATCCAGACATGCGAAATATGTCAAAATACCAGACGGCAAATCCCATCACCTGTCCCTCTGAACCCATTGTCGATCAAATAAATCCCCTTTATGAGAATTGGTATGGACATAATTCGACCACTTGAAACATCCAGATTAGGCAAAAAATATGTTCTGGTGATCGTGGATTATGCAACCCTTTATCCCGAGGCATTACGAATGCAAAATTATACCACGCAGCAGATCCTTAAGCATCTCCTAACATATTTTTCCAGGGTTGGTTTTCCCAAGAAAATACTAACGGACCATGGCTCGAATTGTATGAGTAAGCTTATGGCCGAAGTCAAAGAGCTATTCCACATTACCACCCTGCGAACTTCTGTGTACCATCCCCAAACCAATGGCTTGGTAGAAAGATTTAATAAAACCCTAAAACGCATTCTACGAAAACTGGTAGACAAGGATGGGAAACACTGGGACAGAATGGTCCCATGGGCACTATTTGCAGTGAAGAAAACCTACCACTCTTCCACAGGTTGCTCTCCCTTTGAACTACTCTATGGAAGAGAGCTGAGAGATGTCCTGGACATTCTCTGGGAAACCTGAGAAGAACGAGAGGAGGCACCTATTCCCATCTCTTAAACCATCACCCAAATGCGAGAACATGAAGTTGGTCCAAGACTTAGTTTGTACTCGTATGGAAAAAGCCCAGAGCCACCAAAAGACCTCTTATGACAAGAAAGTGAATCTACGATCATTCTACATAGGACAGAAAGTACTGGTTCTCTTACCAACCTCAGAGCACAAGCTTGTCTCCAAACGGCACAGACCTTATGATATAGTGGAGCGAATGGGAAACTGTACTTATAGAATAGTCAAACCAGACAGAAAACAGAAAATCCAACTATACCACGTAAATCTCTTGAAAGAGTGGAAGGAGAACCAGTCAGCCACCCATGGCAAAGTGTAAGCCTGTCTGGTCCCCGAAGACATAGACCACTTTGATTTAATTCCTTCTGAGTTGTCTACTCTACGCCAAAAAGATCTGAAAGATGTAGTAATTTCATTTCCCAATGTATTCTCAGAAAAATCAGGAAGAGTAAAAGGTACATACCATTATATTAGAACACCTAAAGGTAAAGTGGTACACTTAAAACCATATCGACTCCCAGAAGCCCGTAAACATATAGTGATCGAGGAAGTTAACAACATTTTGAAAGCCAACATTATTGAGCACTCCTTAAGTCCATGATCCTCTCCTATTGTGTTGGTCTCTAAACCTGACCGTTTCTGGTGATTCTGTATAGACTTCCATCAAGTTAATGCCATATCAGACTTCGATGCCTATCCCATGCCACGCATCGACAACCTAATCGATAAGCTTGGAGCAGCCACCTTTCTATCTACCCTAGATGCAACCTATGGGTACTGGCAAGTTCCCATATATGGACCAGATAATGAAAGAAATGCGTTTTCCACACCGCTAGGATTATTCCAAGTTAAAGTCCTCCCTTTCGGTCTACACAGTGCGCCAGCCACTTTCCAACGCCTCATGGATAAAATTCTACAACCCTATTCTGATTTCTGTGTAACTTATATTGATAATATCATCATTTATAGTAAGACTTGGGAGGACCATCTCTTCCATCTTTATACCATCATGAAAGTTCTCAGAAACTCAGAACTGTGATCACATGTGTCTGTCTTTACTGTTGCCACCATGAGTTCCTTACACCATCCACATACCTCATTACAACCAAGGCGTTAAGGGGTTAACGGCGCTGTAAAAGGTGTTGGCGCTGTTAAACCCTTAACGCCTAATTACGAGGTCCCTTTGCGGGTTGCACTTTAATGCCTGCTTTTAGCAGGCGTTAAAAAACCAACCCGCAAAGGGACCTAGGAGCTAATTATGGCACCGTAATTAGCGCCTTCCCCATTCCCATTGAGCCCTATAGGGGCAAAAATGGGAATGGGGAAGGGCCCATGGTGAATGGGGAATTACCGCCCCGCCAACCTTGGAATGGGGCGGTAATTCCAATTGGGAGTTGGTAATTTACCGGCATCAACCATGGCGCTAATAGCGCCATAGTTAACGCAAGGGTCGTAATGAGGCCCGAATGTTAACCCATGATTATATTGGGAGAAGCTGGCAACGAGTGAAGAAGGCTATTTACACCTGAAGAATTTCCCGAAATTAAATAATATTGTTTTGAGGAATTAAACATGTTGCCTTTTTTTAATTCATACACCTATTTGGTATAAGTATGCTAATAGTAGTTAGGTGTGTGTCTGAAGTTGTGCAGAACATTTGTTAACATTTAGCACAACATTTGTTTTAGCTTTATCTTTTGTATATTACAGCCCTTTCTATTTATTAGTGTTTAATGAAATAATGTATTAATTGTTTGATGTAATACTGTTTCTGCAATTGATTTAATGTTTGTGCATTGTAATGAGCACGTCACTTTATATATTGAATGTTATGTGTTGCACCTTATACTTACTCAGTATCTTTGGGTAAGATTGTAGGCGATATTAAAATTGTGACTAAATTGAGCTTATGATATTTGGTCATTAAGTATTTGTAAGTTTCTTTTGGTGTACACATTGCTATTTCCCCATGTCACAAAGATTGAATTACACACATATGCTCAAGATCTGTTGTGTTCAAGTTGGTCTATTCTTGAAACCCGCCAGTCTCGCTTCAGTCTGGGTATGGGGATGAACACAGTACCTGTGTTTATAACAGAAGAAATATAGTTAATGCACCAGAACAGAGCCAGTGCCCTGATACTTATGTACTTATCTGAAACATTCCAGATGGTTCACTGTGGCATTTTCCTAGGCCACATAAATCACTTAGGACTTACAAATCGGGTGGTAAAATAGATAACTAATTTAAGCCAACAATCCCAGACCACTATGTGATCACCATTTGAATACAAACATGGTGCAGTGAACTATGTGGTCCCCCAGGGATCTGCCCTTACCCAATGCATTTTTAGTTTTGGCTGTTATGTGGCTGTGCCACCTATAAGCTGAAACCATTGCATTAGAGTACCACTAGAGAGAAATGACATATGAGGAAGGACAAAGTTTGTAGTTGTTGTTTGGCTATTTACCCACCTATTAACTGCCAATGGCCATGCTAACCCCTATGGCCATTCCTAACCACTTCCTGCCCCTCTCCGCCCAAAACACGTTCTCCTGGGATCTCTTTGGCCTAGATTTATCAAGCTTTACCATCAAAACTTGTGTTCGAAGTTCCTGCCAGTGTTTTTTCAAACCAGTCTTCTAAGAGTTAACTACTGTAATAAAAATGTCTTAAGCAGGTCTGCCTTTAGCCTATCGATTTATAAGCACTATGCCCGTCCTTCACTGAAGTCCTTTTAAAAACGAGCATTGACAAAGTCATCCGTTTTCTCTTGTATATAGGTATTAGGCATTTGCCATGCAGTGTTTTGATATGCCCATGTACTCTCACCATTTTGTAGCTGCTACCGTGGATGGCCGGTAAATACCACCACAGCAATGCCTGGTAAATGACTTTCCCATGTCTATACAAAACGAAAACTGATGGCATTGCCAATGCTTGTTATTTATATATGCAGTCTATTACAAAACATCCAGAGCAACTTATCTTACCTATGCAGATACGGCTTTCATGCAAGAGAACAAATAGTTGTCATTTATTATAGGTCTCATGCCTATCTGCAGTCAACAAATGTATGACCATACTTTGTCTCAACTTCAACGATATCAAAATAGATCATTATCTGTTGATCAATCACAACTACTACTACTGTGACCGTCTAAGGAAACCAACTAGGCCCAAGTCCCATTCCATTTCACCAGATCCAAATCTGCAAGTGATCATGGATGAGCGACTGTTCTTGATACCCCTCAGCTCCTCCCCCTGGCAAATTACACTACACATCTGCTTTTAGCAAGCCATAAACTTAAAAAGACTGCCCTTTTGTTTCTTCTTTTCTCACCTGATAATACTATCCAATGCCTTGATATGTTTGAGATTTGGTTGTCGTAATGCAGTGTACCTCTGTTTTCCTCAGCTCTTGACATCAAAAAATGCAAAGAATTCAGAATTCCAAAGCCAGAATGCTGATGAAATTTCTGTGTTGCTCTTGAACGACCTGTTTACAAGCCCAAAAAGTGCATTGAGTATAGGCTACTATGACTAACACGCCAAAAATGATTGGTAACTGTTTTCATCTCTACAATCCTGCCAGAGCACTTTGCTTATGATACTATAGTCTTATTTCGGTATCCAGTGATAACGTCGCCTGGGAAAAAGTCACCAGAAATCTCCCCAAATTTGTGAAGATGAACAACTTTCCCCATATATTCTAGTACTGGAGTTAGAATAGTAAATAATGTCCGTCCTAGAATATGGGGGTAAGGCTTTTAGGGGTGCAAAGAAAAAACCTAACTACCTGGCAACTTTTTCCCTGGTGATGTTTTCACATAGAACCCTTATTTCGAATCTCCTTGTTAAGCGTACCAAGTGGGGAGGAGATTCTTTCCATTTAGTAAATAAAAGCTTGGCTTTGTCTGCCCATGACCAAACGGGATCAGACCTTTTCTTCCCATCAGATGCCGTGGAGAGAAACATTCTGGCAGCAAAGAGTTAAGATGGGAAGGGATGGGACGAGACATTCAAAAAGTGATTGGCCGGTGGGAGGGGCTGGTGTCACCTGATCTAGTCCCACTTGCACTACCTGAACACTATATGCCGCCACTTTCATTCCCCCTCCCACCGACTCCCACACTGACTCTGCCCTTGTTAATCTTCACCTCTCTATCACCAACACCCTGGACATTCTTGCCACTGTCATGAGGATCGGCATGAAGCCTGCCTCCAAGCGCAATACCTGGTCAACACCTGGTATGACTCTGACCTAGCCTTTCTGAAACGCAAGTGCAGAGTTGCTGAGCGGAAGTGGTGGGCATCAGGCACATCCTCTGACAGACTGGCCTGCTGCCTGCTCCAAAGGCAATACAGAACCTCCATCCCCTTGAAGAAGAGAGCCCAAATCCAACCCTGCATCTCTTTTGCCACTAATAACACAGGCAAACTGTTTAAAACCTGCAAGGAAATCGCCAATCCCACTGCAGTCTCCCCTGCCATCCCTAACCCTCTGTACTTCACTTGCCTTCCACTTCTTAACCAAAACTCAGGACATCCTGTCCTCACTCTCCTCCCCAGCTCTCAGGCCTTCCTTGGACCCCCTCCCACATTCCCTCCTACTCTCCTCTTTCTCGCCCATAGCATCTTATGAAGTCTCTAGACAAGTCCTCTCTATGAAAGTCTCCTCCAAACAGGTGCTCCCCTGCAGGGTCGGTGCTACCACTAGGCAGGGTTAGGAATTTACCTATGATATGCAAATATTAGGACGGCAAATGTAGCTGAACTTGCAATTAACCATTTTTGTATTGTATATATATTTGATTTTATTTTGTATTCTTTCTCGGCTGCACCTCAGACTGCAGAAGCAGCAGTCAGGCCAGGCAGCGTGGCACCAGACACTGCAAGGAGGTTGGGTCATGAGTGGCCGTGGTACTCGCACTTGCACATTAGCACTGCACGTACGAGAATGCCCTTGACTCTCATGACTGATTCTAGGCTGAGGCTTGTGCGATGTGGAAGTGTTTGTCCGTGACCTGCTGACTTCAGCTGCTGCCTTTCCCACCGCTGCACTAGCTGCAGCAGCCAGCCAGGCCTTCCTTCCATGCCCTGCGCCAGCCCGGGCATGGTGTAATGGATTTTATGACACGACACACTCCAGCAAGGGACTTCTTCCACTGACCATGAATGTGGCGCACAATAAAAACACCTTTTTATTTTGATTTGAACCCTGGGTCCTTGGTTTGAGTAGGCAACCAACCTGTCTCACACCCACCTTAAGAAATACCCAGTGTCGCAACGGACTATGAACCAGGCTGGTGTGTTAGCAATTAAATATTTATTTATTTATTTTTAAAAATGTGTACCAACTTTATTTAGGAAATATATATGAAACAATACAATTGAGTAACATCATAAAAATCAGAGTGAGAACAAGTGAAAAAAATTCACCATACACTACAGTTCATTAAAATTCTAAATTACACACTAATTGAATAGTAATTCAAAAAAGTCAAAGATCATCCCCACCCTCCTACCCCACAACAAGACAAAACCACACAAAACAAAACCACAAGACCAACAACAACACACAACAAACACCCCCCCACATCCCCTACAATACCAAAATCCATTAACAGGAAAACCATAGCCTACACCTTATTCGAATAGATCACAAAATGACCCCCATCTTTCCTCATATTCAACTTCCCTATGATGTCGAATTGCCTGAGTCTTCTCATACCAAGAGAGTGTCTGCATATCCACCACCCAATTCTCGCAATGCGGCTTCTTCCTAGACTTCCACACCTTCATTATTTGTTTTATGGCCATCAACAATGCCCTATCAATCCAATCCGAACAATCCCACAACTCCACACTCCAGCTATCAGCTGAAAGGAAAATCGCTGAAAGAAAAGTACGAGGCAACAACATACCAGTTACCATATCAATGCAATCTATAACCTCTCTCCAAAAGTCAACCACCCTACTACACTCCCAGAGCATATGTAAATAAGTCCCTCTCAAGCTTCCACACCCCCAACACAAGTCCACATCAGCCAAATCCCTCCCTTTCATCCTCACCGGTGTCCAATAAATAGGGCCCAAGAGACGTTGGTGAATATACCTCAGATTTAAGTCAACCTTGGCACTCACCGAAGCCCTCCCGCTATTGTCCCACAAATTCTCAGAAAGGTCAATTCCCAATAACAGGGAAATAGGTAGATATGGGCTTTTAGAACAGTTACTAGTGGAAAGAACGCAAATGTTGAGTGAACCTTTGAGTGGTAGTCCTCGTATTTGTGTGATCTTTGCTATATCTCCTAAGACGGTTTCTTCATATGTTCAGTTGATGCCTTTGCAGGAATGTATGAGGAACTCCTGGGACCAGTTGCGAATGAAGTGGGTGTGTGAATTGGGAATTAACAATGAAATATTTATTAATTATAAGAATTCAAAGAAAATCAATCAAATCAAAATTGGGGCAGCAGCCACCACTGTGTGGCTGTATACATGCACAAATCCCCCAATACAGTTACTTCACACTCCTAACATAAGATATGATATGATATATGTTATATTTTATTTGTATTGCGCTCGTACACAATTGTTTCAGAGCGCGACTCGGCAAGGGAGGGGAACAGGGGAGAACACAACACAACAACGATTTTATTAGGTCCAGTGACATTGAGAACGCGCAAGTGCATGGGAAAGGGAAAAAGGGAAAAAGTGCATGGAAGGGGGAGAGTGGAAGGTGTGGAGCAGAGGAGAGCAGAATAAATAATAAATAGAACATTGAGGCAATAAACAGTGGTAGTGCAGCCGGCAAGTGGTAAGTGCTGTGTTTAAGGCAGCAGACTGGGTAGTCTGATAAGTGCAGAAAAAGAAGAAAAAAACAAGAAAAAAAATACATGTTTCAATATACATTTAATATTTATTAGAAACAGAAACAAAATAACTTTTCTTCATAATACAGATAGCAGACAGGTTAAAAGCTCCCCCTGCAACACTTCCCCCGAACATTTGCTGACTAAAGTCTTTGTGGATGGACAGCAGTGGCAATGAATCAGAATGAAGAGGGAAAAATTAGATTTAAACTTCAGCCCACCAGCCCAAGATGGGAGGCCAGAAATGAAAATGAAAACCTTCAAAAGGAGCAACATGGCATACTCGGATTTTACTTGTTACTTGTATCTCAGTTTACAATTGCGGTAGAATAGCTATGACAGAAATTCATGTGGCTGCACTTAAGAGACAAGGAGCTTACAGACTACTGAGCAGGGCACCAAAGCAATGTGAAACAGGTAAGAAAATCGATTTTGAAGGGAAAACAATGCAGAAGAAAACACGTGTGGCAGAATTGCAACTCTTATTTTACACAGGGTTTAAAATGACAAGCAGCTAAGAAAAGGGGCTTAGCTGTCAAAATCAGAAATCGTTTTTTGGATGAGAAACAAAGGCATATAACAGACAGGATTCTGAGGCAAAGAGAATATTCTTAATGGGATTATGTTTGGGTTTTTTAATGGGAAAAAGGCAAATTGGAATTCAGAGAAAAGCACAACACATGGGCAAATATGTTTTTTGCTTCACAATGACAGGTTCTACTGAGGCTATATTTTAATGACTATATTATTAAAGAAAGGCACTGAGTACAAGGGGGTTCATTTTGAATTTTAAGTAGCTCGTACTACGTACCTCCTAATAGGGGAATTTATTTATTTCAAAAATGGTACTAAGGACTTACACAGATAACTGAAATAATTATAAAAGGAATACTCTAACAGATATGGACTAACACAGATTCTTCTAAGGAAAGATGAACAGATGATACTGGCAATTTGGGATTTTGCATGGGATTTTAATAGGATTTGAATAGGATGCAAGGGTACAAGAACGGGATATGCAGTTTTTGGGTACTGGGTGATGTAATACTTACAAGGTAAGCTTGAGTTTGGTAGTGGGGCCAAGGAATCTAGTCACTGGGACAGCGGGCCAAGAGATCTGGTCACTGGGACAGCTGGGCTCTCCTGTATGGGATCAGCTGGGCAAAGTCTGGTCACTGTGGACAGCGGGATGGGTCAGCTGGGCATGGTCTGGTCACTGGGCTCTCCTAAATGGGATCAGCTGCCCTTCCTCCTTTCTCCCTGGTTGCTTGGGTATGGCTGGATCTGGAGGGGTGGTTCTGCCTGGATCTGGATGGTCCTGCCTGGATGGAATCAGCTGCCTCTGGATCTGGTTTTTGAGTTTTGAATATCTTTTTTTTTAAAACATTTTTTTATTAGTGCTCAAAACAGATACAACAGCCCCCTCGCAACATCATTTCCAACATGTCATACAGTGGAACATTATACAATCACATAGGTGGTACATGGTTTACATAGAGGTTTCATTGTCCGAAAGCAGTTTGCATAGATACACCCTGAACGGGCCCCATACGTCCTTTGGCCGACCTGTACTGGGTTGGGTTAATACGTATTGTTCCTCATTTTCATTAACATACGTCAATTCACGCAAAAAAGTGTTCATGCTTGGCGGTGTAGGGCTCTTCCAAGCCTGTAGGATACATTTTTTGGCAACAGCGCACGATACATTAAAAAATCTTCTAGTTTTTTCAGAAAATTTACCTATATCCCTGAACAAATATTTTTGAGGAGTCAGATATGGGGATATTTGTGTGATTTCCGCCAGCATTTTGGCCACCATCTCCCAGAACCGCACCAAGTCGGGGCACTTCCAGTACATATGGAAGGGTCCCGCCTGAGGGGAGCCGCATTTGGGGCATTCGCCCGAGGCATCCGGCACAAATTTGGCTATCTTAGCTTATAGCTTAGGCATATAGTGTAGTCTATTCAAGATTTTGATACCTTTTTGTAAGTGCACAATATCTGCTCCATTTCTCGTCAGGCATAGATAGGCGTCTGCAAATCTGTTTCCCACTTTTCTTTGACCTGATTTGCCATGGGGATATGGGTCTGCACTGATGCATACAATTTGGAGATTCCCAACCCTTGTTGAGTTGTGACCAGTTGCAAACATGGGTGTGGAGGTGGCTCATCGGGAAAGAGTGGCCATCGCGCCTGGAATGCGGATCTCATCCGGTAGTACTGGAGTGTCTGGAGTGGCCCTCTTCCTATAGCTCTTGTAACATATGTCAGGGCTGCGGATTTCCCTTCTATGAACGTGTCGCCTACCCTCAGTTCACTATTAGGGTCCCAGGCTTCCTGTATGTCTGTGTCGAATGTGGGAGGAATGTTAGGGAAGTTCCATAGAGGAATCTGGGGGTTATAGGGTGCCTCCAACTTCAGCCTCTTACATATTCCCCCCGACGCTCGGACAGTGCAACTCACAGGCTCATATTCACATGCGTCTGTGCCGTGGGTCAAAAATGACTGATCGTATATCCGTGGGTGCAACTGTATGTGTTTCTATCCATTTATGGGGTGTGTTGTCTGTATCATCATACCAATATCTCGCAAATTGTGCTTGTGCAACCAGGTAATAGAGTTCAAAACCGGAGCAGCTATGCCACCGCTGCAGTATGGTTCCGTCATCTTCTCCTACCCTATTCTGGCCGTTTTACCATTCCAAAGGAATGTTGTTGCCATTGATCGGAGTCTGGGGAAGAAGTCCCTGCCAGGCCATATGGGGATATTCACGAATAGATGTAGTAGTTTAGGAAGGATGATCATTTTAAGGACTGCTATCCTGCCATATAGTGAGATGGGGAGGTGCCTCCATATCTGTAACTTAGTATTAAGTGACTGTAGTGCCTGGTCATAGTTGTCAGCATACAGGGATTGTCTATTCCTGGAGACCAGCACCCCTAGATATCTAATGTGTCCTATGGACCACTTAAGTTCACACGTCACTTCCGGGCACTTCGTAGAGGGGGTGAGTGGGAACATTTCTGACTTAGCATTGTCCACAGTGTATCTGGAGTATTCAGCGAACTCGTGTATGTCAGCCATTATGGGCGCAATGTTTTTGTCAGGTTCACGGATATATAATAGTGTATCGTCCGCATACAGTGAGATTAATTGGTTGGAGCCTTTCATCGTGATACCCTTGTCCCTGTGTCTCAGTCTGACAGCAGCTGCCATGGGCTCTATCATTAAGGCAAATAGAATTGGTGAAAACGGGCACCCCTGTCTGGTGCCCCTGCCCAGTTCAAACATTTCGGAGATGGTTCTGTTGGTACACACCCTTGCCCCAGGGCCAGTATACATTAGCCTGACATATCTAATGAAGTTGGGTCCCATCCCGAACGCCTCCAGAACTGCGAAGAGGTATTCCCACGAGACCGAGTCGAACGCCTTCTCGGCATCGAGGGACACCGCGATCGCGTGTCTGTCCAGGTCTATCTGCGCCTTCATCCCAAATAGCCTACGTAGATTTAGGACGGTGAACCTATGAGGGATGAACCCACTCTGGTCCGGGTGAACCAGTGTGGATACTATGGGTAGCATACGGTTCGCCAGGACCTTCGCAAAAATCTTTGCGCCTGCGTTTATAAGCGACAGAGGTCTGTAAGATGACATGTCATGTGGCGAGCGTCGGGGATTGGGCAACACAGTGATTATAGCTTCTCTCATTGTCGGGGGCAGTATGCGTTTGTCTAGGGCCTCCTCCCATGTTTTCAACATTAATCGGGACTAATTCTTCATGGAATTCTTTATAGAATTCGGCACCCAGTCCGTCGAACCCGGCGCCCTACCAGATGAGAGATCTTTGATTGCTTCAGTAATTGCTTCTGCAGTGACGGGCTGTTCAAGAACCATTCTGTTTTCGTTTGGGAGTGTCGGGAGATCCAACAGAGCCAGATAGTCTTTTATCTCAGAGGGGGTTTTTCAGTCTTTGTTCGCATAGAGCATTTTATAGAATTTGACAAACTCGTCATTAATGCCTTGTTCACTCGAGACTATTGCATTTTGTGCTGTTTGTATGGTTGTGACTGGGGTTAGTTGCCTTTCGTGTTTAATCAAGTTAGCCAGCGTTTTCCCCGCCTTATTTCCTTCCCCATACTGGCGTGCCCAGGTAGAGGCCGCAATATATCGTATCTCTCTTGTAGCTAAACTGTCAAAGCTTCTAAGGAGTTTGTGGATTTCGTCAAGGGTGTCCCTTTCATGAGTGTGGCTATAGGATTCTTCCAACTCTTTTAATTCATTTTCCACCCCTTCAAGTTCCTGCCGTACACCCCTCAGAAGTCCCGTGGATTTTGACATAAGGACCCGTCTAACCCAGACTTTGAAGGTTTTCCATACTGTGGAAACCTGATCCACAGTCACCATGTTATCTGCCAAAAAATTGGTTATTTCAGCATGCAGGGCCTCTATCACATTTGCATCGCCAAATAACCCCCTAGGCATTCTCCATCTTCTCGCTGGTCTAGGGATATCTTTCAACGTGAGACCCAGCAGTACCGGGGAATGATCAGACAGCGTGTGGGGCAGGATTTCACAGTGCTTTAGTGTATTTGACATATCTGAGGATATGAACCAATAATCTATGCGTGACTCGCTGTCATGCACGGAGGAGTTATATGTATATCGCCTGTCATCCGGGTGCAGTTCACGCCATGCATCTATCAATGACAGCTGTGGGAGAAGTTGACCAGGGTTGCCACCGTCTTCGTGGGTGCTCTTGTCACAGTGGTGGACCTGTCCAGTTCAGGGTCAAGTGCCACATTGAAATCCCCACCCCATATTATATTGTCCTGTCCAGTTTGTTGAGGGCTTCAAATATACTTAGATAGAAATCTGGATCGTCCATATTGGGTCATTGGTGTTCACAAGGGTTATTTGTTTACCATCTATCTCCCCCATACCAGCACGTATCTCCCCATTGGGTCTATTTGTGTCCCTTGGTCTGAAACCCCAGTGTGGGATCTATGAGTGTAATGGCCCCCTGGATTGAGAGGAACACTCTGTCTAGTAATGCAGCTTGGCCCATTTAGGCAATATGCTTGTGTTAACAGATCTCTGAGCGTGCGTTTCTTGTAACATTAGAATCTGGGGTCCATGCCTGGTGACAAAGTTCCCCACCTTTCTTGCTTTCATCGGGTTGTTTAGCCCCCGGACATTCCAGGATAACAAGGTTATCTTTACACGTCACCCGTTTTTCATGTATATGAATTGTGTTGTGCCATTGTTTCCAGTAGGTCCTGCACCTACCTGATGTGAGTGTTGCCAGTATCTGTGCGACCCCATTTCAATCAACCTAGAACTTTTAGTCATCCAGCCTTCCCCCCCCCAAGACCCCAACTCGTCCTGGTAACAACAATGTTTTACAACTTTCCCCTTTCCTCAGCCACGCCACCCACACACATCATCCGCCCCAACTTGACGATGATCCCTTAAAACTTGGAAGAACTTTCCTGTGGGTGCCACGTTGCCATCACAAGGCTACAAGAGCGGGCTCACGGTCCGCTTCAAATGTTACTTGAGCCCCCCCCCGTGGGAGCCGAGCAGTATTACAAATCAAAAAGGATATGGGTGTGTCTTGGATCAGTCAGCAGGATCTTAACCTCCCGCCGCGGGCAGGGATCTTCCATTCTGATCCGGCCCACGACCCCTGGGGCGTAGGGGTATGGTGGCCTCCACATAGGCCAAAGCAGCTGAAGGGGTTTAAAAAAAGTGTGCCTTTCCTCCATATTGAATTCGCATCTTGGGCGGAAATATTAGTGCGTATGGGACCTGACGTGCTCTCAGCAGCCTCTTGACCAGCTCATATGATCTTCTACTTGCCTGCACTCCTGCAGTGAAATCCGGGTAGATGTGTATACAACTCTCCTCATATTGTAGTGTCCCAAGTTCTCTTGCCATTCTGAGGAGTGTGTCCCTGTCTCTATAATTTAGAAGCCGCGCAATGAGCATGCGCGGTGGGGCCCCGGGCCTCGGTGCGGTGCGCCCACTCGACCAGGAATTGATTCGAAAAGGAGTTTGCCCCAAAAAGGTTCTTAAGGAGTGGTTCCACCTGTTGCTCCATTGCACACTTACCAAATTTCTCCGAGACCCCCACAATTCGTATATTGTTTCTTTGGGATGTGGATTCTAGATCCTCACACTTATTTTGCAACTTGTTCATGCCCTCTTTGAGTTGAGCTATATCTTGGTCATGCCGCGTGATGGCATCTTTGTTTGTGCCGATTCTGTTTTCTGCCTCAGTGAGTCTGAGGCTCTCCTTGTCCACTCTCGTTTTCAATGCCCCAATAGTAGTGACAATATCGTCTAGCTTTACATTGATGGATAGGAAGCCGTTTTGCACTATGGTGGTCAGCGCTCAACCCTGTCGCCGCCGTCCGCAACGGGGTCGGATACTGATGTTGTTGGCGGATCATGTTCAAAGTTCACTGCCTGGCTACTGGTGAAGGAGTCCATCGGGCCCTTCTTCCTGGCACCCTCCCCATCGGCCGCTTTTTCTTGTTTCCATGTGTTCCCCATGTTGACCGCACCAGCAGGTACACCACTTCAACCCGCCTGGGGCTACAGTGACCGTGAATCAGCAATACAGTTCAGTGGGGCACCAGGCCTCTGTGAGCCAAAAGGATGTTGTCCGACCAATGCACTCAGCCAGGGGGGCTGTTGCTCAAATGTCACATATGGGGCACCAGTGCTCAGCACTCCAATCCCAATATCTCTTACAAGAATCTTTAGTCCCCCATGTTAGCAGGTCCGGTTATTGATCCCCCTGCACATCTGGCGATGGACTGTGTCCTCCCACGTATAAGCATAGGTGTATTAGAAAAGTCCAGTCTATAGCTCAGCACACTGTACCCCAATGAGTTTTTGTATGCGGCCACTCTGTTGCCCGCCCACGCCCAGCCCAGGGTTTTACCGCCCACATGTGATTGATCAGCCAGTCCACTTAGCTGTTGGGGTCAGCAGGCATCTCTGCATAGAGAGGACCTCAGATCAGGTCTTCCCAAGTGTGTGTCCAGTAGTTTAATGGCCAGTATTCAGTTCAAGAGCCCCCAGCTAGCTCCAGCGTGCCGCCACCATATTGTTTATATGTGCATGCCCCAGCACATGCGTGTTTTAGTGCTGATTTAGCGCTGTTTATAACATTAATTATGATAAGGGTGATGGGTTCTGTTCCCCAGCGCGTGACCCTGCCAGATTCAATGAGTGCCCACTGGCATGTGGATGAAATTAATGGTATCCCAGTGGCTTCACCATGCGGCCCTCGCACTTTCCAGCTGTACACAACTCACAGTTTGGTGCATGTTCCCGCCATCTTGGCCTTTCCGTGTTGTCTCCACGGCACTATTATGGAGGGTGGCGCAGTATCTGGTGCCATCTAGTCCTGGGGAAAACCGGGTTGTTCTTTCCCCTCTGCTGTGCCGCTCTGTCAAATTCAGATCGGGCCAGGCAGGGATGCCCCTCTGTCTGCCCCTGCTTTGTGTCCTTGTATTGGGGGGGGAGTTGGGCCGGGGCCCAACGGTGTGAATCAGGCACTCGCCTCGCCCGAGCACTGGGCACCAGCTCGGCGCAGTTGTCCGGGCGCAGCCTCACAGGACCCCCTCGGTGTGGCCGCTGTCGGCCGCGTCTGATCGTAGGATCGCTGCGGCCAGGACGCTCAACAGCTGTGGCCCAGGCGCAAGGTGACAAGGGGGAGCCGCTTCCGCCACGCCGCAGACCTCTCCAACCCGGGTAGTGTACAGCACTGCATCGCAGCCCCTCCTCTCTATGCTTTGTTGTCCTAGAGCGTCAGCGGTGTGGAATGCTGGATGTCTGGATGCCTTTTACGGCGCGTCCTCCGGCCTGATCCCACTTAGTCTGTCACACGGCGTAACTCGGCGAATACAGCACCGCCATTCCCAGGATTTTCTACGAGTGTGCACTGGATCTCACCACACCTCTTCCACAGATCTGCAGCCCGTGGTGGCTCCAATAAACAGATTAATTAACACACGGATGCCGATCGGGCCGGAGCGCTCGCTTCAGGCAGCCATCATGATCGTGTGCAACAGCGCCCCCCGAGTTTTGAATATCTTGAATATCCCTTGTGTCTCCCTGTCTCCTGCTTATATAGCCAGAGTGACATCATAGAATTTTACAATCTGGGAGGTGGGGGGGAGTACTCTGGACTTACTCCTCTACTGGGATGTGCTAGGCTACTGGTGTTCCCTCCTTCCTCTGGGCTGTTTGGTTCTGGGGAAATAACATCATTTTATGTGTGTGCATGTATGACTTCCTTTGTCTCACCAAGCCTATTTCTTGACAAAAATGAGCTATGGATCAAAACATCAAATCTATACTAGTCACCATCAGAAGAAACAGATATTCAGATTACATATTTCACAGGGAATCGGACAGTCAGATCGCCAACTCTGTGCAAGGGCACAATTTCACAATTTTTAGGGGATACATGATATGTAAAATTCTGGTTACACATATGCTCCCCACTATTTCACATATTTTCACCAGGTTTTATGTCTGTATCATTTATACTTCACCTAGAATGCATTTTTCCTGCCATTCCAGTTCCCCAGGTGCTAGGAACATGTGCTTAGTCTATTTGGGTTTGTTCATAACTCACATGAAATGCTGGCATAATATAACATTACTGCTTATTCAGGGCATTGGGAGAAGTGTCTTAATATAAAAAGTTCTTTAAAGTCAATGGGCTGGATTAGTCACAAGTGTGGGCGGTCCTTCCAACCCTCACAGCCAAATTGTCTTCCTCTGGGTCAGTCTGAACAAAGGATTTCCATGACGCCTTTGAAGCCATGCAGTTGGGGCTGGTGAGGGGTGTCAAAGGAAATCAGACCTCTTGGTGAAAATGCTAGTTCCCTTTGGGTTCATTATTCCTTTCTGTAGGGATGCCGGGCCAGTGTGACAAGGCCACACACTTCCACACTTTGGGTCTTTTATATGCCCATGGGGGCTGGTTCACTTGTGGAGGTAATTATTTTCCCATGGGAGGCAGGGCACTTTTGAAGTAAGTGCTTGGGCCAAACCTGTCTTGCTGGTTTCAACGTCTTTCTTTCTTTCTTTCTTTCTTTCTTTCTTTCTTTCTTTCTTTCTTTCTTTCTTTCTTTCTTTCTTTCTTTCTTTCTTTCTTTCTTTCTTTCTTTCTTTCGAAACCAAGTCTTTTTGGGAATAAATATCATACACATTTTATAACAAGACCCCCATCCCCACATATTTAATCCCATTCCTGCATGAGCACAGGCTGTAATTGTATTTCACTTTTAAACAGCATTCTCCTGATTTGTAAAAGCACAGTTTTACACATGGGTTCATTTTTCTTTTATGTCAAGTTTACAAATGCAGTTTCTGCTGCACACAGTTTCTTGTTAATTAACCTTCTGGAGGGATTTTACAGATACGGTCAGTTTCTGGACACAGAAAGATATACTGCAAAGCATTTCTTTTTAATTGACATGGGACAAGAGAGAGAGCTGCGATATTGCTTTCCTTTGCAGTAATTTGAGTGCACTGGTCTATTTCAAAAGGAAATCATAGCTGTGTTGACTGAAACAGAATTATTTCTCTGCATGTGCTTTCTCAGTGAAAATAATGCTGTTCTGGAAGGTATTGCCTTACTTCATGGCAATCAGATTAAATACACAGCAGGGCTGTTTTTAATGGAGCACAACTGGGTGGTGTTTAAAATTAAAGGAGGACAGATTGCAATGCTGTCTTGAATGCAGGTCATTTTTCTCGTACTTGATTTGAAGCAAAACAAATGCAGCCATTCTCTGTGGTGACAGTGTTTAAAGCTTGTCACACATGTGCCAAGGAGAACACAACACAGCCTTTTTTGGGTGAAATGTTGAAATGTGGTGTTGTGATGAAGGGAATTTCTGTTAGGGCTGGTAAATGTACCCCACAATGGCCCCTTCTGAGGGTGAGATTACGAGACTTGGTCCAGAACAGAGACACACCTAACACAGGGGAAGAGGTGCAATTGTGGCTTAGTAGGAGGCATTGAGGGCTGAAATAATTGCTCAATAGTTCTGGCTGGAGGCCCAGTCTGGTCGATGCTGGTTTTAATAACCCCACCATCAATACCTGATCGATTTTCCTAGAACTGTGAGGGGGCTGCTTCTCTTCGAGGATACACATGTTATCTCTTTGCTTCTTCGGGCGATTGTGTACATAATACGAAAAGAGAAAGTGGAGGTGAGTGACAGCTGGTTAGTTTTACTTCATCTAACACACTGAGCGTTGCAATTCATTTATATTATAATTGCAGTTTTACTGTAGAAGTTGTTAGCCCTCTTTTTATTGGATCAATGTACAGATGTTAAAAGCATGCATGAGCTTTGAGCACCAGAAATCGTTCCTCTTCAGATAATTATATACTGAATGGACTGATCACGCAGTTAAATGTCCAGCAAGGGGAATTAGTGTAGTGCATGGTTTGGTGAAGGGAGTGGACTGAGGGTAAGATACTGTAGATATTTATTAAGCAGTCATTTGGCGTACAGAGCATATTTCTTCTTCACATGGACAGTATGGGTAATAAAATGATGCTCTGATCACTTAGATAGCAACATGGCTATGGCTGGTTCCAAGCTAGGCTGTTCGAGAACAATGAAAGCTAGGGGATTCTGGTTAAGTTAGTGTGTAAGCACATGACTGCTGACTAGTACTCCCAGCAGCCGACACTGCGCATGCTCCATTATTTTGTTTTAAACTAAAATCTGTTCTCCCTGGCTGCCTGCCTCTGTGGTAATTTGCATCCACCCTATGGTTGGTGCCCAGGTCTCTTCAGTTATCCGCTTGCCATATAGGCTGGCAACGAGCAGCATCTACCAGTGATGTGATGTGCTTCATTAGTGTAATCGTCAGTGACCGAGAACACAGCCCTACCAAATCCTCTTCGAGACATGCACCGACCCAACGGTATGAAAGGATATAAGAGAGCCGCATGAGATTTCCATTATTCTACAGCCCCCCAAAAATACAGCACTCAGAAATCCCTTGCCAGCTGGTACTGTAATCAAAATGCCACCAGGGGGCCCTCTGCAAGTTTTCGTTCTCTTTCTAAAATATCCTAGGCAATTGACAGGGGAAAAAAGTGAACAGTAAATTGCATTTGAAAAATATGTCTGGTAGGGCTTCTTTTGAAATATTTGACATTTCGCTAATGATCATTTTCAGGTGTGTCACCCGCTCCCCATTCTTCCCCGTAATACTGCTGATTCTCACCAAGTAGGGGGATAGTGGGTAAGAGTGTGTGCTGTCAATGACCTCCACCGGACCGCACCACAGTAAGGCCACCCGCCTGCAAGAATATTAACTCAGTGCCGCCTCCATTTCAACACAAATAATTATCAACCACATGCTAAATCTCACTGCGCAAGCACAGATGTATGGGGAATGCATGTGGCATTTTCAAATGTCAAACATCAAAAAGTATAACACACTGTTCTTTTTTCTCCCTCTTAATATAGCTATCAGAACTGATGGTATTGTTTTGTCAGTTGCTTTAGCCTGAGTGTTGTGGATGATATTAGTATTCAGGCATAGCGTGTTTGTGGGGTGCCTGTGAGAGATATGTCCCCAGTGACATTTGTTGGGTGTGCTGGATAACTAGTGTTTTGTCGTTTTAGTTAGTGGTTTGGGTGCTTGTTGGGAAATCAGGGAACTGAGAGTGAGTCGCCACTGTTAGACGCCAAGGGTAACCCAAGCAACAAAAAAAATCCTTTTAGACATGTTTTTAAAACAATGCTGTAATTTGTGGCTCCCCAATCATAAATTGTTAAGAACACCTCAGTGGGGCTTGAAACGTCAGGGTCGTATACTCGCAGATAACCACAACATTCAGAACCAGAGTACTCTCTTAATGCTGTGACCAAAGTGGGAGTGGAAAAGGGGCATTATTGTATGAATGGCTGCATATTATGGGCCCTCTGGAACGAGCAATTCAGTTGGAATGGAGCAAATCCACAAAGGTTGTAGCTCCACAACTGGGGAGTTGAGAGAGAGTGAAAGGATGCAGTCCAGATTTGACCTGTAGATAGATACGGCAACAGATCCTTTCAACCTTTTCAGATGAAAGGGACCCAAGCCTCCAGGTTGACATTCATCATTCTAATGAACTGGCAATATGCACCTCTCATTCGGTACTTTGAACGTGCTTCTTTGCAGAGTGTGCGTTACAGGCTGTATTTTGCTAGAGCCCTTCATGGCGGCACATAAACCTGTATTTATGAAACACATAGGCTTTAATTTGACTTCTGAAACCTAACACTGTGAGTAGACGTGAGGGTGAGAAAAGGGCAATGGGAAGACGTGAGCAATGTGTTGGGTGGAGGGAATGCGTTGCAGCAATCGGTAACAAAATGGGGACAATTGGTTGAGAACAGTTAGGCCCCAGAGGGGGGGTGCTGGAGGGTCGCAAAATTCTGTACACCGGCCCTGCTCCCCTGCTCCTCCAGAACTTTCAAGGACATCATTGCCCCCCTTGCACTAGCCTTGGCCAATTTCTGTAATCACTACTTTGCCACTAACTCCTTCCCTCTACACCTCAAGCACTCCCTTGTGCATCCTCTCCTCAAAAAGCCCTCTGCCAACTCCTCCTGCCCAGGTAACTACCGCCCTATCTCAATTACCCCCTTCCTGGGCAAACTCCTGGAAAAGGTGGTCATCTCCCAACTGATCCAACACACTGAATCTGTTGGTTGTCTCCACAACCACCAGTCTGGCTTCAGAGCAGCCAGAGGCACGGAAACTTCTCTACTGAACACCCGTGAAGACTTCCTCTGAAATCTCAATTCCAACTCTCCTCCCGTTCTTATCCATCTGGATCTTTCCTCTGCTGTCAAAGTGGTCAATCATGCCACCATGACACCCTTGGCATCACAGGCTTGGCACTGTACTGGTTGACCTCATTCCTCTCCGACCGACCGACCTTCCCAGGTTCAACTGGGCCTTTTTCACTCCCCTATCACACTCTCCACCTGCTGCGTCCCTCAAGGCTCTATCCTCTCGCTGGGGCTCTTCCACATCTACCTTGCCCCTCTAGCCCACCTGATCTCGCCCTCTCCTCACTTCCAGTGTTATGCCGATGGCACGCAGCTCTTCTTCAAGCTTCCCTCTACTGTCTCCTCTCTCATCCCAGACTGTCTGACTGTGATTCATGCATGGTGTGTTGCCAATGATCTCTGCCTTAATGCCAGTAAGACTGAGATCCTTCTCATTGGGACCCCAGCTCCCTCCTTCCTGCC
The DNA here is from genome assembly GCF_040938575.1 of Ambystoma mexicanum. Lineage (NCBI taxonomy): Eukaryota > Metazoa > Chordata > Amphibia > Caudata > Ambystomatidae > Ambystoma > Ambystoma mexicanum. Next base: position 1,103,425,233 of record NC_090937.1, read on the forward strand.
TACCCTGTGGCTGCTCTCCATAGGACCCTTCCCTTTCCCCTCTTGTGAGGCAAAAAACCTTGGTGTCATCTTTGACTCCTCTCGCTCTCCTTCTCACTATCAGCTGCGCCTCCTCAAGGCATTCTCCCTTTCCTCACTTTCCCCCAGAAACATAATTTTTCCAGAGCTCTGGCCCTCTCTAGGCTGGACTACTGCAACAGCCTCTTCCTCATCTTCATTTATCCTCCCTTCGCCCCCTTCTACAAATCCAGAATAGGACTGTTCGATTTATCATTGGCCTCAAGCCAAGTGACTGCATCTCTCCAGCCCTGAAATCTCTCCATTGGCTCCTGGTTGTTGCTAGGATCAAGTTCAAGACCCCCTGCATCATCCACAAGGCTTTCTGGGGCATGGGACTGCGCTGCTTTCAACTCTCTCTCCCTAAATACCTCCCTGCTAGAGTCCTTTGGTCTTCTAGCTCCAACTCTCTGCGGATCAGACACTTCTCTAAGTTGAGAGTGGGGGGGTAAATATCTCTCCTCTGCGGGAGCCTCCCTTGGAATGGTCTCCCTGCCCCTCTCAGGCTTCAGCCGAATCTCCTTAAGTTCTGGAAGCTCCTCAAGACCCTCATTTTTTCACCTTCCTTCCCTCTCCCCGCTAACATCCCCGTCTGCCGCAGTGACTACCTGCCTGGTTCACTCTGAGTTCTACAGGGCACCAGGGCCCCTGCCAAGTCCATCCACGTCCTCGCACTTAGCATGTGGACCCTCACCTCCTGCACCCCATTCAATATATAGCACTTGCCCTCCTGGCCTCCCCTTAGCATCCGCCGGGCCCCTGTGGCCCTCTCCGCCACACTTTCTCCCCCCTTCACTTGCCACCACACTTTCTCCCCCCTTCACTTGCACTCTCTCCTCTTTACACTGCACTTCCCATCCCACCCTAGCACTTCTTGTTGCTGCACTCGCACGATCCAAATGTCACAAGGCCTAGTAGGACCATTATTGTTATCTTTCTCCCTTGTTCTACCCCCACCCCCTTTTTTTTGTCTTGTGGCGCCTTGAAACACCATTTGTTGTATAGGTGCCTTACAAATATCCAATAAAATATCAAATAAAAAATAACTGCTGGAAGGAATTTTAATTGGAAAAGAGGGAGTGGGTAAGGTGAACAGGAAAATGTGGGAAAACAAAAGACAAGCTGCAATTGGCTGGTGGGGAGGGCAGGGGTCATGTATCCTTACTGTACTTGCACCATACACATTTTGTTATTTATAGGTGAGAGTTGTGCAAGCAGTGGTTGTTTTGGGAGGCATGAGGTTTATTTTTTGGAACCATGTGGCAGCACTTTATTTTTTAAATATTTTAGTTTTGAAGGGTGGCAGTAGTGCATTTACATTATGTTTTGGGGTTCATGGGAGTTTTTTAATCACTTTGGTCATTCAGCCCACCACCAGGACCTGGAAGTCTAAACCATACAAACAGCATTGTAATGCACAGTGTCCACCCCTATGCTTCTTTTATGACAAGACTCAACAGACCTCAACCATCAGCATCATGGTATTTGGAAGAGCTAACCAATGTCAGATCAACCACCCAGCACCAGGAAGGAACCTGAAGGAAACACAAACCAGCAGAAGATCCTGCTATTCCAAAGTGCCTGACAGGGGCTAAAATATTGCAGTAAAATTAGCCGACTACACCTGTGCAATCCCCAAAGCGGCAAAAGAAAGCAACATCCTCTTATAAATGCTTAAACACTACCTCAATTCTCTTCCTGAACTCCCCACACCTTAATTTATCTAGAAATGCAATAAATGACATCTTAATTGACAGGGCCGGTCTTAGACTAGATTCCACACCAGGCGGAAAGCATCCTTGGCGCTCCAACCCCAAAAATTACAACAAAAATTGCATGTTACAAATGTTGTGAATATGGCACTCAAATGACTACATAAAAATGCAATACAAAATGCATTCATTAGATCATAGGTCACAATCTTAGAAAGTCACCTGTATTATGTTTTCAAAAAGTAACTTTTTTTGGCTTTGCTTTTTTAAATGGAAGCCCGGCATCAGATAGAATCAGAGACTGGCCAATGTCATTTTCAATCGATAGAACAGCCAGCTATGTCAGGCTTTCATTGTTCATTGTTGATGGGAGGTACGTTTTAATGAGCTTCAATTTGGCAAAGCTGCATTCACCACTTGCAACTGTGATGGGCAAAATGTATGCATTGATTTGTCGTGTTGCACTTTTTTGATTAATTTCTATAAAACAGAGTAATCGTAATACCCAGGCACAACCACATATTTCTACCAATTAGATATGAGCATATATGTGCTTAAGTGTCGAAGTTACATAATGGTCTCAAATGCCAGTTTCCCCGCAATGTGTTTGATCCTGGACACATAATTTGATCTGCCAACATTAGAAGAGCCTAGAAGTTATTCAGTTCACACTGTACCATACATGCCATCATTATCCATTCTATTAGGGAGATGCAAGTCCAGTCCTGCTTTTAACTTTGCAATCTGGGACTTGTAGTCCTGGATTTATAATGGGGAAAACCAGGACTACAAGTCCCAGAATGCGAAGTTCAACCAGGACTGGACTAGCAACTGTTGAATGGAATAGATATGTAGGCATGTATGGTGTATGCTATTCAAAAAATGCTTATTCATGGTATTGTGTTTCATGTATATGTCAGTGGTCAGAGGCGTTGCTGGAGGGAGGGGGCTGAAGGGGCTATAGATCTGGGTTTTTTGGTTGTAGCCACGGATAGAAGCTCAGAGGCTACAATCAAAAGGCTAGCTAGCCCAGAGTCTCAACAATCCCGACCTTAGCATAGTCCCCGTTCTTTTCCAGACCTAGCAACACCCCTTGTCAGTGGCAATTTATAAATGCACATCAAAAAGTTATGTGGTTCTTAGTTTACTGATGACATCTTGCATGCAATGTGACTGGCTTCCTCTGTTGCCTCCAGTACGAAAGAATTAGGTCACTCATTGTAAGATAATTTTCTGTGATGTCAATACATATACAAAATAGGCAACCTGAATGTCCTTTGCCACACAGCACCTGACAATACCTAGAACCACCCCTGTGTATTTCAGTGGAGATTGACATCATTTGGAAACCTTAGACTAATAGTAACAGCCAAGAAATGTTTAAAGGCCACATTTAATTCCATTCCATGTACTGCAAACTAGCTGAAACCGAAATCACTGCACTTTCATTGTGTTCTTTTGATAAGTGTATAACAGGACACGGACCATAAAGAAAGGTCATTAGTGTGGGCTTTTATATTACAGGTAGGATAAAGTGTCAATGAGGTGTCCCCGCGCTCCCAGCAAAGGTGACAGACCATAGACCCTGGTTATGCGTGATGGGTGGCAATGTTTTATTTCCATAGGACTGAAAATCCACAATGCACCAAACTGTAATTTCGGACCCTTCTGTGAGTTTTTTCAGGTTAAAGGCAGCAAACATTTTACACGGTTTGGCATGGCACAAGGTACAAATGCATTTTTTGAAATGCTAAAAGCATTTTTTGAGATTTTCATTTCCAATGTACAAAACGTCCTGTGAGCAAAATGTTATTTTGGTGCTTGCCGAAGGTCCTCTTCAATTAACCACTGCCCCTTCCCTTATAATTACAGAGGGTCTTCCTGGCTGTGGTTTATACAAGGAAAGCAGAGTACCTTTAATATGTATGCTATCCTCGTAAATATTAGCAAAGGGTGTTGGGTATGGGGGCATGACAGATCATAGCCTCCAAAAACATTTCTCAAGCAGGCAGCATTTCTCTTATCTACATGTGAAAAGCCTAAACATATATATGCATTGATAATTTGCTTTATAATAACTAGGGCTGGCTGGGAGGCGTGCAGAGTTTAATGCTGAGCCAAGGTTTGCATACAGTTAAACTTTTTGAAGGAGACGTGGCCTAGCCTTACATTACTGACCGAGTGTGCATCTAGGCACTCTATATCCCGGCACCCCCACTTGACCAACGTGTGATCAGGGCAACATCACATCAGACTTCAAGAGGGGCAGCGTAGAGGCTGTGAGAGGGGGCAGCTCATTGGCTCAGAGGGACATCGCACTGGCAAAAAAGCCCCCATCAGTCTCAGAAAGGGGCTGATTGGCGTTTCTTTTAGGGACAGCATGCAGACCCACAGAGGCAATGGCATTACTTCATATATTAATTATAATGCATAGAGGATTTACTGAGGGCAGAGCCTCTTCAGTGGGTGGTCTGATATCTTCTTTGCGCTCGATAGTTCAGTTGCATGTGGTGGGTGTGCGTAGCAGTGGCTTGCCTGCTGCCTGGTCCTCATTGATCTTCAGGAGCCCCACCTGAACTCTGCACTGCGCATGTGCTGAGGACTCGGGAGGCACAGGCGGTCGGCCCCGCCTGGGAACTGTCTGAGAAGCATCAAATGTTGCATTTAAGATAAAATCAACATCTGGGGCTTGCAGAGATCAGGGCCCGCATCACTACTGACAGATGCAGCAGCACCTTGGCTGGCCTTTCGTGCTACTGGTCACTGCTGCAGTGCTCAGCATTTCATACCTTTATTTTTGTACAATTACAAATAAATGATGCATGATTGGAGTCGTTCTGGCGCCCCCCACCAGCTGGCACCTCAGGCAGCCGCCTGCACTGCCTGATGCAAAGACCGGCCCTGTTACTTGACCAGATTCAAAGGTGAGACAACAGATCAGCAATAACTAACACAACCTCTTCAAACCACCCATCCCACCCTGTAACCTACCACAATGGGCAAATTACAAAACGATACCACTGCTACAACTATCCACCATGAACAATGCCCTCTTATAAAACAAGCATATTATCCACAAACCCATTCTCAAAACCATACCAGCAGAGCCCGTGTCACCCCTGTTCTGCATTAGTACTGCCTCTTTGCTTCAAGGCACCTTCCCTTCTTTATGGGGGCTATGCCAGCTCCTTTCTCTGTTAGAGAAACATATACTTCACCCAGCAGTCGGGCAAGCATTACCTGCCAGCACTTATGGTGCTTGCAATCAGCTTGGTTAGATTACTGGAATCCAGCCATAATGGTCTGTGTTCCAAGCCTGATAATGGCTGCTCCAATGTGCAACCCCGCCCCTCGCTCTCTAGAACATTCTTCACCCTTCTCAAATGTCCTAACTTCTGAAAAAACAAGAACCACTTCCCAGGACCCCTCCTCGCCACTGCCAGCTGCTCTTTAGCCTTCTTCCATAGGTCGTTAGGAACACTGAAGAGGGACACATGTTTTAACTTCCTTACCGTTGCGCCTGGCAGCCACCTTGATTGCTTTGTTGTTTTCTTTATGGGGAAATGGTTCAAGCAGGTCAGTGCACTTTTTTCCTCCACAAAAATAAGTGAATGGCCGCGGTGGTGGGATGACATGGTCAGTAATGACTTGAAGACCTCATTGAAGGCCCTTGCTTTGCTCAGGCCTATCAACCTGGGCTATATTTATGGCATGTTTAATTCATATTAAATCGGTTATTAAGCATATATTGGGATTTTATGTAAATATGACACTGCAATTAAACCAATTAGGAGTCTGATGTTATGCTGAAATTTGTAAAGTGGAGAATTACTAAACCTATCTGGCTGAGCACATGAAGCGGTATGGAAAGCTCACCGATGTAACTGAATGCACTAAAATATTTCAACATAGCAGTGGGAAATATCCTCTTTATGTAACTACGCAAAAGAAATTATGGGACAAAATACCAGGTTTCATGTTCTTGAATTTTTAAAAAGCTGAATAAGACTCAGACAGTAGACAAGGATGAGGCAGAGAAGACAGGCGCTAAGTGTTTAACGGCGCCGTGAAAGGTTGCTGCGCCGTTAAACACTTAGCGCCTAATTACGAGGTCCCTTTGCGGGACCCGACCTTAACGGCTGGTTTTACCAGCCGTTAAAGTAGGGTGCCGCAAAGGGACCTTGGTGCTAAGTACGGTGCCGCAATTTGCGGCACCGTACTTAGCGCCTTCCCCATTCCCATTGAGCGCTATGGGGCATAAATGGGAATGGGGAACGGCCCATGGTGAATGGGGAATTATCGCCCCGTCAACCTTGGAATGGGGCGGTAATGCCGCCATTCACCATGGCGGACCCCGGCCTGGACCATGGTGCTAACAGCACCATGGTTTACCGCCGGGGTCGTAATGAGGCCCATTGATCAACTAAGGTTGGCTGAACTGCATTTTTATTGTAAGATTCCAGTACATTTGTTTTTAATTGGGCAGTATATTATCATGTATTTATTTATAAGAGTAAACTTTGCAAACACTTTCTGATAATACTGTATGCAAGAATTGATCCGCTGGGTCCTGAGGTACAATATGGAATCTACCAGCGTAATCAGCTGCACTCTCTGGGCCGCCTACCTTACCCCTTGGGGACGGTTGGAAGGAGCTGTTACTTTATGTTGCCGGAGGGGGGAGGAATATAATGTCTTGTCCACACTGCATGTGAGCTGGATGGACGAGGCAGGCATTTGCACCCACCTTCACCTAGGCCCCACAGATTCCTAAAACAAAGCAATCTCCTGACGCTGGCTGTTTCTCCCCAGTTATGTGGAAAATATCCAATTCTTAGGCGAGCATGCAATGTTTTCAAGCTGCACAAAAGCTACCCTCTCTGACGTGCTGAATTAGCAACCCGGTTCTCTGTGCAAAATGTTCTTGTTACAGCCTTCGTTGCACCTTCTTCTGTTAATCATATAGTACACTGCCGTGTGCTTTTTTTATCCATTTCCTGCGCATTGATACAATTCTATTTTTGTAACTTTACTTTGAGACACTAGCTGGATTCATCACGCCCACATTTCCTGTCAAACTTTCCAGTTACTTGTACTGTCACTAGTGGTTTCTTGGAAATTCTAGCTTTAGGCCAGAAAATAAGAAGCAAATGTTTTTGATTTAACTTTTTTCAAGTTTTCATATTTAATCTGTAGCATGCTAAGTGTGTTAGAATTGGGCTGGAGTCACCTCTGGGTTAAAGGTCGTTATTTGTGGGGAAACACATTTCCAGCGGGGGTGCATCTGCAAGACCAATTAAATAAGCATTCAGGGTCTGCAATGGTGCACACTTAATTTATTGTGCTGCAAAATCATAAGAGAGCGACACACATCTTCAAACGCATGATGTTTAGTATAGAGAAAATATCCCACTCGGGGACTCTTCTGGACATCGCAGTGCTTTTGGCAATCTGGTGACTGGGTATGGTTAGATAATCTCGAATGGGGCTATTGGGTTTTTACTATCCGCCTGACAAAGCTGACAATGCTTGGTGTTCAAGATACTGGCACTGTCCTGCTTTGGATTACCTCCTACCTCTCTGGTAGACACTAGGCCATCCAGATGAACACGTTGCATTTTAACCGACTTCCAGTCTCCTGTGGGGTCCTCTAAGGTCCCATACTCTCATCGATCCTTTTTAAACTTTACATGGAACCTCTGAGTGCACTCCCCAAAGACCCCGATATAGCCATCCACCAATGCGTGGACGATATTTAGTTGTAAATGAGAATAAACCGCTTACAGGACATGAGTTGTGTCCACAATTACCGAACTATCATCCAGTATTGGATATCGACTGCCTACCCCAAACCTAACCCAGCCAAGACTAAATTGGTCCTCATCGGTCCTCTCGCTAAACAACAACTTGTCCAACAATGGCTTAAGGATATGCGCCTAGAAGGATTTAATTAGCAACTCTCGGATTCAGCAAAATACTTAGTCTTTACCATTGACAGCAGCCTGTACATCAAGAAACACATAGCCAAGAAGGCCCAAACACCCTGGCTCCAAATCTCCATCCTTTGGAAAATCAAACCCTTCATCCCATCGCAGGACTTCCATACTGTAGTGCAAGCCCTTGTGGTCTCGCACAGAGATGGGGGGGAAATGCCCTCCTGAGTGGACACCCAGCGGCTCACTTGGCTACCCTAAAAGCAGTCCATGCCGCAGCAATTCTTATTATGGGTGCACTGAAATTTGATCAAATTGCCCCCATCCTCCACAATCTACATTGACTTCCTCTCGAGGCCAGGGTACTTTTCAAGGCTGCATGTATCACCTACAAAGCAGTCACGAGTGTCACACAGGCATATCTCGCAGTTTACCTCCACATATATGGTAGCACACAATCCTTGCAGATCCAATTGACCAGTGCACTCAAATCACAAATGGTCCATAAAGAGAGGACACGCAAACAATCCTTCTCTTATCATTCACCCACCTCCTGGGACTTGATCCCGTTATCGGCTCGTAATGACCCTACAATTCTCCAGTTTCACAAATCTCACAAAACATATCTTTTTCCATCAACAGCTCCTGACTGTGGACTATTCCTAATGGATGCACAGAACGCATATCACAGTACTGTACTACTGTTCAAAAATGACAGCCCAAACGCTGGCTATGCAAACCTTGTACAGCGCTCTGCTGCTCTCGTGCTAGATCCGCGATTTAAATAATAAAAGAAATAATACATTTTGTGGGTTGTGCGCATTTTATGAAGTATTGATGGTTGGTGGATGGATGGATTGGTTGATGGCCTTCACTCGTGCCCTGGCACTAAATTTGGAGCCACATGTTGACAAACTTGCTGTTACCAATTAGCTTTGTTGGGCACATCAAACCTTTTCTTTTCCAAGCTGACATTTTGTGAATTGTCCAGGCAGTATCTATGCTGGAAGGCAGAAATATACGTTTCTTCTAGGACTGCCTAGTTTTCACCAATTATGCTGTATAAGCCTGGCTGCTATACAACTCTGACATTCTGCCAAGCTGCTTCATGGACTTTGAAAACGTTGAGTTCACACCTCTCATCAGCATGGCAGAGGAAGATAGCCCTCTACAGCTAAAACAAGCTATTTATGAGGAAATTCACACTTGTGGAAGAAGGACTGCACGTATTGCTTCCATCCCCATAAGCCTGAAGACTGTGAGACCTGCCAGACCTACACTCAGAAAACCCTTCAGGACATACCTACGAGGCTATTGGGTGTCTCTACGGGAGAGACATTCACCAGAACAACCCTTTATGTTGAATCTGATGATGGCCTCACTGCTTTCCCTGAGTTAACCTCCCCCTATGTAACCAGGGGATGTCAGCCACAACCTGAGCCTGACCCTGGGGACGGCTATATGATGGAGTGATGACCTGCTGAGGATTACAAAAGATACCAAAGAGAGAAGTGTGCATTCTTGAGAATCTAATCTACATATGCTTGGGAAACTATATGAAATATTATTTCTTTTGAAAATGCTAGAAATAATGATTTACAATATTGTTGTAAGCAAACACTTGCATTTTTGGATTTTATGATAGATCCTTGAGAAGTAAGCCGGTGGTTTGCAGAAAATTGGCAAAGATGTTTTAATCTATACAGAATATGTCACAAGAGGCAGGTAAATGAACCTATTTTCTACAACTCTAGATTGACACATATGCATATGCATCTTACATAAAGTTTAGTTAGAACTGTTATTTGGTTTTTTTTTTTAGAATTTGGTCCCTGAAGATGGTCCACAGACCAAAATGCATTGGACATTATTGACTGCCTGTGTCTTTGAAACATACAACTTTTAATGGACTTTAAATCAATGACTTGAGAAGTTTGTTCAGAGAAAGAAAGAATGTAATACCGAACTTTATGTAAAATGTTTCTGAGTTGTATACAAAATATGAATCTGTAACTTTACGTGTTACTTACACACGGGGTCCTTACATTTTCCTTGGTTACCCAAACTACAATCCGTTTACTTCTCACAAATCTCATATCCAAGAGTGCAAGTGAGGTTATTTTGGCAACAGGACCACAGATTTGTACTATATAATTGAATTGATTTTCTAATGAAATAAGCGGTTCCCACTCACCCAGTTTTTTCACTAATGATTATAGGAGGGAGGACCACCTGGGGGGAGGTCACCCTTGGTGAGATAAGATGACATCATTGGGGAAAGTCACATGCCCCTCATTTCCTTCCAGGAATGTTTCCTCTATTCCCCATACCTTAATGGCATATTGTCACGCTCTTCCCCAACCTCTTGGTAAATCTACTTTGACTACTCTCCAACCTCCTATTAGGGATAATATGTTAACAACTGGGATGAGGAACAGTCAGGGAGCAACGAGGATCACTCCCAATGAAGTTCAGTATTCAATTCCGCAACGCCATTCAAAACATTGTTGACTAACCACTGACAGGAGAAAGAAAGAGCAACAGAGTAATGAAGATCACTAGGACCGAGCGGCCAACTCCGTGGTCTAGTTGTTGGAAAAGATATAATCAAGCTGGGAAGTTTAAATTCAACCCGGTTAAATTTGACTTGGAGCAGAAGAGGAGAGAGCTGCCGACCCCGGTCTGCCTCGTGACCTGTAACGAAGTCGACCACCATGCTGGTGGGAAAAATGCAGCAGCAGGCGGTGTGAAGGCAAATCTGAACCCAAGAAGGAGAAGCCAAGGTGCAGGCCACTCTCTCTCACCACTCGAGGGGAGAGAGCAGCAGGAACATGGCAGCGAGAAAGGAGGCATGGTAAAAGTGCAGTGCTTAACGAAGCGCATGCAGAGCCAATATGCTGAAGTAGAAGTAAGCAAAGGAAAGCTGGAGGCTACCTGTAAGCCCATGGAACACAAGTGGGTTACCGGCAGGTGCATGCCACTCTGTAGCAATAACACAGAATGAAAGAAATCCAAGGGGAAGCCAGAAAATACCGGAAAACCGAAAGAACACTAATTGGTTACCGGGTTGTCTAACCGAGTGTGCCGCTTAATAAAACCGCAGCGAGAGACCAAATAAGAAGTCATTAAAGAAGTGAATGTATTTGTAGAACCAGTTACGAATGGGTTGTTCAACCCCTACCTTAAAGAGAAAGTGTTGTGTCCTAGCAAGGAAGTACTAGGTGAAGTTAAGTTAAATGTTTGAGCTACAAAGTCTTAACAGGAGAGTATACCATGTGAAGACAAATATGGGTACGTATTGTAGTGTGTCTCTAGGAAGGATCATGCCCTTGAAAGTATGAACTACTGTGTGAACTGTTGAAAAGGGATTTCAAGGAAGGCTATGCCCTTGAGCATGTGAACTGTTATAAAATTGTAACTGTGAATATTGTCCATTAGGAAAACATTTTGTCGTATTTGAACTTTTATGTTATACTTGATCATCTGAGCACTTTGAGAAATCAAGAGACAATACCCTTTACATCCTGGAGTTATTTTAGAGTGTGAGGGCCAGAATAGGATTACAGGCACATGTACTTTTGTTTGGACATCTTGACACAGGACAGACCCATTTGTTTTGGTTGAGGTAGGGGAAATTCCTCCTAGATTATGGGTAGTGCAGCATTTCAAACACCCATTTGTTTTAATAAAGGTTTGTAGCCACAAACAGGTCTCCTCTGTGTCCATGTGTCATTCCTGGTTCCTCACACTTTACAATCAAGGGACTTGGAAGAGCACACTCCTCAGAAGATAAGAATTTCTTCTCTAGAAAAGTCTGCAGACACGTATTCACAATCGTTGATGTGGCCATCTCTGGACAAGCTGTACATGACCAACATGTCCACAAAGACTTTGTTGATTGATTGTCCATTAAAAATACCCAGTTAATCGATGGAGCTGTTGGCTATGGAGGATCATCAATGAACCCCTCCACCGCAAGGCCTTCGTCTACGATGCACCAGCCATTTATGGAACCCTATTCCACAAATCAACAAATGCCAAATATGTAGAAGAACCCATACCATTCTCAAAGGATTGTTTTAAGTATTGCGCTATGACAATATTAGGATTGGTGCCATAACCAGATCTGAAGCTTGTTTGAAACAGTTTTGTATTTCATTGCCCAGCTGCTTAGTTCTTTCAATAAAATGTTTGGAAATATTTTACTGGCTAGAAATTGAAGGGGTCCCCACAAGCACCCTTTTTAAATACTGGAATGATCAGTGATTTTTTTCAGGAGATTCGGCCTCTAATGGTAGCAATGACTTTCTGAAATAACATGTTCAGTAGTGAACCCCATAAACAAGGATCTTCTTTCAAAATGTAGGTTGAGAGCCCATCCAGGCCAGGAGCCTGAGACGCTTTGCTCTATGTAATGAGATTTAGTATATCCTAGTAACGGTAATCGTAGTCCAATTCAATGGAAGGAATGAAGAGTAGTTGGGTTGCAAGATCGGGTATGTAAACACTAATCCTGTCAGCTTTAGAAATAGGGTTAATTTCCTCTTCTTAATGCCTGATTTAAATGTATTGAACTTATGCCATATTATTTAGTATTGTTTGCTCTAAGAATACGTTACATAAGATGCCACTTAACAGTGTGTGCAGATGCTTTATAATGGTGCAACACGTTTTTATATCTTGTTTTTAATCTTCAAGCTCTTCAATATCTTCCAATTCATCAGCATACCCAGGTAATCACTCTCCCGAGCTTTGGGCCATCCGCCTTGAAAGGACATGAGCCCTGCGAAGAAGCTAGGAGGAGTGCCACATAAGCATTATCCAGCGTCCATCTTTTAAGGAAATTCTCGAGACATTCGAGCCCTCGAACCGCAACTGGCTGCACCGCTGACTGTTGTCACGCCGCAATCACAATAGCCATCTGAGCCGCCTCGACCAGCATTCCAGATCTGCAAACCACCACATAGACAATGATTCTTAGCTTCGAGCCGCCGTGCCAGACAGCCTGCTGATGTCCGTCCAGCCTCGCTTGCCGAACTGCCTGTCGCCTGGTACCGGCAGCTGTCTCCCAAAACCAAATCTCTGTCTCAAGGGCTGCAGAGCGCTCTGGAACCACCTCGAAGCTGTCAAGCACCAAGAACTTCTTCAGCACCAGGTACATTGTGGTTCTACCCCCCTGGTCCTTCTCTGCAGGCCCCTAGAGACAGTTACAACCCTTTGCTCCCTTGGTGTTGAAACCAATAACATTGAAGAGTAAGACTGATTACTTTACTACTACCCTCCTGTCAGTATCCAGAGTGCATCTCTTTCCTAAGTAAAACGGTCTGTCCTCTGTGTTCCTTTACAGGGTGGGTCGTGTTTGTAGTGTGCTAGAACTGTCTGTTGTAGTAATAATAATGTAGATATTTTTATACAACCTTGACTGGACATTCCCTTTTATCATTGGGTAATAATTGTATTTTCGCTGTGTTGAAACTAACCAACGATCCATGACCTTGCAGAGATAAGCCTGTCGTTCTGTCCTCGTTACCAAAATTAGAAAAGGAGGTCTTATAATTCACTTGTATTCCAATCTATTCATATCCTTTCTGGTGTACTAGAGGTGTGAAGTTGATTGATGGTTTAGAAACCGATATTCATCCCTGGTCCACTGGTGCCTCGGAAGTTGATTCGTCACACTGGTGGCAAGTGGTTGATCACTTGGAGCTTGTGCACAGCTTAGTCACCCAACCATAAAAACACTGTTTCAGGCAACTTTTAGTCACTGCTAGGTAACGGTAATAGTCATGGAGCTTGACATGGAGACTATAAAAGGCATGACCAAGGTGGTCCTGTGCGGCTTATGTCAAGAGAGGGGACTTCCCCACAGCACTAAGGTTAATAAAGCTGAGTTGCTGACCAGCCTCCAAGCTTGGGTAGAAGTATGGGTGGTTGAGGAAAAGACCACAGGGGACGGGCTAGGCCCTGTGTACCTGAGCGGACAAGACCTTCCAGAGGGGGAAAATGACGAGGATGACAGCATGAGCAGTGATTCTTGCTTATCATTCCACCGGGGGGCAAGTGTGGTTTCTCTATACTCGAGAGTGTCAGTGAGGACAGGGGCTAGTGTGACATCTTGAAGGTCCCAGGCCTCAGCACAGTCTCTAAGTGGCCCAGTAATTGTTCCTGCTGTAAATGAGGTAGCAGCTAGGAAGCTCCTGCTTGAGGAGAGGAGGCTTGCGCTAGAGGAACAGAAACAACGGGACACAATCACCATAGAGATGCGCAAGCTGGTGCTTGAAGAGCAGAAAGAGGCCAACAGGTCCGCCTCTAGTGAGAATAGGAGTAGTGGCTCAAAACAGAGTGCCCAGGATAAGCCCCGGCGGCACATCCCCAAAGATGTAGTACAGGTTTATGAGGTGCGGAAGGATATTTTCAACTGGTTTGAAGCACTCGAGCTGGCATTCTAGCTACAGGAGGTGGATGAGGTACTGTGGAGTGCAGCCCTGATGAGTCGCTTACCGTCACCAGGGACTGATGCAATTCTTCAGTTAACTCCTAAGAAAAGGCCTTTTATGAGATCATGAAGGCAGCCCTACCCAGGAAGTTCTGTAAAACCCCAGAACGGTATCTCAAGAGCTTCAGAGAGCTCGGAAATAAAAGTGGTTAGGCATTGGAAGCATTCACACACTTGTTGAAATACCTGAGCGGGTGGTTGACTGGTAACAAAGTTCACACATTCAAAGGGATGTACAATTTGATTGTGTCTGAGCATGTGTTGAATAATTGTGAGTTTGACCTACACCGGCATCTTGTGGACAAGACTGTCACAGACCCTAGGGAGCTTGCGAAGGCTGCCGACAAGTTTGTAAGTACTCAAGTCCAGATAAAGGCTCAGGTGAGCACACCCAAGCCGGAAGAGAAATCTGGGGACAAAAAAGTAAAAAAGGATGGGAAGGACAAAGGTCCAACCCAATCCTCTTCAAAGTCAGGTCCCCAAAAGAACAAAGGGAAACCCCCAAACTCTAGTTCAGCTGTGACACCGAAAAGAAGAGCGCTGGCACCCCTAACACTGAGACACCTGCGGTCTCACCACCCAAAGGTTGTTTTTTGTGTAAGGAGCTGGGACATAGGAAAGGGGATCCTGCTTGCTAGGGCTTACCCAAGCAACCCATAGTGAATGTTGGACTCATGGAAGAGGCCATTCTTAGTTTGGGCCTCTCAGAGGAGGATTTCCCACTAGGACAGGGAGTGGCAAATGATGGATTGGTCATACTGAGTGTGAACGGTACTGAATCTCCAGAAGAGACCCCAGTTCCCAATAATACTGAACTCTAGAGCACTTGTACATCAATAGACACAAAACTCCTGCGGTCTGAGACACCGTGGCTAGCATCACCTCTGTCACCCGGCAGTAGGTACAGCCAGTATATTGGTGGGCCTGATTTGTGCGTAAGTAGATTTGATGGTAAGAGTAAGTGCCCTTTGGCGATGATAGAGGTTTAATGACCCAGCGTCGTGTAGCGGTGAAAGACTCCATCCCTATCCCATGTTTGTTGGGTAATGATCTTCCTGATCCCAAAATAGTTGCAGTGGCTACATGATCGAGGGCCAAAGAGAAAACCAGATTGAACACTCTGAAAGCCATAGGGCCTGGAGTGCTTCCAGAGGGCTTGTTGGAAGGACCACCGACTACTGAGTAGCCTACTCTTGCGGGAGAGGGTCTAGTAGCCACGGAGGACCCTATGTTGGTAGAAGGGGACCCTGTGACTTCATAGTTGCCTGGCACAGTGCAGGAACCTGCGGTGGAGGACCAGGTGGGCACAGATCTGAAGGGTCTGCCTAAGCTGGATGAGTTTGCATCAGCTGGGGGCCCAGATCAGACTGACTTCTACATAGCCCAGAAAGAGTGTCCCACTCTGGCGGGTCTGCAGAAGAAGACAGAGGAGCAGGCTAAGGACGAGGACCCTGAACTGTTCAAAGTGTAGTGGGAGGATGGACTCCTGTACAGTGAGCCAAAGGATTCTGAGGGCAAGGACACTGGAAGGTTGGTGGTTCCCCAATGCCACAGCAAATTCCATTTGGATTTGGCTCACCAAATCTCCTTTATCGGGTCACTTGGGAGTGACTAAGACATTGAACCTGTTATCTGTGCACTTTAACTGGCCGCAGTTCGGAGTAAAAGTTAAGGAATGTTCTGGTCCTGTCTGACTTGTCAAGCTTCTGGCAAGTCAGGTGGTGCCACAAAGGCCCCCTTAATTCCACTGCTTGTGGTGGGGCAGCCATTCCAGAGATTAGGCATGGATGTTGTGGGTTCTTTGGATCCTCAAACCAGCTCAGGGAACAGATATATCTTGGTGGTGGCAGACCACGCCTCAAGATACCCTGAGGCTGTCCCTCTAAAGCGCATCAAATCCCCTGTGGTTGCAAAAGCTCTGAATGAGATATCCTCCCATGTTGGATTCCCCAAGGAAGTCGTTTCTGACAGGGGATCAAACTTCATATCAGCATATATGAAGGCTCTGTGGGAAGAGTGTGGAGTCACCTACTGGTTCTCTACCTCCTTCCATGCACAAACCAATGGGTTTGTTGAGTGGTTCAACAAGACCCTGAAAGGCATGATAGTTGGCATGGAAGAGCACCTGAGGAGAAAATGGGATATTCTCCTGCCATGCCTTCTGTTTGCCTACAGGGAGGTGCCACAGAACAGAAAAGGGTTTAGCCACTTTGAGCTTCTATTTGGACACCCTATACGAGGTCCCGTCTGTCTAGTGAAGGAGGGAAGGGAAAGCAAACCCTCATCCCGGTCATGAGGTGTGGTGGACTATGTACTCTGCCTTTGGTCTAGAATGGCAAAGTACATGGAACAGTCAACAAAGAATCTAAACACCATTCAGGAGCTGGTGAAGCACTGGCATGATCAGAAGGCCACAGGGACAGTCTATTCTCCAGGTCAGTGGGTTCAGATTATAGAGCCTGTCAAAACCCAGTGCCCTTCAGGACTGGGCCTTACTGTGGGCTGGAGAAGGTAAGTGAGGTGAATTATCTCATTGATGTTGTAGAGGGGGTGCTAGACCCCTCCGCCTGCCCCCGGCCCAACCTGGGTGCGGATGGCATGGTGGACTAATCATTGGTTCCAGTATTGAAAAAATCAGAACTATAGTGCCTTTTGAAGATAAAGAGTGCATATAGGGCGACATATATTGTTGAGGTCAGAATGACTCCGAAAGTAAAGGGTGTCTCCAGTATTACTCACATATCATGAATATTTAAAAATGTAATCTGAAAACCAAAACCAGATAACAAATGATTTATGCTCAAAAGTAAATTGGTTTACCGTTTGGTAGCCGAACATCTAGGCTGAAAGGACAGAGATATTTTCTAAGATGGATGACAAAATACAAAATGGTGTCTTGGGGGTCAGGTGTGCAAAGCCCCTACTCATGCTGATGGTGAGTAATTCTTTGACAGCAGTTCATTGTAGATAAGCATGCCTGGGATAGGTATATTTATAAATATGGCAGGGACAGTAGACAATGATTGATTATACTCCCACTATGCAGCTTGTTTGCACTCGTACTGTGCACTTGCCAGGCCTTAAGACGGACACACAAGAGGTTCTTGGGCACTCTAACCTTCATGCACACATTTCAATCACTCCCTCTGTGCAATCTAGCTCCAAGGTCTCCACCCTTGTTTTGAACTACAATGTATCCCTCCTAGCACCTTGTAATACAAGATTGTCGCTTCAACCATATGCCCTGTCCATCCTCTTTGAACATTTCAGGACTTGTTACTTTAGGGTTGGTGGTAAAAGGGCATCTGGTGCCATGGAACTCGAGTTGGTGGTAGATCTCTCTCTTCAGCTGGGCCCTCCCTCTGGAACAGCATCCATGAAACTTGAGGAGAACCAGCTCTGGTTAAGGAAGCACCTCAAGACTTTCCTCTTTGCTACTGCTTTCTCTCCTCCTCTCCCCTGCTGAACTCTGGACTGAAACTGCACGCTTTGATCTAGGGTCCAGGTCCCCGCCCTGCCAGCTGCACACCTGCACTGCCTCCTGGGAAACCCCTGCACTTGGGGCCTGTAGGGATACAAGTTTCACTTGATGTCTGCACTTACCCCTGCACATACCACTAGCTGGCCACACATTTACCTATTATTTTATTTATTCTTTACTGTTGATCTTATGTATTACACTGCCCGTCCACCTATCCCCCATACTTTCCCTTTTCCCCCCCTCGCCTGCACTTGTGCGATCTCAATGTCGCCTGGCCTACTAAGAATGTTGTCTTTGTCTTCCATCTGTTCCCACACCCTTGCCTTGTTGCGCCTTGAAACACTTGTGTATAGGCTCGTTATAAATGCCATATCATATCATATATATTAAATCAGATAAAGGCATGGGAAGGCTACCAATTAGACAGAACAGCTGCTTAACTAGAAACAAATAAGATGAGCTCATGAGGTTTCTCACAGTGTGAGCTGCCAAGTAAATTTGGCAGCACCTCGAGGAGCAGATAAGAAGTGTTTCTTGGCGGGATTTGAAGGATAAGTAATTATGTTTAGCTGAGTCTGGAATGAGCTTATCAGTTTATGTGTCAGTCAACATATGCTTGTCAAGATGAGCTAATGTGGGCATGGTGAGTGGCAGATAAGCCAACCAATGAAAGACAAGGAGGGCTTATATCCTAGTTAAGAGAACCAATTAGAAATGTATCCTGAATTTGCATGAAATATTGCATCAGCCTTTAAAGGCCTATATAAGCAAGCTGATTTTAGGAGCTCAGTGTGCTGCTTCCAGTGTCTTCTGAACCTGTAATAAAGGTGGCTGTGCAATCTCATGTGGGCATCCATTCCTTTGTCCAGTCTCCAGTGCCAGAGTCTGATGAGGTGAGGAGGGTCCCCCTTTACACGTGGCAACCAGTGAAGGGACCCTGAACATATTGCAGGGACAAGAACCCAGACCTATGCTGACACAGATAGGAGATGCCAAGGAGAAGTGACATGATAAGTGAATCTGCAGTGTACCCTCATTTGTCAAGGGAAGTCTCCCTATGGTTGTCAGCATAGCGTTCCATAGCTTTCACATCTCTGGATTATGGTATGTTTTGAAAGGGGACGGGATAAAGGAAAAATAACATGGTATGTATATATTAAAGTAATCAATAACTGATCAATAAGTAATCAAAAAGTGATCAGTGGTTTAAAAAGTAATGTGGTAGTTTCAAAGAGCAACGGGTAGTTTAGATAAGTAATGGGGTGTATAAAAGTAATGTGGGGTGTTTTAGAAATAACAAAGAGCGTTTATTTTTATGTGTAAATAAGAGAGATAAGTGCCTAGAGTCCTGACCCCAAGGGGGTCAGAAGTGATCATCTCACACTCCAATCAGAGTAAACATAGGCTGCGTGTAGGACAGGTCCACATGAGAAGACAAGCTAAATGCCTATCGGAGTATATTTAGGGGCAGAGATAAAGCGAAGAGCGCTGAGGATTACGGTGAAAAGTCGACTGGTTTGTCTGTCTGTCTATGTGTCTGTTTTGAAATTAAAGGTGTCGAGGAGCGACAATGAATTGTACAAAATAAGATGAAGTCAAGAAATTACATTATTTATTTAGGGGAGGTGATTTGCACCAACCCAGAAATAGGCAGAAAGTAGTGGAAAAGGCAGAGGTGTGAGGAAACCATTGATGATTGCACTCATATTTTTCTGTCTGAAATACTATGGAGGAAGAAAACAGGCAAAATAATGAATTGCAGTCAAACATTGTGGCTACTTTGCACCCCTTGGGGCGAGTGAGTGGAGGCAACTAGGGGGTATATATATATATATATATATATATATTTGCACAGATAAGAGTCTTAGCTGGCCAAAAGGTCTAGAAGGATGTGTGAGAGAAATTAATTGTGCTTCAGACAGGGAATTACACAGTTAGAAAGAAAGGGATAAATAGGGGTTTTAAATCAAATTGACATTAAATCAGACATCACATTCCTTTCCTGATTTGAAAGATAAGCTAATAAGATATATGACATGTTTTCAAAATAAAGTTCCGCAGAGATATGATCACTTTTTGTATGCAATACGCAGCTAACTAAGGCTAGCCCTGACAGTGCACAATGAAGACTTATGGTCAAAACCCACTGAGAATAGTTAAAAGCTCTTGTTCAATGCTGAAGGGATAACAGTTGGCAGACTCAGGAGAATAAATAATGATTGTAGGAAAAAACAAGCTGCTTTTGAAAGTTGAGAACATGGGATAAGTCCTGCGAATTAGACAGCCGTGAGCTAAGCTTTATATATAAAAAGAGCAGTTTGCTGCTTTTGTTAGCAAGAATGACACAATGTGTGTGTGCGATTAAAACAGAAAAATGAATGAGGATTTATGGCAATGTGATCAAAATTAGTAGGATTGACACGGATATATGTATAAGCAGTCAAGGAAAATGTTTAGAGATTTGGTTGTGTTGTTTTGAAAAAATATGTTTTTTTGGTGCCAGGCTGGAAGTGGGCACTGACTGTTATGGAAATGTGAAGTTGAACCAGAACTCATTAAATTAATTTGATTATTTTGGGGATTATTATGGTACATATGTAGATTGTTTGAGTTTCTTAGTAGGGATGCTCAGTTAGGGGTCAAAATGAGTGATACCTGCTGAATAGATTGAAAAATAAGGTTTTGAAAACCAGCATTTTTTCATGGCATTAGTGTATAACTGTTGAAACCAGGTGGTGAGAGAAGCGCTGGGTTGGATTAAAATATTGTGGGGTAAATTAAACCTTTGGTTGTTTAAGTCAAGCGAGAGAGCGTATTTTGAAGAATTGTGCATTTTACCAGGAGAACCATATGTGGTTGAACTGTATTCTGAATATATTATTTTGCACTCAGGAGGATTCTCCCGGTTATTGTATATGTGTGAGCTGGGGAGACCCCATTGAGTCACTGTTTAGGGTCACACAAGTCACTTCCCATTGCCAAGGGGGTTGTTGGTTATTTCTGGGATTGGTGGTGGATGCTTCTTTGTTGGACACATAGTGAATCACCCTTGATTTGTTGATTCTATGTTGGCCAAGTAGCCGTTCCTTGTTAATAAAGGATGGGACATTTTTGAAAGAATATAGTTTAAATAAAAACACAGAACAGTGCTGAGGGTGACCACAATAGCGAGAATATTGGTAGTTGGGGACAGAGAGAAGGCATGGGTTATGCACTACAATATAATGGAGAATCATAAGGATATGATATGATATGATATGATATGATATGGCATTTGTAACGCGCCTATACACAAGTGTTTCAAGGCGCAACGAGGCAGGGAGGGGGAACAAGGGGAGACAGACAATGATCCTACTAGGCCAGGTGTCATTCCAATCGCGCAAGTGCATGGGTAGAGGGGAAGGGAAAAGTGCAAGGCTGTTATGAATGCAGATTTAGGCATGTGCACCAAGGTTAGAGCACAATGGAGGGGGTGCCAAGAGGGGGCAGTGTTTCCCTCACTATATAGTATAGGGACATTTGAAGAAGAAAAGAAGAAATGTGTCTAAAATCACACAAATCGAGAAGCACGGCGCTGAGAGTAAAAATGCAATTATGAGTCCAACTTACATTATAAAGTATGCTGATGTAATAGTGAATGACATTGAACTAA
Organism: Ambystoma mexicanum; assembly: GCF_040938575.1. Lineage (NCBI taxonomy): Eukaryota > Metazoa > Chordata > Amphibia > Caudata > Ambystomatidae > Ambystoma > Ambystoma mexicanum. The sequence continues at coordinate 1,103,446,564 of NC_090937.1, forward strand.
GCACAGTGAATATAGGGAATAGCAAAAATATTGGAAGTGCATGTATTGGTGCAAAATATGTATTTAGAATGAGGAAGCAGTGGGCAATGAGGGGAAGCACTCACAAAGCGCACTGGGACTAAGGTCACACACAATATGGACAAAGGGGCATGATATATTTAAACAGTTATATTGAGAAAACATTAGGTTAAAACGTATTTTTTATAGAAGCACACGCCCTATAAACTTGAGGAAGCCAAGGTAGTTCAGAAGAAATTGTCAAAATATGCCATAGAAGGGGCGGTATTGACAAGCGGAGAAAGGCTGGGAATAACCAAGGCGGTTTAAAAAAATGCAGAATGATAATCAGAATGCGCAATGACCATTTAACCAAGGGGGGCTAGTCAGAGGGGCTCCTCCTGTATATTGGACATATGAATGACAGGGCACATTGTGTGCCCATACGGGAACCAGGAATATGACAAGACGGCCAATTCTCAAAAGGGGGGACACCTTATCCTCCAGCATATAGCTCACAAGCCAGGGAAGGGTTTGCCCAGTATCAGACATTGTATCAGACACAAGCACTGAGAGTGCAATAGGTACAGTAACTAGAGCAAGTGCAAAATGAATTCACTACAGGGGCAATTGCAGCAAGCCCCCATGCAGATTCAGTAATATGCAAACAGAGGACAGGTATAGACACCCAGGATAGGAGGTGCCACTATGGTAGGAGGAAATCCCTTTGTAGGAACAGGGGTATGTATGCACCCACAATAGGATAGCTTACAGGATGACTTGATGTGTTCTGAATAATCAATGACACTAGGCCCCAAGAGGAGCCAAGGGTTAGTGTGACGATAGGAGGCGAAATCTTTGCTCTATTGGTAGACACTAGGACTGCACGTCCATGAACGAAGGAGGAAAGCTGTCCAATGGTGCGAATTGCCATGGGTGATTTTTTTTTGGGAGCTATGGGTTGAGTTTATTTTTATTGATGAATTATCAGTCTCTATTGGAAAGCATGACATGACTGATCCTTGTTACATTCGCGACAGACACTAGTTAAATATTTTGGGAAAGGATTTGATGACAAACATGAACATGATGATTTTTATTTACTGACCAAGGGATACAGTGTTCCACTCCTGGAATACACTATTCGAATGCGGATGAATTTATATTGGCATTGGACAGGGCAAGTGGCTCTGCGAGTTGTTTTAGTGGAGCCAAAGTTTCTTTTTTACTTATGAGGTGAACAGTTTATTAACATGGCTATCTGGCCCAGTAGAGACAAATAGTGAGAATACTTGATGAATTTATGTTTGGACTACAGATACCTAAGGACCAAAAGCAGGGACAGACTACCCATATACTATTAAAAGCATCCATAGTAGGAGGAGAAATGGCAATGCTCAAAGGAGTGTACAATGAGTGTAGACCATGGAGAACAGTAATAGCTCTTGAAGAAGAGTCTAGTTTGATTGACGCCATTGATGACGACATATTTAGAGAAGATTAAACAAATGTTGAAGTGGTGGTTCTTTAGGAGTACCACATACTGGATAAAAATAGAGAGAAGGGGAAATCCTATAGCGAATGATAAAAATGATCTTGCACTCTGCATAACTTTAGGAAAATTTGGATAGAGCGACAAATACCCCATGGAACACAGACCTTTATGATATGGCTATATTGAAACAAATTAGTTTAGTTTTGTTTAGTTTATTATTTATATAGCACCGCCTGGCCCTGGAGCATCCAGGTGCTTAGCAAGGTTGCAGAGTTGCAAAAATAGTACAAACAGGCATTACAGTTAGTAAGGACATTATACAATCACTTACTCATGGTATAGACATTGTGAATTATTTACATGGTTTGTGGATGTATAGAATGTACAGGTGGTATATGGGCATTAGCAACGGTTGTTGAGAGTGTAGTTGTTAATAAGGGGAACACAATAAAAAAGTTTGTACATAAAAGGGATTATAATATGAAGCATATGAGGGTTTGTGTTGTAATAAGAATAATTAATGTAATCTAATCATAAATAGATAGGGATAAAAGCACAGGAGTAAGACACTCAAAATTAAAAAGAGACTAATGACACATTCAGGGGTGAAATAAATAAATACATTTAAAAATTAATTAATGGATATTAAAGCAGTGAAAAGCACAAGTGGGTAATATATCCAGATTTATAAACAATATGCACAATGAATGGTGCTGTCTACAAATTAACAGTGTAGTGTATTTTTTAATAAAAATGAAATATGAATAATGAAAGGCCAAAGGAGTGTGGATGGGCAAGATTGATCTAATATGATAAAAACCTTTAGTAGAATTGCATGAAAGAACATATGAGAGTAGTAAGTAACAAAAACATTGTTTGAATGAATATGATGATGTTGATTTATGTTTCATTTTCATTTAATAAAAATGAAATATGAATAATGAAAGGCCAAAGGAGTGTGGATGGGCAAGATTGATCTAATATGATAAAAACCTTTAGTAGAATTGCATGAAAGAACATATGAGAGTAGTAAGTAACAAAAACATTGTTTGAATGAATATGATGATGTTGATTTATGTTTTACAGATTAAAATTATTGTCATTGTTGAACATGGGAGGAATGTCTACATGGCCATAGAAGAGTATAGCAATATAATGAGAAGCAACATTATATTATGACAGAGATAAGTGCTAGAGGACAAGTAGAGATAGAAGAGGTAAGTATCGGTTCACACAAGCAAGTGTGTGATAAAACTATTGATTATTATTAGAAGAAAGAGGACCTAGGTGGGTACAGAAGAATGGCAGTAAGGGATACAGTCTTTCAAACAGATAGCATTTTCCCAAGAAGGGTGCAAACAAGATAGCATAATATATATATATATATATATACACACACACACACACACACACAAGTATGGCCATATCTAACATCAAGAATGAAGAAGACTTTGGATAGAAGGTAGAGTAACCTTTTTTTAATTCTGGAAAATGGGGATATGCCAAATGGGTACATTTCGCAAAATGCAAGAAATATTTAGGATAGGAAAAACAATGTATTTCTTCTATGTCACACTCACATGCATTTACTAGGAACAGTGCTGGGTTCCAAATAACAGGGGAAGACAAGATTAGTGTAGGTAGGAAGATGAAAAATGTCAATTATGTCTCAACAGAATAAACACAGCAAAGAAAGAAGAATACTGTGTTCCCATGCTAGCAGGAAGACAACATCAAAAGTATAGAGAACATTTTTAGCACGGTAGAAAAAACTAAAGAAAGACAGGCCTGATTGCTACACTAATGATAAATCATATAAATGTGCACCAAGAGTTTTTTTTTAACTTTGCAGAAGAGCAGCTTACAATTCAGAGGGTTAAGAATGGCAGAGAGATGATCTTAGTAAAACTATTTTGAGAAAAGAGCAAAGGTCTACCCTGAGAAAATAATTGATCGCTTTGCTAAAACGTAAAGAAATGACTGTACCTCTATTTAGGTTTTCTACAGAGTGCAGGAACCCACACCAGCATCTCATCCATCAGCTACAGATGCACCAAGAAGAAGGAAGGGGAGTGATTGAAGAAGCACATTCTTTTTTGAAAATATGTTTTAAAATGTGTTATGTTGTCTGTCTTGTTTATTATTTTATCATAAAACAGGAGACCACATAACACTTTTGGTTTGAGAATATCAACCAGAGGAAATGTTTCTTTTAGGGCAAAATGCAGTTATTGGAAGAAAAGAAGGCCCATGAAAATAGGGCAATGCAGAAAAAGTAAAAAATATACATCTTTTATGACTTCAGATCATAGCCAAGTCCTGGTATCAGCCAGTATGTATTTAGTATAAAGTAACACCAAGATGTGTGAAAAGAGAAAAGGAAGCACCATCATGTTATATTAGAAGAAAAGAAAATGCAGCAAAGATTGTTTAGGAGGCAGGAGTATTTAAGAACATATAGGTATTTTAAGGGTTGGGTTTGAAGAGGAAGTACTGGCGATAAAGATACTTATTTTTCAAGAAACTCATACAGTTTCATATTACAGATGGACGGGAGATATCTACAGACCAGGTGATTGACGGCAACTGATCCTGTGAGCAGAGAGAAAAGATCGAGGGACCCAGCCAGATGCCCAACTACAGTTGCTTTGTGTTTGAAAATGATTCCTATGAAACGCCCCCATACTTGTGTTTCCGAGAAACAATCAAATGCTCCCCACTGACTATCTGACTTCGAATAAAGAAGAGTGAGAAATTCAAGTACTTTATGATGAAATAAACAATGAACTTAAAAGGAATGGCCTATGTGTAAAGGGCTTTAGAACTTGCTGCAAGGCAGCCCAAAGAACATATAAAATGGACGTACCATGAAGACGGTCCGTGGATGCGAAATAAGCTAAAACAGGATGAATCTGGTGGAAGATGGGTCAACAGAAGACAAAGGGCAAAATCAAAATGTGAATGGGAAGAGAGCGGGAAACAAGGAAATGTTGTGGGGTGGGAGGAAGGGAAAAGTGTGCAGTAAAAGTTGCACGTGGACAAATTAAGAAACGGACTAGTGGGTTCCCTCAAGGAATGGGTTCTCGATTCTCGCAGTGGCTAGAAACTCACCTGTTGTGTATGATGTGTTTATATTTAATTGGATAATGGGGGTAGGATCCAGACAAAATCAAATAAAATTGTTCTAGAGGATACACGCAAAAAAGTTCAAAAAGGATGAAACGTTGCAAATGATCTTGTGACAAAGAGAGATACATATATGTTTTACATTGTAGACACTGGTGTCTTTGTAGAAATATTTTTATAATACCTCCAATGTTGAGACAAATCACCACACTGAGTGGGTGACTGATACAGTGCACTGTATATGGGGGAGGGTGGACATTGGGGGTAGTGGTTGTGTATTAAATAGGTGTCTAAATACAGATCAGAGCGGGGAGTGCAGAGGGGGTGCTAGCCCCCCCCACAAGCTGGGTGTGGATGATATGGTGGGCTGATCAGTGGTTCCAGTATTGCAAAAATCAGAATTATAGTGCGTTTTGAAGATAAAGAGTGCATATAGGGCGACATATATTTTTGGGGTCAGAATGACTCAGGAAGTAAAGGGCATCTCCAGTATTACTCACATATCATGAATATGTAAAAATGTAATCTGAAAACCGGATACAAAATGAATTATGCTCAAAAGTACACTGGTTTACCGTTTGGAAGCTGAACATCTAGGCTAAAAGGACTGAGTTATTTTCTAAGATGGTCACCAAAATACAAAATTGTGTCTCTGGGGCCAGGTGTGCAAAGCCTATACTCATGCTGATGTTGAGTAATTATTTGGCAGCAGTTCACCTTAGATAAGCATTCCTGGGATAGGTAAATTTAGAAATGTTGGCAGGGAAAGTAGGCAATGATTGGTAGTAAATCAGATAAAGGCATGCATGAGAAGGCTATCAATTAGACAGAACAGCTGCTTAACTAGCAACAAATAAGATAAGCTCATGAGGTTACCACAATGTGAGCTGCCAAATTTGGCAGGAACTCGAGGAGCAGATAAGAAGTGTTTCTTGGCAGGATTTGTAGGATAAGTAATTATGTTTAGCTGAGTCTGGAATGAGCTTATCAGTTTGTGCCGGTGAAGCTATGCTTGTCAAGATGAGCTAATATGGGCTTGGTGAGTGGCAGATAAGCCAACCAATCAAAGACAAGGAGGGCTTATATTCTAGTTAAGAGAACCAATTAGAAATGTATCCTGAATTTGCATGAAATATTGCATTAGACTGAAAAGGCCTATATAAGCAAGCTGATTGTAGGAGCTCAGTGTGCTGCTTCCAGTGTCTTCTGAACCTGTAATAAAGATGGCTGTGAAATCTCATCCAGGCGTCCGTTCCTTTATCCAGTCTCAAGTGCCAGAGTCTGCCGTTGTCAAAAGCTGATGAGGAGCAGAGGGTCCCCCTTTACAATGTGAAAGGATCTAAACAGATGTGATTGGTGCACCCATGATGTGGACAATGGAGACAGTAAGACGGTGAAGAGTAGAATTCACTGGATGTCTGGTAAGGTCAGGGACAACATCAAGGAGGAAGTTTCCAAGATGTTGGCCCTAGGAGTGATAGAGCCATCCCACAGCCCCTGGGCTAGCTCAGTGGTACTGGTCATCCCGGTCATGAGGTGTGGTGGACTATGTACTCTGCCTTTGGTCTAGAATGGCAAAGTACATGGAACAGTCAACAAAGAATCTAAACACCATTCAGGAGCTGGTGAAGCACTGGCATGATCAGAAGGCCACAGGGACAGTCTATTCTCCAGGTCAGTGGGTTCAGATTATAGAGCCTGTCAAAACCCAGTGCCCTTCAGGACTGGGCCTTACTGTGGGCTGGAGAAGGTAAGTGAGGTGAATTATCTCATTGATGTTGTAGAGGGGGTGCTAGACCCCTCGGCCTGCCCCCGGCCCAACCTGGGTGCGGATGGCATGGTGGACTAATCATTGGTTCCAGTATTGAAAAAATCAGAACTATAGTGCCTTTTGAAGATAAAGAGTGCATATAGGGCGACATATATTGTTGAGGTCAGAATGACTCCGAAAGTAAAGGGTGTCTCCAGTATTACTCACATATCATGAATATTTAAAAATGTAATCTGAAAACCAAAACCAGATAACAAATGATTTATGCTCAAAAGTAAATTGGTTTACCGTTTGGTAGCCGAACATCTAGGCTGAAAGGACAGAGATATTTTCTAAGATGGATGACAAAATACAAAATGGTGTCTTGGGGGTCATATGTGCAAAGCCCCTACTCATGCTGATGGTGAGTAATTCTTTGACAGCAGTTCATTGTAGATAAGCATGCCTGGGATAGGTATATTTATAAATATGGCAGGGACAGTAGACAATGATTGATTATACTCCCACTATGCAGCTTGTTTGCACTCGTACTGTGCACTTGCCAGGCCTTAAGACGGACACACAAGAGGTTCTTGGGCACTCTAACCTTCATGCACACATTTCAATCACTCCCTCTGTGCAATCTAGCTCCAAGGTCTCCACCCTTGTTTTGAACTACAATGTATCCCTCCTAGCACCTTGTAATACAAGATTGTCGCTTCAACCATATGCCCTGTCCATCCTCTTTGAACATTTCAGGACTTGTTACTTTAGGGTTGGTGGTAAAAGGGCATCTGGTGCCATGGAACTCGAGTTGGTGGTAGATCTCTCTCTTCAGCTGGGCCCTCCCTCTGGAACAGCATCCATGAAACTTGAGGAGAACCAGCTCTGGTTAAGGAAGCACCTCAAGACTTTCCTCTTTGCTACTGCTTTCTCTCCTCCTCTCCCCTGCTGAACTCTGGACTGAAACTGCACGCTTTGATCTAGGGTCCAGGTCCCCGCCCTGCCAGCTGCACACCTGCACTGCCTCCTGGGAAACCCCTGCACTTGGGGCCTGTAGGGATACAAGTTTCACTTGATGTCTGCACTTACCCCTGCACATACCACTAGCTGGCCACACATTTACCTATTATTTTATTTATTCTTTACTGTTGATCTTATGTATTACACTGCCCGTCCACCTATCCCCCATACTTTCCCTTTTCCCCCCCTCGCCTGCACTTGTGCGATCTCAATGTCGCCTGGCCTACTAAGAATGTTGTCTTTGTCTTCCATCTGTTCCCACACCCTTGCCTTGTTGCGCCTTGAAACACTTGTGTATAGGCTCGTTATAAATGCCATATCATATCATATATATTAAATCAGATAAAGGCATGGGAAGGCTACCAATTAGACAGAACAGCTGCTTAACTAGAAACAAATAAGATGAGCTCATGAGGTTTCTCACAGTGTGAGCTGCCAAGTAAATTTGGCAGCACCTCGAGGAGCAGATAAGAAGTGTTTCTTGGCGGGATTTGAAGGATAAGTAATTATGTTTAGCTGAGTCTGGAATGAGCTTATCAGTTTATGTGTCAGTCAACATATGCTTGTCAAGATGAGCTAATGTGGGCATGGTGAGTGGCAGATAAGCCAACCAATGAAAGACAAGGAGGGCTTATATCCTAGTTAAGAGAACCAATTAGAAATGTATCCTGAATTTGCATGAAATATTGCATCAGCCTTTAAAGGCCTATATAAGCAAGCTGATTTTAGGAGCTCAGTGTGCTGCTTCCAGTGTCTTCTGAACCTGTAATAAAGGTGGCTGTGCAATCTCATGTGGGCATCCATTCCTTTGTCCAGTCTCCAGTGCCAGAGTCTGGTGAGGGAAAGTAGGCAATGATTGGTAGTAAATCAGATAAAGGCATGCATGAGAAGGCTATCAATTAGACAGAACAGCTGCTTAACTAGCAACAAATAAGATAAGCTCATGAGGTTACCACAATGTGAGCTGCCAAATTTGGCAGGAACTCGAGGAGCAGATAAGAAGTGTTTCTTGGCAGGATTTGTAGGATAAGTAATTATGTTTAGCTGAGTCTGGAATGAGCTTATCAGTTTGTGCCGGTGAAGCTATGCTTGTCAAGATGAGCTAATATGGGCTTGGTGAGTGGCAGATAAGCCAACCAATCAAAGACAAGGAGGGCTTATATTCTAGTTAAGAGAACCAATTAGAAATGTATCCTGAATTTGCATGAAATATTGCATTAGACTGAAAAGGCCTATATAAGCAAGCTGATTGTAGGAGCTCAGTGTGCTGCTTCCAGTGTCTTCTGAACCTGTAATAAAGATGGCTGTGAAATCTCATCCAGGCGTCCGTTCCTTTATCCAGTCTCAAGTGCCAGAGTCTGCCGTTGTCAAAAGCTGATGAGGAGCAGAGGGTCCCCCTTTACAATGTGAAAGGATCTAAACAGATGTGATTGGTGCACCCATGATGTGGACAATGGAGACAGTAAGACGGTGAAGAGTAGAATTCACTGGATGTCTGGTAAGGTCAGGGACAACATCAAGGAGGAAGTTTCCAAGATGTTGGCCCTAGGAGTGATAGAGCCATCCCACAGCCCCTGGGCTAGCTCAGTGGTACTGGTCCCTAAAAAGAACAGTAGTGGAAAGACTGAAGTTCGCTTTTGTGTGGACTACAGGGGCTCAATTCTGTCACAAAGACAGGTGCTCAGCCTATTCCTCAGGCAGATGAGCTCATTGACAAGCTTGGCACTGCCAAGGAGATGAGTACTTTTCACCTAACAGCGGGGTATTGGCAGGTTGTCTTGACAGATGGAGCGAGAGAGAGGTCAGCATTCTCAACCCTGCCAGGACATTATGAGTTCACTGTGATGCCCTTTGGATTGAGGAATGCCCCCAGCCACTTTTCAGCAGATGGTTAATCAGGTTTTGTCTGGACTGGAAAACTTCAGTGTCGTCTATTTAGTTGACATGGCTGTGTTCATCCACACCTGGGAGGATCGTGTATCCCACCTGAAACAAGTGCTTCAGGTGCTGCAGAATGCAGGCATGACTATCAAGGCCACGATGTGCCAGATAGCGCAGGGTACCATGACTTACCTAGGCCACCTGGTGGATGGAGGTAAGAAACAACCTCTTAAAGCAAAGGTATAGACTGCCAAGGATTGGGACATCCCCACCACACAGACCCAGGTGATAGCCTTTCTACGTCTAACTGAGTACTACTGGTCGTTCATCAGAGGGTATGGGAGCATTGCCATGCCACTGAATAATGTAACATCCAAAAAGATGCCTAAGAAGGTAATTTGGACCCCCGCCTGCCAAACCTCTTTTCAGGATTTAAAGGATGGATTGTGCAGGGCCCCAGTTCTTAAAGTGCCAGACTATGGTCAGGAATTTACTATCCAGACGGACACCTGTGATTTTGCGATTGGAGCAGTGTTAGCGCAGCTGAACTCTGAGGGGGTAGAGCAACCTGTCACCTACATTAATAGGCAGTTGACAAAAAGGGAAAGGAACTGGGCTATCGTAGAAAAAGAGGCATATGCGGTCATATGGGCTGTAAGGAAGCTGAAACCCTACATCTTTGGGTCTCACTTTACGATCCAGACAGACCACAGGCCTCTGCGATGGTTAATTGCCATGCAAGGGGAAGACCCTAAGCTTCTGTGGTGGGCCATATCCCTACAGAGATTAGATATGGACATCCAGCACAAGCCAGGCTCCCAGCATGGAAATACATATGACCTCAGTTGGAACTTTCACCTTGATGACAAACCAGACCCTCAGTAGGGTGATGGTTCACATGTTGAGGCTGGGGGGCATGCGAGGAATTCGACCATCCACACAGGGAGAGGGTGTTTGCCTGTTTTATTTTAATTTTTTATTAATGAAAATGAATGATGGGAGACCAACCTCCCAGAAATGTGCAAAGCCATTCCACGCACATTTCATTTGCTTCCCACACAAAACGCATAGTCACATGTACTCCGGAAAGACAAAGCCTACAGGCGCCATCTTCCCCTGTCATATTCATCTGGAATGTGACAGCCCTCAAAGCATATCAAAGCATCTCAAGGAGGGGGAAGGCACACCTTCCTCCAGTATGGGCAGTCTAATTTAAATATGAAAGGCTCCATGGATCTGCATTACTTTTGTCCTCAGTGCATACTAACGAGATAATTGAAGCAAGCCTGCTGAATGGGCTTGGTTGCCGAAGAGACAACAGAAAGGTGGGACTAACACCCCTTTGGTATGCAATGTGTTAACTTAAAGCTGGTTCCCACATCTCTGAATGAAAGGCAGTGAATGGTCTGTCTGGGTCCAGCAGTTATAGCAGGTGTCCCTGCAGAGCAGACCCCTTTCAGAGGAGGGAAGTATGTAGTTTATGGGAGACAGGAAATCTGCTCCCAGCACAGACTTCAAGGGAACCCTGCGCTATATAATCAAGAGTCATAGAGGGATCAGTTAACCAGAGAGACACTTTGATCTACAATAGACAGGGAGATGGGTTGGACTTAGGTATATGTTGTCACCCCCTTGACTGTTCTGTTGCAGAGCACTGTGGTCCTGATAGCACGATTAATAGAAGATTGTTAGTGGGGACCCAGGATTGGTTCATTAAGGTGGGCTTAGCCTGCACCAATCACTGGGGCCCATTTGGCTTTAAAAGAGGGCTGAACCCCTCACTTATCAGATCATCTCAAGAATTTGAAAGGAGTAAGAAGAAGAAGTACTCATTTGGACCTAAGCTGAAGGTACAGTCTACCTTACATCTTCCGCAAGTGAAGGAAGGCCAGGAGTTCCAAGAGGGAAACAAGATCCCACCCCAAAACATCTCCCAGGGAACAGAGGGAGATACCACACTCAGAGGACCCGTCCAGCAGCACCAGAACCGATACCTAGCCAGCACACAGCGTGCCCTGCTAGGTTCTGCCAGAAAGCTTCCTAGGTGGGAAATGCCAGAGATTCTCTGGACAAAGGACAAGGCTGTTGCCTGCAATCACTCTCCTCAGCTTTGGGCTGTCTGCCTTGAAAGGGCACGAGTCTTGCAAAGAAACTAGGAGGAGTGCCACACAAGCATCATCCAGCCTCCATCTTTTAATCACATTTTCGAGACAGTCAAGCCCTCAAACTGAAACCGGGCGCACTGCTGACTGTTGTCACGCCGCAGTCACAAGAGCCGTCCAAGCAACCTCGACCAGCATTCCAGATCCGCTAATCAGCACAGAGACAACGATTCTTGACTCTGAGCCACCATGCTGGACATCCTGCAGATGTCCGTCCAGCCTTGCTTGCCAAACTGCCTGCCGCTTGGTACCCGCAGCGGTCTCCTGCCACTAACTCTGTCTCAAGGGCTGCAGAGTGCCCTGAAACTGCCTCAAAACTGTTGAGCACCAAGAACTTCTTCTGCACCAGGTACATTGTGTTTCTGCTCCCGGTCCTTCTCCGAAGGTACCTAGGGACAGTTATGACCATTTTCCCCCTTGGTGCAGAAACCAATAACCTTGAACAGTAAGACTGATTACTTTACCAACTACCCTCCTGTCATTAGCCAGAGTGCATTCCTTTCCTTTGTGAAACTGTCTGTTCTCTGTGTTCCTTTACAGGGTGGGTCATATTTGTAGTGTGCTAGAACTGTCTGTTGTAGTAATAATAAAGTAGATGTTTGTATACAACCTTGACTGGACAGTCCCTTTTATTATTGGGTAATCATCGTATTTTCTCTATGTTGCAACTAACCAACGATCCACAACCTTGCGGAGATGAGCTTGCCATTCCGTCCACGTTACCAAAATGGGACAAGCAGGTCTTATAATTCACTTGTATTCCAATCTGTTCGTATCCCTTCTGGTGTACTAGAGGTGTGGGGTTGATTGATGGGTGTCCTCCCCCTCATTACCTCTATCATTAACACAGCATTTGAATCCTTCATAGCCCCAGTTACACTTAAAGAAGCATGGGTCTCTCACTCGACCCATCGAACCCCACTAACTACCACCCCATCACCACAGTACCATTCTTACTAAAAATCCTTGCTGGAGCAGCTTATCTCCAGGTCGAAACCTATCTTGAACAACACCATATTCTTAGCCTCTGCCACTCTGGCTTCCGACTGGTAGCTGTAGAAATTATCGAATTTAAAATAACGAATGGAGAAATTACCACATTTTTTTAATATTGATTTTAATTGAAATTTGCAGAAACTTTTCTAATATAGGTGTGAGGTGAGATAAGGGTAATAGTTGAGGTATGGGGAGGGGGCAGGGATGGGGGTTTTCTGCCCGCATTATTTTTTTTTTTAAAAAAAGATATTCAGTAATTTCTCCATTCAATCATTTCATGGTAATCCCTTCCGACCACACTATGGCACTGAATTGGCCTTTCTCGACCTCAGAAACCAGATCAATGGTCTCTGCGACTCTGGCAAACTTGCCCTCCTCCTCTTGCTGGACCTCTCTACTGCCTTCGACCTAGTCAACCACCAAACCCTCTGTCACCCTCTCAATTTGGCAGCCAACCTCTCCCACCATGCTGCCAAATGGATTGCATCTTTTCTAGCTGACAGATCCTCCCGTGTCTACACTGGTAATTCCACTGCCCCTCCCACCCGTGTCTCATGCGGAGTCCCTCAAGGTTCATGTGTATCTCCTACCTTATATAATATCTACACCAAATCCCTCCTTGACCACCTAGCTTCTGGGCATCACCTACACCAACTATGCGGATGACACCCAGATCCTCATCCCTCTTTCAGGCAACTACCTCGAGGATAGCTCAAATCTCAATGCCATTTATGCAATATATACAAACTTGGATGTCAACCCACAATCTCTGCCTGAACATTGCTAAAACCAAGATCCTAATCATTGGTACTGAAACAACCCTCGCCAATCTCGACCCTGCTTACCAGTCCTTCTTTATCGACGGCAACACTTTCCCACTGTCACCTGTCATCAAAACGCTGAGCGTGCACCTTGATGCCACCCTCAGCATGTCACGACACATAGATGCTATTGCATCTGCTGCTGCATACACCCCTAAACTCCTCAGCACCTGCAAACCATTCCTCTCCACTAACAACCACCGTACCATTGCATGCCCCATCATCGGCACAAAGTTGGACTACTGCACCATCCTCTTTGCTGGCAGCACCGAACAAAACCTTAACAAACTACAAGTGACACCGAACAATGCCCTGCGAGCTGCCCTTGACCTCCCAACCAGGAGCATATTATCGCCACAAGGAAAGAAGTTCACTAGCTTCCAATCAGCGCCTGCGACCTTATTAAATTAAAAACCGTGGCTATTACCCATTAATGCCTTTTTGACTCTGACCGCATTACCTTGCACAAAGACTCCCCCTTACAAAACATAACAGACTTACTCATACCAGCAACAGACTCAAGCTCTCTCTTCCCAGATTTAAACATACCAGAGCAGGTGGCTCTAGCTTCCCTGTTACAGCCCCTTGCCTCTGGAACTCCTTGCTGATCTGTCCTACGCATCTTTGAGAATAAACCTCAAGACTTGGCTCTTTAAATGAGTTGTCTTTTCACCTTCTGCTTATGTTACTGTACTTCACATCACCAGTGCCCAGTTGGTTGCGGGTTTGTGCATACTTTCCAAATGTAAAAATAAATAAATAAAAAAGTTGTGGAGGGTTCTGGAGAGGGTTCTTGTGACCTGGATCCCTTTGACCCACTGGACCTTAAACCTACTCTAGTTCAAGGGCACCATAGCCCTCCAGAGTGAGAAGGACACAATAACGCCAAGAGCAAAAGGATCGAGACAGAATATAGAGTGGGAAAAGCACTATATCCCTTATCTGAGCCAAAGAGTTGTAAGGTCACTGTACCCTTTATGAGCCACATAGTTGGCATTGTAGTTATGGTTAAGTTGCTGTTTCCATAGGAAGAGCACTTTTTGGGCAGCTTATAACTCCGCTCCCCCTGGACGAATCCTCACCAAACTTTGCAAAAAAAGTATATGGGTCACTCTGAAAGTTTGGAGATGTTTGGTCAAGGGGGGGAAAGGTTATAGGGGGGTACCAAAACATCTTTTTCCCCATAGAATGAATGGGAGAAAAACTTTGAGCACGGCTACAGGTCAAACCGCTGGATGGATTTTGACGAAATCTGCAGCAGGTACAGGGGCTTGGTCCAGAAAGCATGCTTTTGTAAATTTGGTCACCATCCGTGCAGTATTTTGCTTTATAACTATGAAAAAGTAGGTCTGAAAACATCAGCGGTCACACTTCCCTGTTCGGTCGACGAGCAAGATACCGATTGGCTAAGGGGCTGGCGTCATGACCGCGGACATGCAACATCTCTGCCCATTGGCTGCTGCAAGACGTGTTCTGCGTCAGATTGTTTGGATGCACTCGACATCTTGGATCCACCAAAAGCGGAGCAACAACCAGCGTACACATGCTCTTTTCATGAAACTCTTTTGCTGTGTCACAGAGCATTGGGAAAGGTTCAGACAGTAAGACATGGGTGATAAATGCATTTGTTCTGGGGGTCGGTCTTCATGATGTCATTTCTATGGACACCTTGTACGCACAGTAAATGTGGGATGTAATAACGATAGCACTTCAGTCCATGCAGTGGACAGGAAATTTGTAACTGTTGAAAGCACACGCATATTGGTAGACAACATTGAAATTGACAACATGCTGTGAATGCATTATTTTTTCCGATGGCTATTATTATATTCATTAGTACGCCGCCATGGGTGTCAAATGCTACAGTGGTTGTGGCCAGGGCCTAGAGTCTTGGATGCATGGACGTCCGCCGAAGGCCGAAGGCCTTATTTCCAAGACTGTAGGCCCTGGCCACAAACACCGCTGCATGTGCCACCCATGCATACACCCATAGAGTTGCGTTTTCATTGGCACATTGTGGGGAGTGCATGCAGTCTTGGCTGCATGGCCAAAGGCCATGCACCCAAGAACAAAGTGGTAAGTACTAGACGTGGAAGACACTGCACACCCATCCCATGTAAGATCCACAGACATACCTCTGGGCAGACGCATGGAAGGATAACACACCTATAGAATAACCCCCACTACCACACATCACTGAGGTGGTTGTGGGGAGACCCTGCACTCTAGGGTGCAGGGCCAAAGGCCATGCACCCAATAACACACTTATACCTACTTAATGACGTATGTTCTATGGCCTCCTTGTACGCACAGAAAATGAGGGGTCCAATAAGGCCAGTATTTCAGCCCGTGCAGTGCACAGGGGAGTTGTTACAGTTGTAAGGACACGTGTGGTGTTAGGGAACATTGAAATTGACAAAATGCAGTGAATGCATTATTTTTTCCAATGGCTATTATTATATTCATTAGTACGCCGCCATGGGTGTCAAATGTTACAGTGGTTGTGGCCAGGACCTAGAGTCTTGGATACATGGCCGTCGGCCGAAAGCCATGCACCCAAAAACAAACTTATAAGTACTAGACGTGCAAGCCACTGCACACCCATCCCATGTAAGATCTATGGACATACAGCTAGGAGTGAAGCCTCTGGCCAGAAGCACTGAAGGATACCACACCTATAGAAAACCCCCCACTACCACACATCACTGAGGTGGTTGTGGGGAGACTCTGTAGTCTTGGGTGCATGGCCGTAGGCCATGCGACCAATAACACACTTATACCTTCTTCATGATGCATTTTCTATGGCCTCCTTGTACGCACAGAAAATGAGGGGTCCAATAAGGGCAGTATTTCAGTCCGTGCAGTGCACGGGGAACTTGTAACAGTTGTAAGGTATGTGTGGTGTTAGGGAACATTGAAATTGACACCATGCCGTAATTGCAATACTTTTTCCTATGGTTATTGTATTCATCAGTATGCCACCATGGGTGGCACATGCTACAGTGGTTGTGGCCAGGACCTAGAGTCTTGGATACATGGCCGTCGGCCGAAGGCCATGCACCCAAAAACAAACTTATAAGTACTAGACTTGCAAGCCACTGCACACCCATCCCATGTAAGATCTATGGACATACAGCTAGGAGTGAAGCCTCTGGCCAGAAGCACTGAAGGATATCACACCTATAGAAAAACCGCCCCTACCACACTTCACTTAGGTGTTTGTGGAGAGACCCTGCACTCTTGGGTGCATGGCCAAAGCCCATGCACGCAAGACTGAAGTCATAAGCAGTGGAGTTACAAGTCAATATGGGTGTGGTGGAATGCGCTAGTTGTATTGATGCCCTAGTGTCTTAGCTTCATGGCTGTAGACAATCGTCCGAAAAGTACATTTATAAGTAGCTAATTTACAAGGACCATGGTTTTCATATGCAGCGATGGTTGTGGATAGGAACTATACTACTTGTACCTTGGTTGTAAACCGTAGGTGGTAGGTTACTCACCGAAGATGGAGGGGGCATCCTACAGGCACTGCAGCATATTAGTACCATAGATTAGATGTGTAGATTCCCATGTGTAGAAAATGCCTGCCAATATACTTACTCTTTACTTTGTTCAGAATCCTCATACAATTGTTTAATTGGCTATCGTACTTGCCGGAAGTATCACTTTTTCCATTTCTGTGATGAAAGAAAAAGATGTGTTAGTGTTTGCATTTTTTAAAAATGTACTACATTGCATAATAGACAGTTAACCTTTTTTTTTTACTCCCATATTTGGTTTACAAACCAGTGTACTGTGCATTGCGCTCAGTTCCTGTGTTTACTTTTCTAATCCTTGGGTCTGGGGAAAAAAAATCCTTGTCAGATAAAAAAAAATCTTAATTTCCTATGGTACTAACTACTTCGTTTTTGTTTTCAGTGTTTCCTTCATCTTTCTGATCAATGTTATGTTTGTTGCCTTCCTGCCCATTTTTAAGAACAGTTAGATACCTGTAGGCGTACTCTAACTGTGCATGTGTTCCTACAGATTTGTGATACTCATTCCTTTGTGTCGTTGTTATATCCTGTTTCCTTCATCTTTCCCATTAATGTTTTGTTTGTTGCCTTCCTGCCGATTTTTAACAACAGTTATATACCTATTCTACCTGTGCATTTGTTTCCAACGATCTGTGATAATCATTTATTTGTGTCATTCTTCAATCCTGTTGGGTAGTTAGATACCTGTGGGCGTATTCTAACTGTTTGTAGTCTTCCACATAATTTGTTGACAATCTTGAAGTACACATTATTTCGTAAATTTTGGCTTCAAGAACATTAAATACGCATTTGTTAGGTTAGCTGGCAACCTCTGCTTTAGAGTAATGGTGCTATCATTACATTCAAACCATCCAGAATTCTTTTTAATGTATGTAGTGTAGTGACCTGCATTGGTTGTAGCTCCTGCATGGTAGATTATTCCTACTGTTGTAAAGGTTATCTTTCCAAGTGACACTTGACCGTGTGTGAATCCAGTCAGTTTGCAGTTGTTTTTGGTGCCATCTGCATTATAACGTAGAAGCATAAGTATTATGTAGGCACTATGTGATTGTACCAGTAAGGTGGAGCAATTGCCTGAATTGCAAATACTACATAATCTGCCATGGTTTGCATTTTGTACAAGTTGCTGAAATGGAATGCTCTCAATATTTGGTATGGAAACATACACAAATCGCTCATTTGGGATTTCTTCCTGTATCACTTTGCTACAGAGAGTGCATGTATGTTTCCACATGTACAAAATTTGGAAGATTTCATTTACAGGTATGCTTTTGTTTTCCAATACTAATAGTATGTACATTAGAAATTCTTGTGGATCTTCTTGTGAGTTCATAGTGAATCTCACCATTCCAGCACAGTCGTTCAATTGTTGCCTTACTCCATGAACATTGTATGTGTTGTCAGGATTGCTTGTTGCATTTCTATGCAGCACTAACATTTGCAAACACAATTGGTCTGTATTGTGCAGGTAAATATTGTTAACAATTGGTGGCAATTGAAATAGAATATTCATTGCTACATTTGCATAGCAACTTACCCCACTTTCATTTGCAAATTTGAATGGGCCAGCAAGTTCTGTATCTGAGTGCATTTTTTGGTTTTTCTGTTGCTTCTTTGCTGACGTCCCTGGTTTACATTCCCTAATAGGTTCTTCTATGTTTGCGGCAATTGTTGAAACTTTAGCTTCTTTTATTTTCTTTGCAGAATTTGCTGTTGCATTCTGTTGCATTTCTGTTTCATTTACTTTTCTTTTACCACGTTTCACTTTATCTGAAACAGGGTATTGTTTCAGATGAGGGGTGTACAGTGAACGCAATCTATTGTATTCTAGAATGCAAGGAATATCAGCTTTGACTTTACTTGAATCAAAGTTTATTAGCAATAGACCGTCAAGTGTACGTAAGTGTGATAATGCTACGTAGCTCATGCCTTCCTTAAACACTGTGTTTCCTATATCTATCAATGCTTTGTCTAGGGTAAGACCTTGGGATTTATGAATGGTAACTGCATATGCAAGAGTTAGAGAAAGTTGCTCTCTACGTACATACATGTCTTTGAAGAAAAGGAATTGAGCAATTGAACGCCCTATCCTTTTCACTTCTGAAACTTTATCAAAGTGAATATTTACAAACTGAATGTTGCTATCACGTGGGTATGATTGAAAGCCAACAAATGTGCCCAGTGCGCCATTAACTAGCCCTTGCCCTACGTTAAGGTTACGTTTAAGCATTACTCTACAATTTAAGGATAATTTCAATATTTTTTCCAACCCAGCTGTGTTGGAGATTGAATTTTCTAAACTATTTAGTCTTGTTGTGGCTTGCTCACACATGGGTACTGTCATACCATGTACGTCTAGTTTGTCTGTGGCGCTAATTTCTATTATTGGTTACATTTCTTTCTTTAACATTGTTTCATTGAATTTGAAACAGCTTGCAAGAGTTGGCATACAATTGACATTTTTGTGCGCTATATGTTCCATAACATCAGTTGCACATGCATTATTGCCATAAAGTGCATGTATATGCCAGTTTTTCAATACAACTTGTGCTTTTTGCGATAATACACCAACTCTAATACTTTTTAAGATGTTGGCATAAGTGAAATCTGCAGATTGCTGCATGTTCTCCGTTAATTCTCTGTATTGGAAATGTTGCCAAAGGTTAACATTACCTATGCTACCAACAGTTTTCCGGCAGAGTTTGTGGCCTAAGGTTTTAAAAATCGGTTCACCTTTCACTGGTGTCAATTGTAGAAGATCTCCGAAAACGATAATGTGTTTCCCTGCAAAGAGTTCTTTGTTAGCGCAACAAACCAAGTCGGTGGTCCAAGGTTTCTGATCATACAACGCACGTCTCCATGCCGTCTGAACCAGTATTCCTTTGCACCACGCATGTTTGCAAATAAATTTGTTATACTTGATTATAAAACCTCATCTTTTTCCTGTACTTTTTGTATTAACTGCGTAGCTGACATTTTTGAAAGTGGGTCCCAGATTTAAGAATGTGTGCAACTCCATAACATAGTGTTGCTAATTCACTTTCATAGAGTAGGTGGAATATGTATTCCACATGTTGTCTAAATCTGGGATCTTGCGAATACATTCGTAATGAGCGGTATTCTGATGCCCCAATCTGAGTTGGTCTATCATCGTATCTTCCATCTTTGCCAGTAGGAAATACCAGTGGAAAAGCACGTGCTTCTATACTTTTTTCACAAATACTCATTGGTGACCCTTTAGTTTGTTGCATTTGGTAAGTTTCTAGTGCATCATCTATGCTTTCATTGGAATGCAATGGGTGAATTGTGTAATGGTCCAAAAGAGTGGATACTGTAGCTGGATCCAAGTTCGAATTGTCCAGTTTCTGATGGCTCTTGAATTATTTCAGTTGTTTCCCTTAAGCTTTCATCAATATTTATTTCCTTGTAGTACTCATTGTTGTCTTTTAGATATTGCAATGCTTGTCTAACTTTGTGTAAATCCACTAATTGTTGCCAAATTTCTTTGTCCTTTGTTGGTACTCGATTTACCAAGACTATTAAAGAATGCTATATTGAACGTTCTACTTGTAGAGTGTGTACATTTTCCGTTAGATCTAATGCCAAATAAACTACTTTGCCACAAATGCCTTTCACCAATTCAGAGGAAGGTCATTTTGCTGTTTTTGGATGAAGGCGTATAATTGCTTGAAATGGCTGCACTGTTTGAATTATTATGCTCTCATACAAATTGAAGGAGTGTAGTTGTTGTCTAATTTTGCAGTACAGTAACTGCAACATATTAGGCATTCAGTTATTTCATATTTGTTTTCAGCTAAAAGGTACAAAGCTAATTCAAACTATTTAGAGTCTTCATTGTCTTCTATTTTGTATGCTATGTTCACATTTTTTGTGTTCCTTTTGTAAAACATTCTGCGACAACACACACACACATGGTTTGATACTTCAGCCGACGACCTTTTAAATTTTACTATTTCTTTTCTGTATGTGTGTAATAGAAGGTTGCTATGTGCAGAATTGTTGCTACTATGTTCTAAAACTGTTGCATTTTGTAAGCGGCTCTCACTTCCAAAATACTTTTTATTCTTGTAAGTATTTGGGTTTAATGCAGAAGAGTGGTATTTAAAGTGCCTAATTCTGAAGCTGGTCTTTTTGCATAGTATATTTTATACACTAAATTTCTTACATTGTACTGATATTCTTTTGATATCATGGAAGGTACTTTTGCAAATAGGCCCAGAAATGCAGGCTTAGTCCTGTGTCTTTCCGCACTGGACAAATATCCATCTTATACCTTTTACATATTGATTGAGGAACTGACATAAAGATTTGAAAGCTTTGTTTGGAATGGCACACATTGATGTGCACGGCCATTTGTATACTAGACAGTGTGGTTCTGCTGAATCGAGAGGTAATTCTGAGTTTTCAGGAGATAGTTTTGTAAGCAGTGTTTCTTGTTCCATGATGGTAGTATTGATTTTCTCATACCCTCGTCCACTGCTATGGATGGCATTTGTGTTTGTTTGATTTTGTTTGTATGTTTCTTCATTAAAATATGGCTCTGTGGTTGTTGTGTGACTCCATTCACCACCACAACCATGCAAGAAATTATTTTTGTTCACATTCCGTTTTTTGTTGAGTTCTTTTGTAGTTTGGTACTTAGTTTTATTAGTGCTTTCATCCTATTTAACACTAATATGAATAACTTCCTTTTGAGAAGGATTGCACTGTCCACGAGAGCTTGTAGGATTAACTTTCTACGGTAGGTTTTAAGGGGTGAGGATGATTTTGGTCTTCTTCTTAGTAGATTCTGAAGGACTCTGTTACGAAACATTTTTGCTAAAATACTTTTTTTTACTATGGGTTCTTCTTACACTATCAGGATTATTAGGAACATTGTTAGCTGTACTGGCAGCGTTTTTTTTTTACAACATTTCTGTGTTTTGTGACACATTTTGATGGAGGAGGTACAGTTTCGGTAGTTGAGACTTCCTTTATTTTGTTACCCAACTGCATTAGCTGGTTTGTACCAAGATTCTCTACAAACTCTACAACAGGTAGATGCTTACATTGGGCACCTTTATTTTTATTTGCTCTAATTCTGCGTTCCTTTCTACAGAGTTGCTTTTTGGTAGGCATTCTTTGGTGTCTGTTGAGAAAAAAAATATACTTTGGTCTGTTGTCCAATGTATGTGTGCAGTGTGCAGGTCTGATGGGGAAGCTCTTTGTCATGGTGTGTCAACGTGCAGTGAACTCTAGTAATGATTTGGTAAGGCTACTTTACTGTTTGTATACTACTACAATTTGTTTCAGATGAGAGTACAAAGTGGCCTACTTGTGACGAGAGTCGTTATTAATAACCGAAATGCCAAGAACTTGCTACAGCAACTTCTTTTCATAATCCACCTTTTTAGGATTACGTATGTTATTTGAGTACCAAACACACAGGGATTTGTCAGGCATTCTGCCTGTTATTCTTTGTTCAATAAATGGATATTTTGGTGTCCAAAATAAACAAATAACCCACGCAGCCTCTTTGAGGAGTAGTTACAATATAAAGGTTGTACTATACTTACTTTTTTGTGCAAGATGACCAGGTTTCCTCGGATATGTCGTCTGCAGTGTAGATGCTGTTGATTCTCAGGAGAGTAGTCTTCACTGCGAATTAAAAAAACAAAATCAATTACTTTGTGTGTTTGCAGCAGTGATGATAATTCAGACATTATTTGTGCTTCTTTCGTCAGAGCATTCAACTTTCATATTTCAACCTAGTGCACGTGTACATTTCACTTCACTCTGTGCAGTCTTTGCATGGTACTTGCAATATGGTATTTGAAAGTCCTTCAAAATAGCTAAAATTTTAAGGGTATGGAAATGCCTTGGTTATAAAGTGTACTATGCATAGGAGAGAGGTTTGTAAGGGATAGGGCATAGTACTAGATGGGGAAACATTTTCTACTTGTAAATTAAAAGCACAGGGTCGAAAAATCAGGAGACCCTCAGAAGGAAATGTCACCACCACAATCGGGAGCGATTACTATTCTCATACGATCACATTGCAAGTAGCATTACTGTAGGCCGTACAGAGTACACAACTCCGACATTTTCACATAAAAAATTGAGTTCTGCCCTAAATAGGCATGCTTGCAACATATGTACAGGTTATGCGGAAGACAGTAAGCAGTCGTGCGATTTGTGAATGACAAATCGGACATCTTGCACTTTAAAGGGGGAGCGTTGGTCTGTATTCCCTATGGACATTTAGCAGCATTATTTTGTCTAAATTAAATCATAACTCTTCCACATGTTCTCTGATTAAAATATACATACCTGTACTCTATACTCATGCATGTGGACATGCATGGAGCTGTACGTAGAAATTTGCAATCCTTGCACAGTAGCTTATGAAGTAGGTGCTTTGCAATGGTATGCGACTTCCATTAAGAATCATCAACAGTCATTTTGAAGTGCGCAATGTTGATGACAGAGTTAAAATTAGCGATGTTCTATGTGATTGGTGGATGATTGTGCGACCGCTTAGTTATGTCCAATGAGGGACTAGCTTTGGTAGCGCTGTAGAAAGGATGGAAGGACTGGGTAAGAGTTATGTGCCACACGTAGGCAACGCTTGTCCACTGGTAAGGCGTGTCACATACGGGTTTCTACAGCAAATCCAGCATGGAAAGGCGACTTTAGGCATCAGCCAATCAGATGCTCACATTAGTCTTTTGTGTCAAAAGACAGTGCGCACACTGAAGATGGCAGAGTTGGAGAGGGTCAGGGTTTTGATGCTTGGAGACATTTTTGTGCAAGGCTTACAACACTATGCCGAGAGTAGGCTTGTGGCACACCATTTTGATGTGAGAGGAGTGGAGGTGGTGTGGAGCGCTGACACTGATGCCAATGCTGCGGCAATTCTGCAAGTTTGTAGAGACATGCATAGAATGACCACTCCTCATGTGTTAATTTTGCACTACGGTGCTTGCCATTTGGGATACGTGACTTCACGTACTTTGTTGGCAGATTTGGCACAGATGGTTGAAGCACTCATGACCATCTTCCCAAAACCGAAAGTCATTTTTTCTGCTTTACTCCTGAGAGTACAATGGAACAACAATTCTGTTTTCTGTCCAGATCAAAGCATAGGGAGGTGTATCATTAATCGCGGCATGCGTGCATTCATGCTACGAGCTGGTATGTTTTTTTGCAGCCACGATAACTTTGCTCCAAGCAATACGGATTACTTTGAAGGAGATGGTGTTGCGCTATCTTCTTTGGGAAAAGCAACGTTCTTTTGGAACGTAAGGCTTGCTTTAGAGAAGGTTCTGTAATGTTTGCAAGAGTAAAGCAAGGACAAAAAATACAAAAAAATACATAAAATACCAGATGTCTGTACGGTATCTGGCCAAAAAAAAAAAAACAGCTCTTTTCAAAGCCTACCTTAAAGGGGAAAAAGGGGAATAGTACTTTAATGTACCGTTGTCACGCTCTGATCCTGTACATGTCCGCGAACATGGCGGTAGTTAGCAGCCAGCACATATCACCACCGGGGATTCAAGGGTGGAGCCGCATGTAAATGAGAATGAGCAGAGCTAGGGATTGGTCCATAAAGTTCAGCAGGTGTGTTCTGACCGACGTACTTTAGTAAGACCGTCTTCTCCCTCACAGGAGACCACACAGCCATGGCTTTCCATGCTCGAAAACAGATTATCTGGATTTTGGGAGACTCAAGGATACATTGGTTGAAGGTGCATGCAGAAAGCTGTAGTTTATCTACAAATCTCGGATTTCCTCATGCGGAAGTGCACTGGCATGGCATGCGTGGCATGAGATGGTTGGACTTGGTATCTCTCTGTGTTACTTTACTGACAGAGCGTCCTCCAGATATACTGATCATTCATTGCGGAGTAAACAGTTTAGGCCATGTATCTGGAATTTCTTTGCAATTTGCAATGAAGGAAGGACTCGCGAAGCTCATGGACATGTTTCCAAATTGTCAAATACTTTTTTCCTGTATTGCACAAAGACAAATATGGCTGCGTTCTTCTGCATTTGGTCCACAAATGGAGAAAGTGAGACGCAATGTGAGTAAGACTGTGTGTGCCTTTTTAAGAGATGTTGGCATGTACTCCTTCCACAACGAAAACATTTTGTTTCGCAGCACTTTCATTTTCCGCAGAGATGGAGTCCACCTCACATATGCTGGCAATCAGATTTTTCTTCGCAATGTACAAAATGCATTGCGACCTCTTTTGCACTCACACTAACCTATATGACAATCCTTTTTCCCCAATCCACAGTTTTTGACCCACACAACACACCACCGAAAGGCTTTTTTCAGAGCTGCCACTTACTCCCAACGTACACTTTATTGCGTTTGCTCTGCTTGCACCCTCCCTTTTTTCCCCTACGACTGTCCGCAAACTTTTTCAGAACTCCTCAGGGGTCTACGACCGTCACTTCATAGTTCTATTGTTATACTGAGAAAGGCGGCTCTGAAAAGCGCCTTTTCTGTAATTTTTGTTGTTTTTACGTTCATTGCTAAACAGCACACGGCACACTAGGAGAAGAGGCCAAAGGAGGGTAAGGAAGGCACACCAGCCACAGGGATAGAAAAGGGCACCTGAAAAGAGAAAGATTTAGGGTGAGCTTTATTTAGGTAAGGAGCAGATCTTCTGGTGCTCTGTGACTGCAGCCTCAAAAGCACTTCGAAAACTCTCCCCCCTGCAGAGTACTGCGTCACAATACGTGCACACTACTGTCACCTTTGAAAGGTAAGGGTCAACAGCATTGCGAATGACTTGTGAGGCAGCTGAAGGGAGGCACTCCCCCACAGGAGTGTCTCTTGTGGTGGGAGGATCGGACATCGAGGATGCTGTGGAGGAACTCAACGACTACGCTCTTCACATGGCACCACCTTGCGAATGTCCGCAGTGTGGAACGAAGTGAGGTGTTGCTTCATGGTTGTTGTACCAAAACTGTACTCACCAAATCTCCAGCGACTCAGCACCACCTCGCACTGGTTACACTTCACCAGATTTGCACGTCCTTTTGGTACTTTCCCATAAACGGAAAACAACCGCCACACCCACGACTCCCGCCGAGTGCTCGTACTGCGGAGTTCTTCCACTTCATTCTCTTCCTCCTCTTCTTCCTCGATCTCTACATCTTCACCCATATATCTCTCTTAAGGCCCTTGGTGAGGTGGTGGTGGTGGCGGGTTTGGGGTGGTCCAGAGGCTAATGACCCAACAGCAGCCATGGAAGCCATACCGATTAGTTTCCTTTTGGTCACTACAGCAGTAAAGGCAGCACACCTCAATCTGCTATAGCTAGAAGGACAATGAAGATGCGCTCGGGGGTGTGGCCTTTTGTAGGGGTGCAGGGGTATGCCTCGTGACCGTCTTCATCCCTACAAAGCGGTACACACATTGTACACACACACATGAAATTACATGTTTACACTCTACAATACTTTGCCTTGTGTCTACAAGTTCTTTTGTATTGTTGCGGAAGCACACCAACCGCGCAAATTAGTCCCCACGCTCAGCGTAGGTGCGGTCACATGATGACGTCCTCAACACATCCGCGCCAGTAATGAAAGTCCCCTGGACAGCAAATGCAAAGAATCAAACCTGCGAATGCGCACAAGTGTCCTACGGACAGTGTTCGGGTTCTCAAAGTAGTTCAAAGTGCGACACCAGTGAGATGGACAGTTAGGGACAGGGACGATGTTCGCTATACTTATGTTTGTACTGTGCATGTGCACGCATGCTATGTTCACTGTACGGACATTTCCAGTGTCCTTAGAACAACTCCATTTTGTTTGCCTGCAAACTTGCCGGCCACCGCGCCTGTTCTACGGATGGCGCCATTTTGGCTGCACCCGATACGGACCGCTATACTGTCCTTCACACACTCCCATTTTCCTCTTTTACACCCATTCCGGGCATCTGGTGTGTTCTACGAACATGTATCATCTCGTTTCCAAGCGCTACAGTGAGGTACTATATCCTTTGGACACCCCTTTCTGTTTATGTACGCACAATTTCAACAGATGGTGCACTCACACATCACATCCGTCTTACTTGACATTAGTAAGGGTAGGTGTACTGCCTTTACAGCACCCACATTCCATTCCTTGTGGATAGGTTGAACAGGCGCGCTGTTCGTCTTTTAAAAAATATTTTTTACACACAATCTCTTTCTCTACAACTACTGTACAAAAACATTTAAAACACACACACACACACACACACACACACACACACCAATCTAAAGAAATAGCAGCGGAAGCGGACACTGAAACAAATATGGGGGAATTAGTATTCAACACAGGCTGGTTATGAGGAGAAGATTTGTGAGGGGAAGAAGGGATGGATATTTCATCAAAACGTCTATTTTCCTGTTTAAGGTTTAGGGAAGGTTCACTAGGGAATGGAGAAGCAGGGCAGGTGCAGGTAGGGTAATGGTAACAAACTTTTCCTCTCACAAAGTCCTCCACAAACTCCCGTAAACTTTTACAATTCTCATTCAATATGTCCATTTTCTGCTCTATCCTTTTTATCCTCTCTTCTTCTGTCTCGTTTGTTGCCCTTTCTTCTTTTCTTTCCTGGTCTGTTAAAAAAAAGAAATACATAAGTTGAATGCTTCTAAAATACTGGTCACTATTTTGCATATGCAGAGCAATGTTTACCATTATTGTCGCTGTCTTCAGACATTTCTCCATGTGGGAAATACTCCTCCAGCCACTCCGAAGTACTAGCCATTTCTGAGTCAAAACAATAGAAAGAAATTATTATTTCTGCACCACATACCAAAAGAAAACCCTCACCCATATAAAAAAAGACCTGCACTCACTCTTTTGCTGTAATCTCCCTTCGTCCACTGTTGGTCCAGGCTGCAGAGTTTCTGTGAAGTGATTACGCTGGAGGCATCCTTTTTTTTATGGTACCATCCACTTCATTCTACATGGTTATTAAATGTGTCATTTTCTTTTCCCAGCTTCTGGTTTCCATATTTACTTATTATTACTTATAATATATTTATGTCCTTCTTCTACGTTGCACACTTTTTGTGTAAGACAATGGTACATTGTCAGCTACCCCCGCCTCTTTGGGTAATGTTGATCCTGTCCAACCCCGTCCGCAAACAGGCGCTCAGTCCGTCCCTTTCCAATATCAATAGGGAGGGGGTTCTGTATGTTCTATGTTAAATGTATGTCAAGTACGTAGATTATACTACATATCTCTCAGAATCACATGATTACAGTGTCTATTCTGCTCAATAACTTCATTGCCACAATTTCATGCTTAAGTTCCACCTTCCAAAAACCTATACAATTCCCTACAAAAAAAACGTTATTAAGGAGACGTTATGGTTAAGTTGCCCTCCCAAAAACCAGTGAAATTCACTACAAAAAAAACTTTGTGGAGGGGATGTTATGGGTAAGTTGCCCTAACAAAAACCTGTGCACTTCACAAAAAAAAAACCTTTCCACCTCCCCTTTATGCTTCAAATTAAAACGGAAAAACCCCTGAAATTCAACAGTTATGGTAAACTAAGCCCCCAACCCTGCCACCACCCCTGTGCACTGCTAACACTAACACCCAGACCATGAAAGATGTCATCTCAAATGTCAATGATGACATCAATGACGACATCACTTGTTTAGCCCTTTTCTTTTCCTTCCCTGCCATACATATATATGTACATTCAGTAAAGAAATGTCACTAAAGGAATGTTATACTTCACAGTGCAACCAAACACCACTGCACATTCCCCCATTATAGTAAGCTAAGCAACCATAACTCGCACCATCTACGTGCATTGCAAGACTAACACCCAGGACATCAAAGATGACATCACAAATATCATTGATGACATCACATGTGAAAATAATATTCCTAAAAAGTCCCTACCTACAAGGGGTTCTTTCTATTATGTTGGTAGCAAGATGTCAGGGGTGATTGTGTAATGTTACACATGTAATAACTAGCTCACAAATCTAGACTTAATACACACTTGTGCTACAACAAACAATACACATGACAACCCAATGTATATAACTGAGCGGCACATACAGGGAAACTGAAGTAGGGTAGCAAGAACTAGCAGCATCCCACAGTTTATCTTCCTGCATACAAATTAATTGTGTGTATGAGGCCTGCTATTGCCCCATGCATGTGCATCATGAGCTGACACCAGACCCTAAGGAAAGTATTTTAATCTTTGTTAAACGGACGTTCCCATCACCAAAAATATTATGAGATCTCAACCCCTTCCTCCCCTACCATCCAACATGTAGAAAACTTTAATTCCCCTGTGTATGTTTCAATTTCTGCTTCTCCCTCTCTTGCATAATTTCCACATTTTTGTACAATAAAAAAAATATTATGTATACCGTTCCCATATCTCTCTTTATTTTTATTTTTAAATGCCGTTTGGGTGTCTGCGGACAGTGCGACTGTCGAGGATGTCTGCAATTAACCAAAATGGGGCTGTCCTAAGGACACTATGGGCCTCATTACGACCCAGGCGGTAAGGGGTTTACGGCGGCGTAAACAGCGCCGACCCTTACCGCCTGATTCCGAGGTCCCTTAGCGCCATGGAGGATTTAACACCTGCTTTTAGCAGGTGTTAAAATCCATGGCGCTAAGGGACCTTGTTGTTAATTACGCCACCGTAATTTACGGTGGCGTAATTAACACCTTCCCCACTCCCATTATGCCCTATGGGGCAAAAATGGGAATGGGGAAGGGTAAATGGGGATTGGGGACTTACCGCCCCGCCAACCTCGGAATGGGGCGGTAAGTCCGCCAACCACCATGGCGTAAACATAGTTTATGCCATGGTGGTAAAGGTACGACCCAGGCGGTAACTTACCGCCTGGGTCGTAATGAGGCCCTATGCCTGTTTGCACTGCCTGCAATCAAAATGGAGATGTCCGTAGGACACATAATATGTCTCCATGTCCGCTATTAGTCAAAATAAGGTGTCCTAAGAACATCCCCCCTATTCGTGTTGTCCGCAATCAGAGTGAATGTGTCCATAGAACACATAACCCGTCCACATGTCTGAAAAGTTATGGCGCACCTTTAATTAGTTCGAGGACTCAAACCTTGTCCAGCAGACACCTGTACACATGCCACCAGCGGGTCCTACGAACATTGCGCCTGTCCATATCTGTTCACCGCACGTGTGTCGCACTTTTAATTAGTTGGAGGAACCAAACACTGTCCGTAGAACACCCACGCGCATGCGTAAATCCAACCCCGCGCATTTGGTGTCCTACGAACAGCCATCCCATTTGCGGACGTGTCCGTGATGTCATCATGTGACCACACCCACGCTAAGTGTGGGTCCTTGTACGCGAACACAGTCTGGGCCCCCGTACACTAAAAAAGTGTGTTTTTGAGCAATCCAAGGTATTTTACTGTGAACATTTCTCCCTTGCACATGTCCCAGACCATGCACCTGGCTTTCTGGATACTTTTGGAACTTTTTGAGCCCTTTTTGATGTTCAAAGTGTTTGCGGACAGCATGGCTGTCCGCGAAGGACTCCCCAGAACCCCCATAAAAGGCCACACCCCAGAGCTGCTCCTCATTCAGTTTTTGGACTTCCAGGACAGATATTGCTCCACATTGCTGGATTGCTCTTTCTTGCTGCAGTTTGCTGGCATCCTGGTGGAACCTTACACCTTTGAAAATGGCGTCTACGGCTACTCTTGCTGCTGGTGCTACTTCTGCCTCAGCACCACACCCACCCCCTCCACCACCACCACCTTCCCAAAGGCCTGGAGAGGGGAACAGGTGTGAGGATGCAGAGATGGATGAAGAGGATGACGAGGTTGAGGTAGTGGAAGTCCCTACTACTTGTAGCCCAGTGTATCTTGGGTGTGGAGGTTGTTTGCCACTGTTGGAGTGGTACCCAAAGCTCGTGCAAACAAGGTGCCAGATGGTGCTCAGTCGTGGCAAGCCAGGTTTGTACAGTTACGGTACTACCTCCATGAAGCGACACCTAAGGTTGTTCCACACTGGAGCAATTCGGAGGGTTGTCCCCTGCGATAAAAGTAGTAGGTTGAGTTCCTCTACAGCATCCTCCATTTCTGCTCCTGTCACAAGAGACACTCTGTGGGGCAGCGCATCCCTCAAGCTGCCTCGCAGGCCATACGCGACACAGTAGACCCTTACCTTTCGAGGGTCACAGTATTGTGTATGTACTGCGATGCAGCACTCTGCAGGGGGGAGACTCTTCAAAGTGCTTTCGAGCTGTGGTCCGAGAGCATGAGATGGGCTGCCCACTATCTGCTTAAGGCCCACCCTACATCTTCCTCTCTCCACCTGCCCTTTCTTATCCCGTGGTTGGTGCACCCTCCTTACCCTCCCTTCCCTTCCTTTCCTTGTGTGTCTTGTTAAAAAAACAAAAAAAATACAAAACATCAACAAAAAAAGTCTCTTTTCAGAGCCAACTTTCACAATTTAAAAATAGAAGTTGCAATGAAATGCTGCAGGGCCCTGTGCATTTTTAGAAGTCCGCTGACAATTCCCAGACATTGATATTTTTGGGGTACTGCACTATCAAAACCATTGCACTCTTCTGCATAAGTAAGTGGTGGCTCTGAAAAGAGCCTTTTTGTGGTGTTTCTTTTGTGTTTCATCTCTCAAAAAATCGCAATCAGCCTTGTTGACATTGTGCCTCGCTTTCTCCATTTGTGGAGCAAATGAAGAAGAACACAGCCATATTTATCTCTGCGCAATATGAGAAAAAATGACTTGGGAGTTTGGGAACATGTCCATGACTTTCCCAATCCTTCTTTCATTGCAAATTGCAAGGAGATTTCCTAAACAGTTCCCTCTGCAGCGAGTAATAATATTGTCTGGATGACGCTGTGTCACCAAAGTAGCACAAAGAGGAACCAAATCCAGGTACTTCATTCCGTGCACTCCATGCCAGTGCACATCCAAATGAGGGAATCTAAGATGTGCAGCCACTCCACAGTGATCTGCATGCACCTCCAACCAATTTATCCATGAGTCACCCAAAATCCAGACAATCTGCCCTTTGAAACACACAGCCATAGCTATCTGCTGTCTTCTCAGAAAAAGACTTTCTGCCGAAGTCTCTCCTTACACATCACACCCAGTAAACCTTAGTGACCAATCACTTGGCCTGCACAATCTCATTTACATGCCTCTCAGCCTCTCAGGACATATTGTAAAAAATATGAGAGTGGGGAATAAAATTTAAATAGTGTACTCCACTTCCCCTTTGATGTTGGCTCTGAAAAGAGCCTTTTTTTGCAGCTTTTTTTTAGGTTTTTTTTAGGCTTTTTTCAGATTTTGTCTGTTACATGACTTCACAACAACTTCCTGAATTCTGCATATTACTAAGAAATATTGCATGACCAAAATCTGTGAAAGTCATAACATCACAAATAAAATTGCCCCATCTTCCAAAAGGTTCTCATTTTGGAATGATGACATGCCCACAGAATACATAAAACAAGATATGACTTTATTAACAAGACCTCTTGCTATGTCTTGTTGAGGATTAAATACATGACAAGGCATCCATGCAGTCCTAGGTGGTATATGGGAAATAATTATCTTTGCCGATGGAAATACGTGCATCAGTACCTTTAGCAACTGCTTCAGTGCGCCCTGAAAACTTATTGCACTCAGATAACTCAAATACATTCCTCCACAATTTACCACCAGGATATCAGGAGTGTTAAAATAAGCCATATTTCTACAAAGTGTAAAAACACCTTGCAAATTTCTGCCTGGCACATCACACCAGGTAGCCTCCACTCCCTGCTTTCCAGCATTGTCTGAAATGCCACACGTTTGCATACCACTGTAGATTAGTGATATAACCATCTCCCACTATCCACACTCTAACTCTGTCCATCTCTGCAACAACAGCCATCTTCACAGCATACAGCAATGAAAATAATGATTATTCTCTCTCCCTATGAATGATACCCTCAGCACCCGATTGGCTAATTCCTGTAGTCCTGTTTCCATGCCAGATATGCTGAGAAGCCCTGGATGTGGCACGCCCTGTCTGCAAACACCCACGACGTCCTCAGAGCGCGTAACACTGGGGCAGCCCTTCCACCCTTTCCACTTCACTCTCTGCACCATCTCCTCATTGGCTACTGTTAAGCAGTCACACAACCATCCACCAATCACATCCAAGAACTCTACATCTAACTCTATAATCACAGTTCAGCACTTTAGATGTACAGTTGATCACCCTGAGTACAATTCTGCTGTGATTGCAAAGCACCCCCGGCAATAACTACTGTAAAACTCTCCAAGATTTCTGCTTGCAGATTCATGCACATCCACATGCATGAACACAAACTACAGGTATGAATATTTTGTGCACAGTACTTGTACAACTCTTGTATAAATGCTTGTGAACAGGGTACCTGCCACTTACCCTGTATAACCTGCAAACAATGCTTACTGTCATGTCTCCCATCTGCTATGATGAAGTGTCACTTGCAAAGCTGTGTGCTTTCCAGATTTTCATTTACCCATATTACTAATTGGAATATGCAAACTGTTATTCTCTTCATTCATTCTGTCATTTCTGTAACAACTGCAACCTATTTATCCACATTTCAAGCATAATAGCATTTCATGCATTATAGTGCATAGGATGTACATACAGTTTCCTTTGTGTACATTCTGGGCATTTAACATAGAATCTATCATTTGAACTTGCTTTAGAAAGGATTGCAATAGTAATCAGACATGCCACACACAGCTTTCTAACAAAGTGTCATTTCATGTTAAAAGATGAGAGAAATAACTGTATGATTGTAAATGGCAAGAACCATATTCAAATGCATGCAATGTATGGTTTCCTGTTCTGTGTTGTGATATGGGTGAATGAAAACTTGGAAAACACACACCATTGAAAGTGACACTTGATCATAGCAGATGAGAGAAAGGACAGCATGGCATTTTTTGCTAGTTATACAGTGTAAGTAGCAGGTACCCTGCATTGTAAATACATACATTGCATGCTTTTCACCAGAATTCCTGCCATTTAACCTGTATCACTAGCAGGAAAAGCATACTGTTATTTCTCCTCTTGCCTAACATCAAATAACACTGCCTTAAAAAGCTAAGTGTGCTCTGGGTGCTTACTATTGTAATCATTTCTAAGGCAGGTTCAACTGACAGATTCTAAGTAAAATATCCAGAATGCACATAGACAAAGGAAATTGCATGTACATGCTTTGCACAATTAACAGAAAACACTATTACTGCAAAAACAAGCAAATACATGTCTACATTAACAAAAGTGCTGTTAACACACATATGTGCTAACTTCTTTGTTTCACAATTGCAGTGAAGACCACTCTCCTGAAAACCAGCAGCATCTGAAGTACAAAAGAGAATTCAGAAGAAACCTACTATTTGCATCTGGAAAAGTAAGTGCATTACTGCCATAATGTTCTAACTGTTACTCAAACACTGTAGAATTCTAGTATTGTAAAACAAACAATTGTATTAACCCTGCAGCATTAGATTCAGTATTAAGGATTGCACCTCAGCAGGTGCACACTTTGTATTGTCATCTGAACACCAGTATAGTAACACTCAAATACAAGAATAGCCTTCCCAACCTGAAGTAACAGCCCATTCCACAATCACACACCTCTACATAAATGCCTACCATCATACTCAGACACTCATGCACAATGCACACATACATTGCACAACATCCCAACCCAACCCACACTTTCTTTTTTTCTCCAACAGACACCAAAGAATGCCTACCAAAAAGCAACTCTGTAGAAAGCAACGCAGAAGTAGAGCAAATCAAAATAAAAGTGTACAAAATAAGCATCCACCTCTAGCAGAATTTTTCCAAAATGTTCAAACAAAACAGCTAATACAGTCACTAAGCGAAACAAAATCAGCTTCCAGTAAAGAACTTTGACTCCTCTTTCAAAATTTAAAACTAAACAGAAAGTTATTAAAAAGACTGCAGCTACCACTAATGCTAACACTGCGCCTATAAATGTCAATGTAGCCACAAGTAAGCATACCCAAAAAAATATTTTACAAAAAATGTTCCACCATAGAGTCCTTCAGAACCTTATAAAAACAGGAAAGTAATCAACCCTTAACACTTACAGTAGAAAAAAGAATCCTGGAAGCTCTCATAGACAGTGCAATCCTTCTCAAAGGGAAATTATTTATCTTAGTTTTAAACAGAATGAAACCACTTACATAACTAACTACTAAACTACAGAAAGACTTCTCAATGAACGGAATATCAACAAAGATAGCTTCGCAAACATTTATGGAGGTGAGTGGAGTCACACCACCAGCACAGAACCATATTTCAATGAGGAAGCATACAAACAAAAGCAAAGAAACCCAAATGCCATACATAGCAGTGGACGAGGGTATGAAAAACGTAATAATACCATTATGGAACAAGAAACGCTGCTCACAAAAATATCCCCAACAAACTTAGCATCAACTCTTCATTCCACTGAACCAATACGTCCACTCTACAAATGGCCGTACACATCAATGTGTAACATAGGTAAAAAATCTTTCAGATCTTTACGCCACTTCCTCAATCAGTATGTGAAAGGCACAGACAAATTGAAAAAGAAACTATTACAAACCATGGACTCCTGTCCAGTGTGAAAATACACAGGACTACAAGGACATTCATTAGCCTGCATTTCTGGACCTATTTGCAAAAGCATATTACACAAAATCAAAATGATAAGAACACACCATTCAATTGTAAGAAATCTTGTTCATAAACTCTACTATGTCAAAAGTCCTGCTTTAGCACTGCCCAATTTAAATAACATACTTCTACATGATACAGCCAAAGAATTACTCGAAGAAATAGAGCACATCCAGACAAAATATTTTGTAATTGAAAGCCACTTACAAAATTCAATATTTTTAGAACAAACTATCAACAACTTTACAGATGACAACCTTCTACTACACACATACAAAAAAGAAATACTAAAGTTTAAAAGCACAGCTGCTGAACTACCAAACCATGTGTGTGTGTGTGTTGCAGCACGACTTTTTATAAGATAGCACAAAAACTGTAGACATAATGTACAAAATAGAAGATAATGACGATTCCAAGTGGTTCCAATTAGCTCTCTATCTTATAGCAGAAAACAAATACGAAATGACTAACCCCTTAATACTTTGCAGTTACTGCACTGCAAAACTTGACAAAAACCAAATACCTTCACATGCTATCAATAATCACTTGGAATTATTCCCACTACCAAAATCACTGCAACAACTTAACTTGTATGAGAGCATCATAATTCAAACAGTGCACCCATTTCAAGCAATAATGCGCCTTGAATCAAAAACAGCAAAACTACCTCCCTCTGAATTACTGAAAGGCATTTGTGGCAAAGTAGTTTATTTGCCATTAAAGTTCAAAGAAAATGTACACACTCTGGGAGTGCAACATCCAATAGAACAATCTTTGATCATGCTAGTAAATGGCATACCTACAAAAGACAAAACAAATTGGCAGCAACTAGTGGACTTACATAAAGTTACAGAAGCGCTGCAATACATAAAAGACAACACTGAATACTACAAAGAATTAAACATCGAAGAAAATCTGAGGGAAACCACCAAAATAATTCAAGACTCGTCAGGAACTGGCCAATTTCAACTTCTGCTATGGAGTTGCACACACATTGAAATCAGCTACCAATTTTCAAAATATGTCAGCTAAGCAATTATTACAAAAAGTGCAAGAAAAAGATGAAGTTTTACAATCAAACATTACAAATCTTTTAGCAAACATGCGTGGTATAACATAATACTGGTTCCAACATCATTCAGATGTACTCTGTGTGATAAGAAACCTTGGCCCACCCACTTGGTTTGTGACATTAAGTTGTACAGAATATGCATGGGAAGATTTGCACGATTTCCTACGCATAGCAAACAAAAATAAAACAAATATAGATATGAAAACACCAGGAGAACACTGCTCTCTAGATCCTGTAAATGTATCAAGATGTTTCCATCATCTCTACATTGCTATGCTACACTTCATTTGTAATAAAACAAAGCCTCCCCTCGGAGAAGTGCAACACTTCTTTTGGAGAAAAGAATACCAAGCTAGAGGAGCACCACACATCCACATGCTTTTGTGGATTAAAGATGCTCCTAAATTTGGTCAGGACAGTGATGCCACGGTTTTACAGTTCATTCAGAAATATGTCACTTGTGAAATCCCTTCACAAATTACACATAGTGACCTACATGCACAAATTTTACAATTGCAAAGACACAAGTGTGGAAAGTATTGTCGTCACAAATATAAAAACAAAAGGAAATACTACACCAAACACCGCTTTGGTTTCCCTAGACCAGTTTCAACAACAGGTCAAGTGAACAACTTCATGTCTTCAGTTAGACATAGCATCAAAGGTAAATCACCTAAGAACACATATTGCATTAAAAGAACAGAAGGATCAAAATATATCAATGATTACAATGCAATCGGGGCCCTCCTATGGAATGCAAATATAGATGTGCAATACATGCACAGTTGCACGATATGTTACAGCCTACTTAACCAAAGCAGAAAAAACAGAGCTCAAAGACCTCTGGGATGATATATCATCTGCCAAAACACTGTCACAGAAATTGTACAATTTAGGCATTAAATTGCTCTCCCATAGAGAATGTGGCTGCTGTGAAGCCGCAGACTGTTTAACCGGTACTGCCTTGTATGGAAAATCTGAAAACATAGTACGGCTAAACCTTGGTCCAGCTAAATCTAGAAAAAAGAGCTTTCAAATCATTTGAAGACACAGAAACAATAGCCAAAATTTAGACATTTTTGAAAAACAACTTAGTAGACACATACTACCCAAACAGGAGTACCACTTTAGAAACCATGTGCCTATACCGCGTAACCCAAAACTTCACATACAAAAATAATATTAAACCAGAGGAGAAGAAAGGTAGATACAGAGTGGAAAATTCTGAAGTCAACCTAGTGAAACATACCAAACGAAGCTTAATTAATCATATGAAATTGTCATTAAAACTCCTCAACATAAAGAATTACATGTCCCTACTACAACATTTTAAACCATGGAGAAAAGAAGAAGATTTACTAGATACCCATGACTCCTATGAAGATGCTTTCAAATCAAATGAAAGCACTATAACAGACATAAACTTTACACAGTACAAAACAATGTTACACAATGAAGAGCAACAAGAAGAAGAACTCCAGGCACAACTAAATGTAGACACTCCTGACAACAGTCAAGAACCACTTGGACAGCCACTCATAGCAAATGAAGCAGAATTAGCCATGACTGAAGGCAAAAACACCATGTGTCAGTATGAGCAATCTGCAGAAGACAGAAGACTTTGCTCTACTGAAATCACATCTAAGGAATTAGCAGCATATCATTTTTCTGGAAATAACAAAACAAACTGAACATGGTATGCAGCACAAAACAAAAAAATGGTACCTGTGAAGACTACAAACCTATACTACTATATGTGAGTGGTCAAGCTGGTTCAGGCAAAACATTCTTAATAAAAATAATCAGCAAAGACCTCCAACAATTGACAAACAACAAACTGTCAGCTGTTGTAACTGCCCCCACAGGTTTAACTGCCTACAACATAGGCGGTGTCACTTTACACCGATTACTACTCCTTCCAGTAGAACACCAAAACAAATTAGACTACTACAAACTTTCTCCAGAAGCTGCTATGGAACTACGCAGAGTTTTGAAACAAATGAAAATGCTGCTAATAGATGAGGTGAGCATGGTTTCCAACCTAATGTTAGCCTTGATTCACCTCAGATTACAAGAGGTCCTGAAAACAGACCACGAAGAATTCTTTGGAGGAAAACACATTATAGTTTTCAGAGATCTTCAATTAACACCAGTTAAAGGTGAACCTATTTTTAAAACCTTAGGGGTCAAACTATGCTGTCAACCTCTTGACAGCATAGGAAATGTCAACCTTTGGCAACATTTCCAATACAAAGAATTAACTGAAAACATGCATCAGTCTGCAGACCTCACGTACGCTAACATTTTAAAAAGTATTAGAGTTGGTGTACTATCTCAAGAAGCACAATCTATATTAAATACCAGGCACATCCATGCACTCTGTGGCCATAACTGAACAAGCCACATCATAACTTAATAACTTAGAAAACTCTATCTCTAACACAGCTGGTTTGGAGAAAATATAAAAAAATATCTTTAGACTGTAGAGTAATGCTTAAAAGTAACCTTGACGTGGAGCAAGGACTAGTTAATGGAGCACTTGGTACAGTTGTTGACTTTAAAACATACCCACATGACACCAACATTCAGTTTGTCAATATTCACTTTGACACATTATCAGAAGTTAAAAGGATAGGACGCTGAACAGCCCAATTCCTTCTTTTTAAAGACATGTATGTACGCAGAGAACAATGTTCTCTATCTCTAGCATACGCAGTCACCATTCATAAATCACAAGGTCTTACCCTAGAAAAAGAATTGATAGATATTGGTAACACAGTGTTTAAAGAAGGCATGAGTTATGTAGCACTATCACGTTTACGTACACTTGATGGACTATTTCTAGTCAACTTTGATGCAAGTAAATTAAACGCTGATATTCCTTGCATTCTAGAATACAATAGAATGCGTGCACTCTACGCCCTATCTCAAAACCTATCCTGTTCCTCAAAAAGCAAAGGTTTGTTGAAGAAAACGACTTCAGACTCAAATTATGCAGGATCTCAGAGTAATACCTCCAAAGAAATTAAAAGAAGCTAATACTTCATCAATGACCACAACCAAAGAAGGATCTAGTGCACAAACAAAACCAGCTACCTCTTCAAAGAAACAACGCGCACCCGGAACAAATGACTTGGACACAGTACTGTCTGATCCATTCAAGTTTTCAAATACAACTGTAAATTGCTATGCAAATGTAGCAATCAATATTCTATTCCAATTTCCACCAATTGTTGAAAACATTTACTTAAACGGGACATACCAATTGTGTTTGCAAATGTTAGTCCTTCACAGAAATGCAACCAACAATCCTGACAAAACTTACAGTGTTTCTGGAATAAGGCAGGAATTGGACTACTGTTTTGGAATGGTCAAATTCACTATAGACACACAAGAAGATCCACAAGAATATCTAATGTACTTACTACAAGTACTGGAAAACAAAAACATACCTATAATGTCTAATGTACTTACTACAAGTACTGGAAAACAAAAACATACCTATAAATGAAATCTTACAGATTTCATACATGTGAAAACATACATGTACTCTCTGCAGCCATGTGGCACAGGAACAATTCCCTAATGAACACTTTGTGTATGTATCCATACCTAACTGTGAATCCATTCCATTTCAGCCACTTGTACAAAATGCAAACCATGGCAGATTATATACTACCTGCAATTCCGATAATCGTTCCACCTTACAAATACCATCACATAGTGAATACGTAATAGTAATACTTTTATGTTACAATGCGATTGGTACCAAAAACAACTGCAAGCTGACTGGACTCACACATGGACAAGTATCACTTGGTAAGAAAACCTTCACAACAGTAGGTATAATCTACCACACAGGAGCCACAACCAATGCAGGTCACTACACTGCATACATAAAAAAAGAATTGTGGATGGTTCAAATGTAATGATACTACCATTACTCTAAAGCAGAGATTACCAGCACATCTTGTAAATGCTTACTTAATATTCTTAAAACCAAAATGTATTCACTAATTTGAGCATGAACATCTTCAAAATCTCCTCAATAACCTTTAAATCCATAAACGAATAAAATAAGACAACAAGCATCTAACAGTGAAAAACTATAAACAGTTACAATGCGCCAACTAGTATCTAACTACAAACAGAAAACATCAATATAAATTTTTCTAAAGAAACCCTGCAGCATTTATTACGTATAGAAAATACCCTCAACAACTTCAAAACTATCAACACTTAGAATACTCCAACAGGTATCTAACTGCCCCAAGATTCTGCAACAAGCAAATAGATACATGAATACTGCTAAAATGCAACAAGAAATAAACAGTTAGAATACACCAACAGGTATCTAACTGCCCCAAAATTCTGCAACAACCAAATAGATAAATGAATACTACTAAAATGCAACAAGAAATAAACAATTAGAATATGCCAACTGATATCTAATTGCAACAATACTACCACCACTTCCAAACCAAAAACCATACACCTATTCAATTCCTCCTATTGAAATCACAGAAACATATTCTACTAACGTAGAAAGGTTTTTTTTAATCTGGCATGGATTTTTTCCTACAGACCCAATGATTTCATGAACAAACACAGGAAATGAGGAAATTGCACACTACACTGGTTTGAACTATGGTACTTGTAAAGTACTATGAGGGTCGACAAAGTACAGAAATGTCTAATATGCAATGCAATAACTCATTACAAACTACATACACTAACATGTGATCTTTTCTTTTATCACAGAGATTGAAAAAACAATGTCTGCTCCAATTACCCATGTCATGTACAAACTGCATCCAACCTCAACAAATCAAACAGTAAGTATATAATGATTGGACTCACAAACACTGTAGCATAACACACCTATTCAAGCAAACAGCTGACCATAGACTACAATCCAAAATGTTTGCTTACATGGGTATCTTATGCTGCAGTGGTTGTGGCCAAGCCCTACAGTCTTGACTGCACGGCCTGGCAAAAAATCTACATACAGCCTCAACAAAGCAAACAGCAAGTATATAATGATTGGACTCACAAACACCGCAACATAACACACCAATGCAAACAAACACCTGACCAATAAATAGAACCCCAAATGTCTACAGTCTTGAGTACCAACATTCTGAACACAATCCAACAAACCAATTACCACACATCATGTCACTATCCTATAAACACTATTATACTACTGCCAATCAGTACACAAATGTTTGAAAACATATCCCCTAAGCAGCCCACATACCACAGTCAAAATGTTTGCTTCAATATGTGTGTTATGCTGCGATGGTTGTGGCCAGTGCCTAGAGTCTTGGATGCATGGCCGAAGGCCTACGGCCACGCACCCAAGACTCTAGGCCCTGGCCACAACCACCACAGCATAACACACCCATGCAAGCCAACACCTGCCAAATGACTACAACCCAAAACATAACACACTCACCTCAAAACCTATCCACTTCAATTAATATTCTGAAACAATAATTACAGCCAATGCACAAACTCTTCAATACATACCCTCTTCACCCAATGCTCTACTAACTAGCCAAAACCAACATCAGAGTATAGTAAAATACCCAGTAGTGCGCCCAGCGTTTTATTATGTCCATCAACAACTGCAGTGACCGCGGACACCGCAATCGCATCACGGCCTTCTCCCACCTAAACAAATACAGCATTTGACCCATCTCTCACTCCCCCACCCTCTCCAGCCACTCCTACACACCAACACACTCCCCAAAATTAGATTTATGCTCAGTTCCACACTGTGCTGTCTGCGGATCCAACATGGCATGCACATCGAGAAAATTTGATGCACCTCACGCTTCACTCCAATCAATCAGTGAACACGTTGTCTGTCCGCGGACACGACGTAGGTCGATTGGCAAATTGGTGTCCTGTCCGTGGGGCGAACAGGGAAGTGTGACCGCGGAGCGAGATATCACTAATTTCTTTGGACCTACTTTTTGGTTGTTTTTAAAAAAAACTACTGGACGGATTTCCCCCAAATTTACAAAAGCATGCTTTCGGGACCTAGCCGCCGCTCCTGCTGCAAATTTGGTGAAAATCCGTCCAGCGGTTTCGGTTGTAGGCGTGAGAATTCTTTTTTCTCCATTCTGTGTATGGGAAAATAAGAAATTTTGGGACCCCCTATAACTTTGCCCCCTCCTTGACCAAACCACACCAAACTATGCAAAACATTTCATAGGGGGCCATATATTTCTTTTTGCAAAGTTTGGTGAGGATTCATGCAGGGGGAGCGAAGTTATAAGCCGCCCAAAAAGTGCTCTTCCCATGGGTTTAGCAACTTAACCATAACTACATGGCCGCTACAGCGACCATGTAATATGTGTGTGTATATATATATATATATTTATATATTTATACGAAAGAGAGAGAGAGAGACGTAAGAGAGGAAGTCAAGGGTGTACAACATCCAGATCTGGTACAACTCACAGGTGGCCAACTCATCACAACCATTGTCCTGTATTTTTCACTGCATTTATATATTGAGCAAGACCCACCCCTTTTCCCCAACCCCAAAATTAAAATAAATATATCCTAAGCCTATAGCCCCCTTAAAAATGCTGCGAAAAATGCGACAAGACGCCCGAGATGAATTTGCTCCTACGAGTTGGACAGGTCCACAATATCCATCTGAGTGCGATAAAGGCACCATGAGACCAACAGTGAACTGGGACACTGCAACCCTGAATCAGGAAGCGGTGTACCAGACACTGCCCTATTGGTGTGGATTGTAATTAATGAACAGAATGCTGTAGCCCTATGAAGAAAAGCAGCTGGGTGCTATATCCCTGAGATGGTGTTTTACCAGAGGGTGAGGTGAGAGACGTATTTCCACAACTGGAAGAACCATTTATTGTTTAACCCATCCTGTTACTATTTATCCAGGACAGTACCAAGGAGGGATTCTGTTCTG
This sequence comes from Ambystoma mexicanum, assembly GCF_040938575.1. NCBI lineage: Eukaryota > Metazoa > Chordata > Amphibia > Caudata > Ambystomatidae > Ambystoma > Ambystoma mexicanum. The sequence continues at coordinate 1,103,490,113 of NC_090937.1, forward strand.
TTTCAGATAGGCCCATGTTCTCTTTGTCCCACTCCTGATCCTGCGTATAAGACTCAAGTTAGAGGTCAACCATTCTGCTGAGTGAAGTGATGTATCGGCCACAGTGGACAGCCACAGAAGAAAAGAGAGAGTGGTGAATCATTGGAACATTCAGTCTTAGACTCTGTACCAAAGTCCCCAGCCTAGCCCTTGGGGTAACAGGTGGGTTGGCCAGGGGGGCTGGGTGCTGCCACGTATTCAGTAATGCTGAGCCTTGGGGCATTGTGGGTAGAATCCCCTGGCTTACCCCAATGCAGAAACGGCATTTCACTAAAATGCCAGGGGTAGCAGAAGTGACATTACACGACCCTTGACCCCTGATGACATCACAGGAAGAGATGTCATTTGACCCCACCCTTAAGTGATATCGCGGTAAGCGATAGAACATGACCTTTCACCCGTTGACAAAACAGGACGTGGCGTCACATAGCATTGTACACTATGAAAAGTATGGTTACGATATCACTATAATGTGATGTACATTTCATACAAGAATAGATCGCCATATGTAGCATTAAGATCAGTGTGTATAGGCCTATATTACCAAATTACTGTGAATGCAAGCAGAAGTCCATGACCAAAATGTAATGATGTGTTATTAAATAGCACTTCCGCTTAAGCGCTTTATATAGAAAAAATATACATCCAATATAACCCAACCTGTGTTGGTACTCATTTATCGACCTCAGAAGGATGAAAGGCTGAGTTGAGGCGTTTAAGAACAGACTAAATCATTGACTCACCCCCTGAAGTGTGCCTGAAATAAACCTTTAATGAGTCTAGCAATTATTGTATAGAATTCCAGAAAGACACATTATTTGGTATTCCCATTCTTTCTTATTTAGGGTCAGTGCTGAAAGTGTTAGACTTGTGGCACTCCTGTTCTTATTTTTCTTATTTTTTTTAAGGGGCCTGAATAAGAAAGCCAGCCACTCCAGATGTAAAGAGCCACATGGTGCCGGCCACAGCCCAGGAGTTTGCATTACAAAAAAAAAGAAAACGTCTTTTTTTAGAGGTGGCAAGGGAGACCTCATAGGTGGCAGGGGGTCGTCACAATAAGAATGTACTTGCCCCTTGAACAGAAGCCCCTAGAGTGGATAGATGCTTTGAGCCATGTCACTTTGGTACAATAAAGCCCAAAAGATACCCCATTCTGGGCTTCTCAGATCCTTGGCCTCCACCCCCAAGAGAGATTCTGATCAGACAAGTGCACCCTACGGTTTTCCCGTGTTAGGAGCACTGGGAGGGTGAAGGGGGGTCAAGGATCTCCACATCCTACTTATGGTTGGAGAATGACTTGAAATGCGCGTTTGGGTGGCAGTGCTATTACAGCCGGCTGTAATGCGCGTAGGGTCCAACCTGCGAAGAATCATCAAATCCGACAGTCTGACTACGCCCAGCCCTGTTCTGTCTTAACCAGGCGAGGACCTTGTTGTGCAAAGCTTGTCTGGACTCTTTTCCTTCAGACTTCGAAATATTGGTGATGACAAAATTCCTTTGGTCCATGATAAAATCATGGATACTCATATTGTTTATTTGAAGCATTTCTGACTTCCTTAGTTGCATACTCCTCAGCGCTACCTTCTTAAGTTTAGCATTTGCCCCTATGGGTTGTTTAACTGATTTTTGCCCAGGTTCGGATACAGGGGGGGAATGGAGATATTTCCTGTATTGAGCCATTGATATCTGCATTGGTGGTCTTGGCCCTCTCTTTAGTAGATATTGGACCCATGGCCACCATGAGCCCCTCACTGAAAGATGCTATTTGGGAGGCTTGATCTATCATCTCCCTTTGCATGTCGACTTGGCAGGCGTTGTCTGACCTAGGTAGCTGAAACAAGGTGACTGGGCTTTGATGCACGCCTGGCTATGATGCACGCCTGTCTGCGAGCCAATGTTCACTCTAGGCTGGAGTAAATCCTGCACCCAGTCATTCAGAGAATCCACCAATAAGCCAAGGTCAAAGGGACTGGTACATAAAAGGAGCTCTTTGGAAATACTAGCCATAAGGAGAGGCCATTGTTCTGGTTGAGCGGACACAACTGGAGGAAAAGTAGGCTTTGTAGAATCCATAGTACCAGGTCTTTATGTACTGTCCTGTAATCCCTCTAATGGGAGTGGATGTGCAGCTATAGTCCTGGCATTTTGGCATGTCACTTGAGAGGTAGAATGGTGGGTGATTGGATAAAACTGCATGCTGTGGAGAAAATGGACCTCATCACGAGTTGGGTGGTAACCCTTAAATCTGGCGGAAATGGTATTAGCGCCCCCAATACCGTTCTGCCAGATCACGACTGTAAATCCTGCCAGCGCTATTACAGCCAGCTGCAGTACAGCCGGCTGTAATAGCACTGCCACCCAAACGCGCTATTACAGAGCCATCACAAATCTGGCTTTGGTGCTATTAGAGCCAGAAAACCAGTGGTAAAACCGCAGAAAATACCCCTGGCCAAAGGCTGGAGGTAAAAGAACACATGAGACAGCAATAAGGGCCCAGGTGAAAACAATGAACACCAGAGGCCTGCAAAGGACCCACCCATGCACAACACACCCACCCAACACCATTTCACTATAAGTAGCAGGGAGGAGACAGCAATAAGGGCCCAGGTGAACACAATACGCACCAGAGGCCCACAAAGGACCCACCCATGAACAACACACCCCTTCCAAACACCATGTTGCCATTTGGAGCCGTGAGCCTTGATGTGGACATTTACTTTCTTCGCCTGGAGCTACAGAGGCCTGCCAACCAGCCCAAGGCCCTGGGAGCACAGGGAGTGGTGGTGATGAGGAGAAGGAGGAGGAGACCAGCACCAACAAGGCGGCCATCTATCCCTAGGGTCAGGCCAATACCCTGGGCCCTGACTGATGGCATCTGGTGACCGAGTACAGGCTGAACAGGGCAACCATCACCCAGTTGCTGGACACAATCCAGGCTGACATAGCCAGCCGCAAAGCCATCAGCACTGCTGTGCTCCCACTTGTGAAGCTTGTGTCCGTTCTACAGTACCTCTGGACTGGCAGCTACCAACACACCGTTGCCATGATGCATGGCATGGCCCAGTCTATCTTCAGTGTCGTGCTGGGACAGGTGCTGGATGCACTGGTTCTCCATGTCAATGAGCACATTGCATTGCCAGCCACACAGGCACAGGTCAGGCAGCTCAAGGCCCAGTTCCATGCCATTGCCCAAGTCCTGAACATCATAGCAACCCTCAACTGCACACATGTAGCACTAGTAGCACTCCGGCAACATGAGGCAGCCTACAGGAACCGTATGAATGACCATTCCATGAATGTGCAGATGGTGTAGCCCATACCTAACCTTCACCCACTGCTTCACCCGCTACCCAGGATCCACCCATGACTCCATGGTCCTGCGCAACAGTACCCTGCCAGCCTACATGGAGAGGCACCAGAGCCAAAACACATGTATGTTGGGTGAGTACAAATCTAGCGTGAAATGCATGCCATATTACATCTGTTGGGGTTGGGGGCATACACATAGGAGTCCCTGCATGCCAGCAGGAGACACAGGCAGCACTAGCACTGCAACATCTCCATGCATGTGCCTTGAACGTGAAACCTTGTACACGTTCAATACAGCAGACCACACCCAGTCTAAATGGCACACAGTTGTGAAAGCACAGTAACATATGGAATCCCAACTACCACTAAGCATCTTGTGTGTGTTGCAGTGCTGCTCCTCACTCTGACACAGAAGAGATATCCCACCCTGGCCACCAGACAGTCATGGCAATGGAGGCTAATGTAATGTAGGCACATTCACAAAGCCACTATACATGAGTAGTTGGAGTCACAACAATGACCATCCCTGAAATACTGACCCCTGCCAAGTAGCAAACACAACACCAGCCATGGCAAATGCCACAACACATGGCCTAACAACATGTCGCCTGAACATGCAGATTTAAGGGGACCCTCATCCAGTAATAAGGGACAGAGTACTGTGGCATTTAGACACAGGGGTGGTGCATGCAGTAAGTAGTCCATTGATTGAATGCTGCACCTTGCACACCACACAGCACAATAAAAGTAACTATATAAAAAATAGCCTACATGTACTACATGAGTGTGACTGTGATGGTTTCTAATGTGCATTTCGCCTTCTGACCTATTTCCAACATGGCCGCCACTTCTGCACTAGGAAATCGTCTACTCCACAGTCTAGTTGAGACTGATTCCAAGATGGCAGCCATAGCAGTTACCATCGCTAGCGTACAATGCAGGCTAGTTGTTAATTCCCAGGAAGTCTTGCAACCTTCCACCATCACTTCCTGTTCACTCCCTTATAATCCAGCAACAACAGATGGAAGATGCGTTGCTACTCTCTCAGGAGCCGGCACACGCTTCGTAAGTTCGCCTCACTAGGATTACAAAGACATTTCCTCTCAACCATTTTTTTGTCTACTTTACTCACCTTCTTATTCTCCATTCCTCCCTTTTATTTCAGAAGGCTTTACAGAACCTTTCAATTTCATTTCCGGCATTTCCGGGATCGATTCTACTTCTAAGCACACTTAGACCCGGAATCTCCTCCATACCTCCCTCCAGGGAGTCTCTAGGTACTAATCTACTTTTCATCTTACTTCTTCAATCACTCCCGGCTATCGGACTTCTGTTTCTAACTCCTCACCCTTCCTTTATAGCAATACCTTGTTGGGAACCTCCAGATTTTCCTCATCCACTCAGGCTGGCTCAAAAGGACTTGGAAGTAAAAGGGTAGGCTTTCTCCTAGTTCATCCTACTCTTATAGAACTAGATACATCCACCCTAAATCTTACGGGTCTTTTCTTTCCCTCATCATAGTGCCCTCTTACTTTTGCAACACGACGGAGATTCCTTACCTCTCCGCTCTCTTCATGTTTAGCACATGGTAAGCTCTTAGAACCCTCTATAAGAACTTCTCCTTTCCTTACTTTCAGGAATAACTGTGTTCATTTTTACCCACTATATTTAGCTCAGTTTCAAAGGCCTCTCATCTAAAACAGCCAGAAAGAATACCCAGACCAGCTCTCACCGGGTCTCCACAGGAAGACAACGCCCACCAGCAGCTCTTCCAGGGTTTTATCCCGCACAAGGGTTTCCCTCAGAGTTTCACGAAGGACAAGCTTTTGCAGGTCCTTTGAGGAGTTCTCAGGGGGATTTCTCCTATTCTTCGAAGATCCACCAGGGTTTCTTCAGACATCTGTTCACCATATAAATCCCCAGGTAGGTGGTTTTTTGTTTCTTCCCAGTGTATTTCGGAACAATTTTGTTGTCTTTACAAAACAGTTAACAGTTAGCAACGCCTGTGTTATCTTTTGTTCCTAGTACTCTGGGTAGAAACATAGGAATCACAAGTCATGGATCAGCAACAGCAGCAATCAGCTGTTGAATTTGTTGCTGCTGTTGAATTCCTAACTACTGAAGTACAGCAGTTAAAGCATGAGAATGCCTTCTAAGACAGCTCCAACAGCAAACGGCCCAACAGGCTGCAGCCCCTCGTATCCCACACTGCTCAGACGTTCCTCCAGGACCCTTACCAGGAGGACAGTTTGATGGTAACCCGCATAAGGTTAAGGAGTTCTTGGACTCCTGCTCTGTGCAATTTGCCTTTAAAGCAGCTTATTTTCATACTGATAGAGATCGTGTGGGATATATGGTCTCACAAATGACTGGACCAGCATTGGCTTGGGCAAAACCTTTAGTCACAAACAATAACCCTATTTTAGACTCTCATACAGCATTTTGCAATAGCATCCGTACCATGTTTGGCCGCCAAGAGATTCGTGTAGCGTCACAAGAACACCTCCTTGACCTAAAACAAGGAAGTTTAGATATTTTGGCTTACATAACCAAATTCAAACAGATGGCAAGCGAAACCACTTGGTCAGATGACGCTCAGGTCACACTCTTCAGAAGAGGTTTATCTGAAGACCTCAAAGACGAGGTGTCTCGGGTCCCTCGCCCCTTTACACTAACTGAATTCATCGCATTGGTAATGCAAATAGATTACCGTATGAAGGAAAGAGTAATGGTGAGAAAAAAGGGAAGGAATACACAAACTACGTTCTCTCCTCCTTCTCGTCCTCAGTCCAATGATGAACCGATGCAATTGGGTTCAACAGCTCGAGGCCCCTTGACTCCCGAAGAGAGAACCTGGAGGAGGACCTTGGGTCTTTGTATGTACTGTGGTTCAAATAACCACACGGTACAAGATTGCCCAATTACACCACCTCGGCATTCGGGAAACGCCAGCTCCCGGCCGTAAGGGGAACCATGGTACGGGAACCAACACCTAAACAGGGTTCCTCACAAACCTCTTACTCCTCCTTCTGTACTAGTCAGACCGATTCTCATATGGTGGTACTCTTGGTCTCTTTCTCCTTCGGTGATCGTCTGCTACAGAACATACCGGCACTAGTGGACAGTGGAGCGGCCGGAAATTTCATTGATGATCAATGGGTCATCTCACACAGAATTCCCAGGTCCACTAAGGTAGAACCTATTCCAGTGGAAAGTGTGGATGGTAGCCCTTTGGTTTCCGGACCCATCAAGGATCAAACTAATCCAATCTTGATGAACATCTCTGGTCATCAAGTGATTCTCACGTTGGATATCATTCAAGCAGCCCATCATCCAGTAATTCTAGGATTACCGTGGTTAAGGAAACACAACCCGTTCATTAATTGGACAGCTGGATCTTTCTTTCTGGGGTCTGAATACTGCATAACCCATTGTGTCAAAAATCAGCAAAAGGTGATGGTTGACTCTGCTCCAGTTCCCTTGAATCACCAGTGGGTAACCTCCCTTAACCACGTATCTGGGCTTCCAGAACGCTATCATAAATTCCAGGAAGTTTTTTCTGTCTCAGAATACACTCAACTTCCCCCTCACCGTAGGGATGACTGCTCTATAGAGCTGGTTCCTGACCAGCCATTACCATTTGGGCGAATGTATATCTTATCTGAAAACGAAAAGGAGGTCCTACGTGAGTATCTTCGAACCCATTTTAAGAATGGACTGATCACTGAATCCACTTCACCTGCGGCTGCCTCTTTGTTTTTTGTTTCCAAAAGAAACTCTACGGAACTCCGCCCGTGCATAGATTTCCGTGGGCTGAATAAAATCACAGTTCCTGACAAATACCCTATGCCATTAATACCCGACATTCGTGAAGCAGTCAAAGGGGCCAAAATTTACACCAAATTGGATCTCAAGGGAGCGTATCATCTTATTCGAATAAAACCGGGTGACGAATGGAAGACAGCATTTAGAACTCCGTTTGCACATTTTCAATACAGAGTGATGCCTTTTGGATTGTCCAACGCCCCGGCTATTTTCCAAAGTTTTATGGATCACATCTTTGCAGATCTGCTACTTCATAATATGGTCGTCTATTTAGATGATATTTTGATATTCTCTTTCAATATCCAAGAACATCAGAAACATGTTGAAGAGGTGTTACGGCGGCTCCAACAAAACCATTTGTATTGTAAGATAGAGAAATGCTCCTTCCATCAAACTCAGGTTACCTACCTAGGATATGTTCTTTCGGCCGAAGGAATAGCAATGGACCCTGAAAAGGTGTCTGCTGTCCAGAACTGGCCCACTCCCTCTTCCGGCAAGGACATTCAATGCTTTGTTGGATTCGCTAATTTCTATCGAAGGTTTATTCCCGAATTCTCAAGACTTACTCAACCTTTGACGAATCTACTAAAAAAGGGAAAAAAGTTTTTATGGTCTCCGATCACAGACCAAGCATTCAATAAACTTAAGGAATTGTTTACATCAGCTCCTATCCTGTTAACACCTGATCAATCCCGCAGGTTTATTGTTGAAACCGATGCCTCACAGTACGCTCTAGGAGCAGTTCTACTTCAACTAGACGATTCTAATCAAGAACGCCCTGTAGCATATCTATCCAAGACACTTGCTCCTGCCGAACTAAACTATGCTGTTCTAGAAAAAGAACTCTTAGCCATCAAGCGAGCCTTTGAGGAGTGGCGTCATTTACTCTTAGGAGCCAGACATCCTGGTGAAGTCAGGGCAGATCATCACAACCTCCGGATTCTGCAGTACGCACAAACCTGTAATAGCCGCCAGGCTCGCTGGGCTCATTTCTTCTCTCCATACAGGATCACTTTCTCATTTATTCCCGGAAGGGATAATTCGAAGGCGGATGCTCTTTCACGGACGGAACACCTTCCCAACGAACTTTTCAAGACAGAACCCATCTTTCCCCTGATGGCTTCAGGTTTACAAACCACATCAGATTTTTTGTCACGACTTAAGGTCCAATCTAGGCACATTACCAAGGATCAACTGTCACTTACCGATAAAACGGCTTTGATCAAGGAAGACAATTGTTATTTTCATGGAAATAAGGCATTCATTCCCACTCGACCACTCCAGAAAGAAGTCTTGGACATGTGTCACTCTTCACAGATAGCTGGACACCGTGGAGTCCTGTCAACTCTGGAATTGATCTCACGTTTTTCTGGTGGCCTACGTTCCGGAAGGATGTCAAGGAATAGGTTAGGTCCTGCCCCGTCTGCCTACAAACCAAGGTTCCTCGAAAAGCACCTCTTGGGGAATTGGTAAAGATTCCATTACCCTCTCGCCCTTGGCAGATAATATCAACGGATTTTATTGTTGATCTTCCACCTTCAGGGGGTTGTTCCACTATAATGGTAACCATCGATACCCTTACCAAAATGGCTCACTTCACTCCTCTGATAGGAGTACCATCGGAAGCACGAATGGCCCGCATCTTTATCAGTAACATCTTCACCTTACATGGTTTACCCGAGACTATCATCTCTGACAGGGGTTCACAGTATACCTGACAATATTGGAAGCTTGTTTGTTCACACCTCGGTATTTCTCGGGCTCTCAGTTCAGGCTATCACCCTCAATCGAATGGTCAGACTGAGAGACTCAATCAAACACTGGAAGGATATCTCCGGAGCTATGTTTCTGCAGCCCAAGATAACTGGAAGGAACTCCTGCCCATGGCCGAATTCACATACAATAACTCATACCATTCTGCCATTAACACAACTCCTTTTCATTGTACATATGGATTCAATCCCACTTCTTTCTCGATAATGAAAAGATCCGAAACCAGATTTCCAGATGTGGACTCTCTAATGCTCCAGATACGTCACGGACATAGCTCCGCCTTGACCGCATTACAAAATTCACAAGTCAAAAGGAAACATTTTGCAGATCGCCACAGAACCCCAGCACCAGTGATCAAGAAAGGGGACTGGGTTTGGCTATCCTCTGGATTTCTCCCTCGCCATTTAGTACCATCTAAGCTTTCTCCTCGATTTTTTGGACCTTTTCAGGTTATTTCAACGATTGGTACCGCAGCTTTTAAACTCCGACTCCCGACCCCCTGGTCCCGGATTCATCCTGTTTTTCACATATCACAATTGAAACCAGACAATTGAAGTATTTTTCACCCTGTGGTCTCGGTTCGTCCTCCCCCAGAGATGTGTGAAACCGGACCAGAATACGAAGTCAAAGAAATTTGTGACTCTCTGTACCATCGGGGTCGGTTACAGTATCTTGTGGACTGGAAGGGGTATTCTCCTGCTGACCGCACATGGGAACCTGAGACTGAGATTCATGCTGCCCGCCTTATTAAGAAATTTCACCTCAAACACCCGTCTAAACCGGGAGGAAGCAGGTCTAAAAAGGGGCATACTGTGATGGTTTCTAATGTGCATTTCGCCTTCTGACCTATTTCCAACACGGCCGCCACTTCTGCACTAGGAAATCGTCTACTCCACAGTCTAGTTGAGACTGATTCCAAGATGGCCGCCACAGCAGTTACCATCGCTAGCGTACAATGCAGGCTAGTTGTTAATTCCCAGGAAGGCTTGCAACCTTCCACCATCACTTCCTGTTCACTCCCTTATAATCCAGCAACAACAGAAGGAAGATGCGTTGCTACTCTCTCAGGAGCCGGCACACGCTTCGTAAGTTCGCCTCACTAGGATTACGAAGACATTTCCTCTCAACCATTTTTTTGTCTACTTTACTCACCTTCTTGTTCTCCATTCCTCCCTTTTATTTCAGAAGGCATTACGGAACCTATCATTTTCATTTCCGGCATTTCCAGGATCGATTCTACTTCTAAGCACGCATAGACCCGGAATCTCCTCCATACCTCTCTCCAGGGAGTCTCTACGTACTAATCTACTTTTCATCTTACTTCTTCAATCACTCCCGGCTATCGGACTTCTGTTTCTAACTCCTCACCCTTCCTTTATAGCAATACCTTGTTGGGAACCTCCAGATTTTCCTCATCCACTCAGGCTGTCTCAAAAGGACTTGGAAGTAAAAGGGTAGGCTTTCTCCTAGTTCATCCTACTCTTATAGAACTAGATACATCCACCCTTAATCTTACGGGTCTTTTCTTTCCCTCATCATAGTGCCCTCTTACTTTTGCAACACGACGGAGATTCCTTACCTCTCCGCTCTCTTCATGTTTAGCACATGGTAAGCTCTTAGAACCCTCTATAGGAACTTCTCCTTTCCTTACTTTCAGGAATAACTGTGTTCATTTTTACCCACTATATTTAGCTCAGTTTCAAAGGCCTCTCGTCTAAAACAGCCAGAAAGAATAACCAGACCAGCTCTCACCGGGTCTCCACAGGAAGACAACGCCCACCAGCAGCTCTTCCAGGGTTTTATCCCCCACGAGGGTTTCCCTCAGAGTTTCACGAAGGACAAGCTTTTGCAGGTCCTTTGAGGAGTTCTCAGGGGGATTTCTCCTATTCTTCGAAGATCCACCAGGGTTTCTTCAGACATCTGTTCACCATATAAATCCCCAGGTAGGTGTTTTTTTGTTTCTTCCCAGTGTATTTCGGAACAATTTTGTTGTCTTTACAAAACAGTTAACAGTGACACACATATGCATTCACATGTCAATTGATACACTGTTGCATGTAAACCTCAGCCCATGCATGTCCCAGAAGGCGAAGGATGTATGTCAACATTGCACTGAGATAGCATGAACCTTTTCAACACACACTTGATTCTGCTGCCAATGTCACTGATGACTGAGTCTTGTACACCCACTGAACCAACATTGCCCTAAAGTCTGCATTCTTTCCCCTGCAGGTGATTCTGGATACCCACAGTACACATGGCTCATGACCCCTGTGCATCATCCACACACTCCAGCTGATCTGGCATACAACATTGCCCATAGGCGTACATGCATCTGTGTCGAAAGGGCATTTGGACTGCTAAAGGCATGCTTCCGTTGCCTAGACTGTACGGGAGGGGCATTGATGCATGCACCAGAGAAAGTTGGCAAAAATGTACTTACCTGTGCCATGCTGCACAACATTTGCTGTCGCATCCATGTGCCACTGCCCCCCGATGCTGATGGGCAGCCACTTGGGGATGGGAGTGATGATGAAAATGTGCCCAAAGCCAGGGCACATGTTCACAGGGATGGTGTGAGGGAGGGATGGTGTGATCTAGGCATGCCTTGATTGACTATTATTTTTGATCCGGTGGATGGGTACATGTAACACATATCACTTGTAAAATAAAGACCACTTTCACCCAATCATGAATGTCCATCCATGCTTTGCATGCATTATGAATGGGATTTATTATTAGTTGAACAATCCCTCCTCCCCCTGTGAACTCCCCAGCACGCAATCCCCTCTTCCCCTTCCCCCTGTGAACTCCCCAGCACATAATCCCCCCTCCCCTTCAGAACTCCCCAAAACTAGTGCAAGTGGGTCCATGTGCCCAGGGCCCGGCACAACTGTGCTATGTCCATCTAGGAGGGTCCCTCTGGTGAGCGGCGTGGGATATTGCGCAGGGAACGGCGATGGGAGAAGCCTCCAGGGATCCCTCTGTGGGTGTTGTAGAGGTAGATGGAAAGGCTCCTGATAACTGCAGCTTTTGGCAGAGCAGATTGTTTGCCTCCCGCATCTGCTCAGCATGTGCAGATTGACCCTGACACAGCTCGCATACTCTTTGTCCGAATCCTGTCAGGGCCGCTGTACAGCCCTCCACCAATCTACAGGTGCACGCATTATCACGTGCCATGCTCTTGGCAGCATTGCATATGGCACGGCCTGTTGCCGTGATGTGGCAGTTGAGCTCAGCCGACATGGCCTCAATTCTCAGCTGTCGAGCCTCTATCACATCCAGCCGGCCCATTGCAGCAGGCCCTGTGATGATGGGACTGTCAGGTGTGCTGTTGAGTGGACTGACAGGTCTGCATAGGGCGGCAGTGGAGCTGTTGGGGGACATGGCGGTATCTATAATGGGGCTGTTGCGGTTGGATGGGGTGCCTTCAGGGGAACCATAGGAAGGTCCATATCCTTTCCAGTCTATAAGGTAGTACAGTTTAGATCGCACTATCGTGGAATCCATAATGGTTTTGACTTCGTATTCCAGTTGTCCTTCTATGATGTGGGGCTGGGGTGGTGTCTCAATCCGAGTATCTGGTTTCATTGGTTTCAAGAGAGAAACATGGAACACCAGATGGATCTGCATATTAGATGGTAAATCCAATTTCATGTCAGCAGGGTTAATTATGGCTATGATGGGGTAAGGTCCCAGGTACCTGGGAAGGAAGGCTTGTGGTCCTTTCAAGGGAATGTTCTTGGACACCAACCAAACCTTATCCCTGACTTGATAATGCAGAGCCTCTCTTCGGTGTCGATCTGCACAATGTTTCTGTTGTTCTTTGGCTCTGGTCAGGTTTTCAGCTGCTTCTTTAAGAGTTTGAGTAATAGTCTTGTGCAATTTTGTAACTGCTGGCATTTCCAGTTCGTCAAGTGAATCAAAAGTGGACTTTCGAGGATGCCGACCATGCACTGTGTAGAATGGGGTCTGGCCGGTGCTAGTGTGGATGGAATTATTGTAGGTGAATGCGGTCAACCAGAGGATGTTTTTCCAGGATTCCTCAGTTTGCTGTAACATACACCTCAGGTATTGGATGACTTGTGGATAACCGGAGGTCAATTTTGGCTACTTTGCAGCACCTCCTCCAGAGTGCTGAGACTAATTGTGTACCGCGATCTGAAATCAACATTGATGGGAAACCGTGTAACTTGACAATTTGCTCCAAAAACACAGTGGCAAGGGCGGAAGCAGTGGGAAGCCCCTTAAATGGAATAAAATAGGCCATTTTAGAGAATAAGTGTCCAATAATCAGTATCGTATTAAACCCGTTGCAGGGAGGAAGATCGGTGATAAAGTCCATAGACAGCGTATGCCATGGTGCTGGTGGTACAGTCAAGAGACGTAGTCACCCTGCAGGACTTAACTTCTGAGATTTGTGTTGCGCGCAGACATCACAGGTCGCAATGAATTCGGCAATGTCTTTTGCCAAGTTGGCCACCAATAGCCCTTTTGTATTTTAGCTCGAGTCTTGGAAATCCCTGGGTGTCCTTCCACTAATGATTCATGGTAGTTTGCTATTATCTGGTCTTGTAATTTCTTGTCCTGAATATATAAATATATAAAGGTAGATCATTTTTGAAAGTGTATCGGTCTCCTCTAGCTAGCCACTCCTGTTGTGCTGTTTGGTTAATCCGAGATCGGAGATGGGTTTTCCAATCACCCAAACAGGCAGTTGCAGCGATTGGGTCTTGGATCCGCTCTTCAGGAATGATGGCCACAGGCTCAGATGTGATGAAAGCTTCTTTGTCCTCACCCATGCGTGACATAGCGTCTGCTTTCCCATTGCGCACTCCTGGTCTGTAAGTAATGACAAAATCGTATTCTGCAAAGAAGAGAGCCCAGCGAAGCTGACGTGAGGATTGGGCCCTGGCAGTCTTCAAGTATTGTAGATTACGGTGATCTGTGATAACTGTGACCGTGTGTCTTGTTCCCAGAAGATAGAGTCTCCATGTTTTCAAGGCTCCTTTGATCGCTAGCAGTTCCTTGTCAGTGATTGCATAGTTCAATTCTGGCACGGAAAACTTATGGGACCAAAATGCTATGGGATGTAATTGCCCCATGTCCGGGTCCTTTTCCGATAATACTGATCCCATGGCTATGTTGGAGGCGTCTGTTTCGACCACATATGGCAGGTCCGGTCGAGGGTTTCGAAGAACTGGTGCTGTGGTGAAAGCAAGTTTCAGCTCCTGGAAGGCGTTTTCTGCTTCGGGGGCCCAAAAGAATTTCTAATTTTTTCTCAGTAAGGAGGTAATTGGATGAACTATTTGTGAAAATCTTGGAATAAACCGACGATAAAAATTGGCAAATCCGAGCACACTCTGTACTCCTTCTGTGGATGTTGGCGATGGCCATTGAAGGATAGCATCCACCTTGCGTGTGTCCATGTGTACTCCTCATGGTGTGAGCATGAAGCCCAAAAATTCAACTTCCGTAACATGGAAGAAACACTTTTCTAATTTGGCAAACAGCCGATGCTGTTGAAGCTTTTCCAGAACTGCTCTTACATGCCGACATGATCCTCCTTGTTGTCTATGTAGACAAGTGCGCAAACGTCCAATAATTCATGAAGCACATTGTTCAAAAAGAATTGTAACACGGCCGGGGTGTTACATAATCCAAAAGGCATGCATGACCTGATACTCGAAAAGCCCATATTTGGTTCAGAATGCCGTCTTCCACTCGTCTACCTTTTTAACTCTCACAAGGTGATAGGCTCCTCGTAGGTCCAGTTTTGCATTCTTCACCTGATCTAGAAGCTCTGGGATTATTGGCCAGGGGTATATCTTCTTTACCGTGATTTGGTTCAGCGCTCTATAATCTATACAAGTTCTTAAGTCGCCCTCTTTCTTTGGTACGAAAAAGAGACCTGAGGAGGCAGGGGACTTAGACGGGCGGATGAAGCCATTAGCTAGGTATTGATCCGGGTATGATTTCAGATGCTGGTTTTCTTGCTCCGTTAGAGTGTAAATTCGACTGCACGGAATGTTTGCTCCGGACACCAGATCAATCTGGTAGCCATAAAGTCTGGGTGGAGGCAGGGTGCTCGCTTGCTCCTTTGGGAACACATCCTGGTAATCCAAATATTCAGGGGGTAGGGAACCAAAGAGCCCCAGGATAAATTTTGTCTTGAGTTCCCGGCTCTTCACCCTTTTGTGATAGCAGATGTTAGCGCATTCTTGAGGGAAGGTCAGCACTCGTTTTTGCCAGTCGATCCTAGGATTGTGGGTATCCAGCCAAGGCATTCCCAAGATCATCTAAAACTGGGGAGCTCCAATAAGATCGAAAAATATGTCTTCATGATGACCATCCTGACACATCAGCATGACTTTTTTGGTATGTTGCGTCACTGGGCCGGATGACAACTGAGACCCATCCACTGCTGTGACGTTTTCCGATTTTAGCTTTTGCTGGAGAGAAAGGCCTCAGCCAGATCTTCATCAAAATAATTTCCCACCAGTCCGCTATCAATATATGCCTCCAAGGCATGTACCTTTGACTGTTGTTGGTGGTTGACCAAAAGTAACGGGATGACCAGATGTGAGGTCTGTACAGATTCCTTCTTTTCGCTCGACAAGTGGACCCCTACACTTGTCGGGGGTTGGAGTTTTCCGGGTTTTGTTCCTTTTTATCGTTGCCATTGTCCATTGCACCAACTATCTTTTTAGGGGGTTTGACAGGCATTCCCAGAGGAAATGTCCTGCTCTTCCGCAGTATAAACAGAGTTGCTTTTGCCTTCTCTTCTCTCTCTGCCTTGGAGATAGGAGCCCGTAATCCCCCGATCTGCATAGGCTCGGTTTATTCGTGGGTTTTAGTTTGGTTGTCCTGGGGTCGCATATAGACTGACCTCCCTTCAGTTTTTGTGCGATCCATTTTTCGGTTCTACAACCTGTGGTCAAGCTGCACCATCAGATAGATGTATTCCGCACAATCTTCAGGAGGATTGACCACTTGGGCAAGAACATCCTTTAGTTCCCCACGCAATCCCCGATATAAGAGTGTGGTCCTCTTCTCTTCTGGTCAATTTGTCTGTGCTATGAGACGATTAAAATTAGCGATATAGGTCAGCAGATCTTGGTTTCCCTGCGTGAGTGACAATAGTTCCTTATCTGGGGCTTGTCCTTGGGTGTGTCTAGCAAACAATTTTTCCATCTCCCGTTGGAATTCCCCAAAGTTTTGGAGTAGAGGATCATCCTGGTTTACTAATGGTATCGACCTAGGTAATGGAATCTGGCCTGCTTGGGTCTGAAGCATCTGTCTTGCCAAGTCATCAGTTCGTTCTCGAGCTACAATAAGGTCCCTTCTTAAGGCATTGATTTCTTGTCTGGAGGCATGAACTTCTGTCCGTAGTTCCCCCAGTAGTTGGGCCAATTGGTTTGTTTCCGAGGTTTCCATAACGCCCAGGCAGAGATTCAAAATGTCTTTTTTCTTGATTATTGTCAGTATCTCTTGTAATGTCTTTCCTTCTTCCCAATAGGTGATATGAGGTCCAGTGGAATTGTGGTGCAAGATGCAAGCCCCAATGGAGAAAAAGAGAGTTCACGATGTTCAAATAGGTGGTAAGTTTGGTTCTTTAAGTCAAGTGCAAGGATTGGTTTGAGAGCGACCCTAGCGTAATGTCTTTATAGATTTTCTAACCTTGTTTGTCCTTTTCTCTTGCAGGGATGGCCTGGCGAATTCAGACTGGGATGCTGATATCTGAAGATCTGCCGGTGGGTGAAGGAGGCCTGGATCCGTGATGATGTG
This sequence comes from Ambystoma mexicanum, assembly GCF_040938575.1. NCBI lineage: Eukaryota > Metazoa > Chordata > Amphibia > Caudata > Ambystomatidae > Ambystoma > Ambystoma mexicanum. Next base: position 1,103,506,847 of record NC_090937.1, read on the forward strand.
GGCCGAAGATGGATGCCCGAGTAAGTGTTGGGTCTGGAAGTCGGGATCAGGTAAGGGTGCGCTCCGACTGCAGTTGCTGCTGGAATCAGGTACAGATGCCCTCCGACTGCGGTTGCTGCTGGAATCAGGCAAGGATGCGCTTCAGGCGATGGTTGTTGCTGGAATCCGGTAAAATGCGCTTCAGGCGATAGTTATTGCTGGAATCAGGTAAGATGCGCTTCAGGCGGCGGTGAGCTTTACGCTGCTATAAGCAGACTAACGCGAAGTGCTTGCATGCCGGCGGGGCAGGCTTAAATAGCCTGGTCCCGGCCACGCCCATTTGTTCTGACTTGTGGCCCCACCATGCCACTCCCAGAAGATGCTGCATGTGCAGCCCAATGTACTCCTATGGCCACGCACGACCTGGAGGCACGTGGAGGCCCTGCAGGGGAGAAAATAGCATGTGCCCTAGAATAAAAGTGTGCAGAGCTAACTTTCTCATGAGCCTGGCCCCAAAGGCGCTAGGACTGGGTCCAACTGGACCCTTTATGTAGTGGAGATTGTGGTTCTTGCCCTGTGGCCATGACAGTGTGCCCATCTCATGTGTGGCACTGTGGCTGGGTGAGGACACCAGTGCAGTGTGTCTTAACTCAGTGGTTGTGTGGCCCTCATCTGAGTTAGACCCACTGGTGGCTCCCTTCACATCCTTAATGCCTGTGGTGGCTCCCAGCGTTTGTGGTGGTGACGCCCTGCGGGCTTGTGGATGTTGAGCCAGTCTGAGTGGGCTCTGGTGGGGTGACCTAGGATGTGTCCTGCGTCTTTCCTTCTCATGCCGGTCCCTGTGCGGGGGGGGGTGGTGCTGGTTGATACACGTCGGGACCTGTGGCTGGATGTGGATGCTTGTTCACCATCATCATTGCCCTGCGATGATCGCTGCGTGCCTGTGGGGTACATAGGGTGTTGTCTGAGTTGAGGGCAGCTTACATTTGTATCAAGCATTTCATGCCTTACAGTGGGTTAGGGCCCAATTTTGATCATGATTGCCCAGTGCATATTACTCAGTCCCCATGTTGTGATTGGTGGAACGTGCTACAGGAGAGGGACACTGCTTGGACATGCTGGTGTGACATCTACAGGTGTCTGTTGCGAGTGCACAGCTCCCATGTCGCTGTGCCGGGGGGGGCTTTGATACACACCCACACATCACACATCACGTTGCTGTGCCATGCCCATGAATGACTTTCCCTTGGGGCTTAGGTTGATACATTTTCGGTACTTAGGGTTCCAAGGGGCGCTAGGGTATGGTGGTACGAGGGGGCACTAATGGGTGGCTGCGATGTGTGACTCACATTGCAAACACATACTGGGATTGAAGGGGTTGGCCTAACATGATTATGCAGTTTTCAGGGCGTGGGGGGGGCTCACTTGCAGCCTGCTGGGTACCGGTGCCTGCCTCCACTCTGCCGACTCCCTCAATTGTACCCATGTCAATCAGGGTGATCATCTGCTCCTCCAAGGGTGTCAACTTGGGTGGTGGTGGTGCTGGCCCTCCTCAAGTTGCCATGCTCTCGCTCCTGTGCTGGGCCAGGAGACCACGGACGCGGACCCGCAAGTCATTCCGCCACTTGCAGAAATCCTCCCCATCCCTGGGCACACGGCCCACCGCTGACACCTTCTGGATCACTTGTCTCCAGATCTGTGCTCGCCGCTGTGCACTTGTCTTGCGCTGCTGAGGGCCATATAGCTCTTCTTGATGTCCCAAAACTTTTTCAACAATTATAGCAAGCTACTGGTCTGTGAACTTGGGTTTTCGCACACTGTCCATGGCTGAATTGCCCGTGGTATGTTCCTGTGACATTTTCCAAGCTTTGGAGGAGTGTATTGCTTACAGGGGCTGCAATTTTCAGTGGATTGTGATTTCCAAGATGGCCGTTGCTTTATTTTCTGTTCCAGCGGTGACGCGTTTCCCGAGGCACTAATAGCGCGCACTACTAGCACTGCGGCTCGGCGGTAGCGCAATGTGTGCTGGATTTACGGGTTCATCGCCACTTTTTCTGCTGGGCGTTATTTGCCTTAACGACATGGCCGTATGCGCATGCACACCGACACATGATCTGGCATTGTATCCGCCAGACAGCGTAGCACTAGCGCAAATAACGCTTGATGGAAAATACACTGGAATACTGCCCAACTCGTGATGAGGCCCAATAAGTCAACCTAATGGTGGCCATTTCAATTCAAATGCATTTTCTTTCATTCTGTCTCTTCATGAGTTTGGTGGTAACCATTAAATGCGGCAGCAATGCCATTACCGCCGCATTTAAAGGTCCGCCAAATCACAGGTTTGGCAGGATTTACCTCCAGCTCAGAGCTGGGGATAAATCTGCTGCGAATTTGCCGATTTTCAGCGTCATTACTGCGCACTAATACCGCTGATGGTAGTAGCACCGAAAATTCCCCATTGGGCCCAATGGGGAATGGGGAATTCCCGAATGGGCCCAATGGGGCATGGGGAATTATCGTTCCGCCAAACCCGTGATCCAGCGCTAATATCGCTGGAGTAACGCTAATAGCCCCGGCGGTATCCTGGCTGTATTACCACCAGGATAAGGCCCAACTCGTGATGTGGCCCATTGTGTTTTCTTCAGTCTTAATGAGACTGTTCTAAAACACAGTGGTGTGGCGTGGAGTCGGAGAGGAGGAAAGCGAGGGCTGATGGATGGGGTTTGCATGGGGTGGGGGTGAACAGTGAGTATGGGTTCAGTGGGCAGGGGAGGGCTGTGTGGGCACAAGAAGGGGTGGGGCATGGAATCATAGTTCCACTACTTTTGTTTACATACTTCGACCCCTACACAGTACATGCCATGTCGGTGCTTGGAGCCTGGTACTCGCACAAGACGTTTAACTCGGGAGCACCAACGTGTTACTACTATTTGTTTTACATGTTCTGAAGAAATAAAAAAGAGCGTTGGTAAAAAAAAAAAAAATTAAAAGGCTATGGAATTTTAATGCCGTATTGGTGGTATCTTTTAAAAAGTGCTTCCTCAAAATGACTGCTGTAAACATGTTTATACAGTGCCTGTGTTTGCTGTGCATGAAGGCGCATCAGGGGGAACAGCTAAATCCAAGTGGAAACTTGCCGTGCTCTTCGGCGCTAGGACCTGGGAGGCATGCAGTGAGATGCAGCCACTCTGCCGTTGACACCCTTGGCAACCAACAAGCCTGACTGAAAACTGCAGGTAGGTACATCGCCAGTGTTTTACTTTACTGTAAAAGAAATGTGTGCAGATTGAATAATTCTCCGAGCCATGGCTTCGCTCTTGAATTTAAATCAGTGTTTTCTTTGGTCTCCTGAGTCACGACAGTATTTCTCCACGTTAGGTCTATGTACTTCAGAGGTGCAGCAGTGGAACGGGTCTGGTGTGTGCTGCGTAGCCTTTAACTTTGCTTCACGTTTCGCAGTGTGTTGCTGTTTCGTACAGAGAGCACCGGCCGCCCAGTCTTTCTGTAGAACAGTTTTGATGATAGCGTTGTGATCTGCTTGTGTGGTAACCGTGAATAGACTCACAACTTTGAGGTTTTGGTGAAAAGTCTTCAAAAGTGCAGAAGTGCTTTTGGTAGGCAGGGCCATCTTAAGCACTTTGGGGCCCTGGGCACGGACATCTTTGGGGCCCCCCTCCACCAAACCAAAGGAATGAAGTGATCAAGAATATATGCAACGCCCCCCACCAATCCCCCCCCCCCCCGCAATCACAAACCATAGGTTGATATGCTGTCTCACAGCATTAAAAATAAGGATGTTTACTCCTTTTAAGTCCTCTTACCTTCTTCATTCTTGCTCTAATCAGAATGGTAAACAAGAACCATTGATAAACCAATGTTTTAATATTTGCACTTTTTCGTAAAAGGTTGCAGCTTTGGTAGCACAAAGCCATGCATGGATATGAACCAGGGACCATAGGGTTCAGAAGCAGACGCCCTCCTGGTCCTCAGTTACGCGGGTGCATTTCTAATTGCCAATAGCCTTGTTTTTACATATTCTGGCCTAAACATGCCACCCTAAGCCACTGGAACCTTTACACTACCAATCCTGTAGCTATCGGTCATCCCCACAGCATCGAAGCTTGATTTGATCATTGCATTCATTATAATGGTAATGGGTTATTTATAACACACTTAACATCCAGAGGTTTCTAAGCGCGGACTCGGGGATCGAACTTGTTGCTCTGCGTCGTCCTGCTTCCAAGACTAACGAGTTGCCCCTGAGCTATCCTCCCGAAACCATGAAATCCTGCCTTGTTTCAGGATGGCCTATGCCCGGCTTGCTCTCTGGGGCAGCCGAACGGGAGGCACACTTTGACTGTCGACATATATGCATATTGCATAAGCTGATAGCATAATGCGAAATCTCTGGGCAGCAACAGGTTTCGGCTACAGATGAGGCACGCCCTGACTAGGCCAGGTGAGGACTGGAGAAGAACGGGTGGGGGGATGATTGTGATGTCATGTCAATGGGGGAAGGCCTGGACGAATTAAAAAGATGAGATCCAACACAGGATGGAAATGGCCAGAGCGCACTGTGGGTCAGCTTATTAATGTCTCGAGGGCACAGGATGAAGCACGAGGCTCAAGGCTGGGGTGTGGACGGGCCACTCAGAGCTCTGATAGGCTGGAGCTGAACAGGGGCCCAGCTCGTGAGAGATAATGAGATAAGGTGTCAGCAGACTGTCCACACTGGTAATCATCATGAGGTGGTTAAACTCATCTTTCTGTACTAACTGCAGCCTGCCCAGCACAGCTGGAAGCAACTGGAAATGCGTTAACTGGCCCAAGAACGCACAACAACGACTGCATCCCATGCAGGCCCAGAGAATCCCTTGCATGAGGTGGGCAGGCAGGTCGTTAGTTCGTTCTATGAATGAATGGTACTGAAGAATGTATTTTATTAGCAACTGGATAATCCATTTAAAGCTCGGATGACTATCTGTTGAATTTGACACGCGGTATGTAATCCCTTCATCGGGGGGATGGCAACATGGATTTCGAGGGGGGTGGGAGTAGGACATGGGTTTTGGAGGGGGGCCCCAAAGCTGCCTATGCCCTGTGCCACAGAAACTGTTAAGATGGCCCTGCCAACATTATCAGTCTACGAAGAGGTTACTTCTGTTCTAGCATAGATTCAGGAGACCTTTTAGCAATAGAATCCAGGAAGGCATGCAGTCTGTAGTATTAATACAGGAATGTATGTAAAAGGTACATGTAACCCAGAATAGACAGAGAACTCACATTTGCTGCCTCACAGAACGCAAACCTGCTCAAGCATGGATAGAAGAGACCAATTGGTAGGAAAGAGAAAGTTACGCACACCATAGCATGGATAGTGGATGCAGATTAGACACTACCAAGAAGGTGTCTGTATCCAGACATACTGAGATTATAACTGGGACATGGTTTTCAAATAGTGAGATCAAAAGAACATAGTGCCTGTGGCATGCAATATATCAATGCTCACTATTATGGTGGAAGCAACACTATAGCGAGTGAAACCATGAGTGAGGCTGTTTTGAAGATCATACCCTGAGAAGCAAATCTCTCTGAAGAGCTGACAATTTTGAACGGTTTAGGGACTGGCAATTTCGAGAGGGTAGGCAATACAAGATTAAATTAGATGCCCAGCATTACACGCACTGGTTAAGGAGTGAATCTGGGATTTGTGCCAACTCTGCAATTTCTGCATTTGAACACTTTCATTACCAGTTCTTACCAAGAACTAAAATAATCTCATTTTATAAAACTGAGTTGGAAAGTAGACCAATCACATTACCAAACATGACAATTTTAAAAAACAAAATATTGTAGAAGGGTGTAATACAGAACGATTCTAGTTTCATTCTCTCCATCATCAAGATAATTATATCCATACCAGAATACCAATCAGTGTGATTTAACAGATTTTTTCTGGGTTTGTCTTTTTTATTTTAAAGCTTTACATAGAACCAAAACACTGGCTTGTGAAATTGTCATTTATAAATGTGCAGAAAATCCTTTCACTTTTACAAAAATGCAAAGCGTTTTTTATGTCAAATGAGCAGACTTTAAAATATGCTTGCACTAGTCCTGCACCACCTAGTCTGCTCCCTTCTGTCTACCACCCCTTCCACTCAAATGGCATGCATAAGAAGAAAGATCAAGTAATGGGCTAAACGTTGCCACCAGCATGAGAGGTGGCAAACTTCACAGAAGACAGTAAAGTAATGTATAAGATATTAGGTGATTTGAGCAGGATCACTGTATTGTCTGCTGGCAAAGCCAGGATACAAGCATGAATGCTTTGTTTTCAAATTTGGATATTTATTCATCTCTTGGACTAACAGTTTATGCTCATCGTTGGAGGTGATTGCCTAGGTTTTACAACACCCCATCAGAACAAACCTATTTCTAGATCGTCACCATAAGGATGACATGTTCGTTTTTATAGCAACCCCTACCTGGTGCAGGTATATTGCTGATAATAGCACCGGTTGTGCTGCAAGACCAAGTACAGACGCAGTCAGGTTTATAAACTTCAGCTATAGGAAAGGCTCAGCCAGCCTTACAGGAATGCGCTATTCTAATCTTGCATAGGAACACATCTCTGAAATGAGTGCTTTACACACTGTGCTAACTTCTGAACCATTGTGGCACTCAAATTACCAATATGCATTTTAAATTTGGCTATTGAACATGATCAACATAATTCCCACAGGAAGGAAAGAATGCTACAGGAGTTGTGCTGCAAGGAACACACAAACTATATATACCACAGTGAACACAGAAAGCATTACATGATGAATTGATCAAGGCAGCATGTACTTTCCAAAAGAGGCAATAGGTTTAGAGCCTCAGCACCATGCCAACAAATATCCTGATGTGTGCTATTTAAGTTTGGTGAACAAAGGAATCTTACTTCTTTAGATCAGGCTGCCTTGTGGGGCCCAATCCAAGGTGGGGGCCCTGGGCAAATGCCCCCTTTGCCCTCCCATAAAAACGTCGCTCTTGCTACACAGCTAACACTATATTCGAACTGTGTGGTGTGATACCAATGACGAGACAGAGACACACGAGTGGTGTCATGGATTGCTGATGTCATGCGTAAATATTATAATGGGAGAACATCCATTGCTTAAACTTCCTCCCACTTCAGCCCAAAACTACGGACCCTCCATCAGTGCTATTTTAATATTAAAAAAAGAGTTGCCAACCCCCAGTCCGGTCGTGTGGGATAGCAACGTCCGTGCTCTTTCAGGATTCAGGCCCTCCCATTCTGACCCCAGAGTGGGGGCGGAGGGGCAGTGGAAGTGACGGCTATACCCAGGGTAAATCGCTCGGGGCTTTATGCTTGCAAGAGCTGTACATCCCACCCAACCTCCGTTTTGATCTAATGTCATAGTAGGGCCCTATCACAGGCCCCAGAGTGGGCTTTATTTTACCTCAGGCCTGCTTTATCTCGAGGGATGACGTCTTGTCCCCCCCCCCCCCGTGATTTGTGACTGGGAGCACCAATGTCTTGTGGCCGCTCACCCTGCAAGGCTTGTTTTTATTAACTAATGCTTTGCACTCTTACTGAATGTGTAGCTCCAGGTCGTCTAACTCTTCACATGGTTGTTGTTTGGAAATTCTTTGTCATGCAGGTCTTTGTCTCCTACATTTTCTCAGGTCGTGTGGTTTGGGACCACAATACATTGTAATGGCTGGTCTCGTGATGTCTTAATCCTTCACATGTATTGTGTTATTGCAGGGGCTAATGTCTTTCTAGTATGACTTTTGCTCCAAACAGTGTTTGTTATTCGGGATGTCAATGTCATGCTATAGAAAGCCCAATGGCATTGAACCCTTTTCGGTTTCTGTTTCACTCAGGGGTCCACATATATTACCCTTGTAACCCCCCCCCCCACCCCTGGAGGCCACTCCGGTGGTGACGGTGCACTGTACACATCCCTTTAACATTAACATATATTGCAGACTTCTTTGTATGTGTTCCCTATGGAGGTTATTAAACTGGAAACATGAAACATGTAGGATATTTGAAGGATAATTATCGAACTAAGAGACTTTTTAAGAGAAATCTTCCGTAAAATGTATAAAAGAAATCACTATGTAGTTTATTAAATGAATTACAACAAAATCAGAGGAATACCAGCAACCAATTGGAAACCGGCGAAAGAGATGTATTGCTTCCTGTGGAGTGTAATGAGGTCAAACAGATCCCACCAGCTGTGCCTGTAGTTATGGGCGCATGCGTCATTAGCACTACAGGCAGAGGAATCAATTGCAAGTGGCACAAGCAGACAGGTGGGGGGGTGGGATGCAGGGGTAAGTGCGGTAGAATGGCAGCACCAAAATGCAATACATCTATACTGTAACCGTATTCTTAAATTATAAGCGCCAAGATACCTCTGGGTTTTGTGCGCTATATAAGTGTCAAATAAATTAAAATAAATAAATAAATCTAGTCCTCCCTCCCTCCCTGCCCGAATGGAGTACATTCCTCGTATTAAAAAAAAAGAAAAAAAAAGACCGCTCCAGCGGTTTTCTATATGAAACTGTCATGGCCCTGCCTCACATGAGTGTGTGCACAGGGCTGACAGGCGCGGCCGACGGGGAAGTCGCGGGAGCGAGTTAAGTGTATTTTCAGTGTTGTTAGTGTGTGAGTGCGCACGTGTGTGAGTGCGTGCACGCGCGCATGTCTGTGCTGGAGAGGAGGGGGAGTGTGGTGAGGAAGTGAGGGGGTGGGGTAAATGTGTGTTTGCGTGATTGTGAGAGAGGAGGCGGAATGTGTTAGGCTGAGAAGGGGGCTGGTGAAAGCCAGGGTGTGTGGGTAACCCCCCTGATTTTACAGAAACCCAGCAGGTGGGGGCGGGATCACCTTCCCAGGGGGTGGGGGTCCAAAATATCATATTTGAGCATTTTAAAGGCCATACAAGATCGGCCAAAAAATCTGTCTTTTTTGTGTTCGGCCATTAAAATGTGGAAATATTGCAGAACCCTCCCTGCCATGCAATATAAATGACCTCACAAATAACATGACTAATGATATCATCAATGACATCATAATGCTATTGATGCAGTAATGTACTGCACAAAAGGCATGCGTGCCCTGTCAACATTCTCTATCACAATACCCACTGCATGAAGTATACATAGGGTATGAATTGTAGCCGTGCCCTGTGGGCGTAATGTACAGTGCATAGACTGTGGACATGTTGCCTTGGCAGTACTCCTACCAACCATACCCACAAGTCCTACCCAACGGATTCTGCTTATAAGGGATCTCTGGTGGCCATTTCCCTTTTGCACTTCCCCGCCACACTGTACCCAATGGGCATGAGTACCCAATGGGCAGAGTTCAGTAAAAAGAGTCTCTCCTAGAAGAAAAAATGCAGTTGCAGATAAGCAACACTCTTGCTGTCTATGCTGGAAATTTAAGAAGTTAATCAGGGGGACTTGTTGTACGGATTTGGGGCATTGTTTGGCAGGAAAGAGTTACCTTCTGTGAAGTGTCCCGAAGGAGCAGTTTCTGGAGTTCCAGTGGAGTGAAATCCACAGAAGACCTTTGATGATGGAGAAGGGGTACAGAGATGAAGACAACCTGTAGAAAGAGCTTGCTAGTAGTGCCGGAGAGTCAGCATAGCAACAACTGGGGACCAAAAAACCAGTTCTACAGTAGGCGGTTGGCAGGTTCCAGAGGCGGTTCTTGTGCACATTACAGTTCAACCACATTAGTTTTCAGCAACAGCACACACCAGTGCACAAGGGAGCCTAAGACTACTGGTAAGGATCCTTTTTGAAGGTCTAGTGATTCCAAGGTTGAGGATCTGAGCCAGAACATCTGAAGTGTGCGGTGGCTGCGGAAGTCATTAATGCAAGGTTCTCACATCGTTCTCGGACACAAGATTAAGCTTCCGAGGATGGGTTCAGCTTTAGAACACGCCAAGGAAGAATGAATATTGAAGAAAAGCTTGCAAAGTCACACCACAGAGGAGCCACCATGGAAGAAGGACCCGCATGTGATTTCAGCAGTGCAGTTGCAGGATCATAGGCAATACAGGCCCAAGGTGCTTCCCAGATGTGGAAGATGGAATCAGGCCACCTGACGAATGTTGTGAGATGAAGAGTCTCTGGTCGGATTGGCACTTGGAGTCTTCAGTACCGTGGCAGGAAAGCGGACCCACCTTCTGGATGTAGTGATACAGGCATGGTCGGAGCCTTAGGGATACAAGGTCTTCAAGCAGTTGCTGTGATGCAGTCCCCTCCCCTCTGGCTCAGGGAAATGAGCGCCACAGTTGGTTCTTTCTGGTCTTCTGAAAAGGCAGAGATTCACTGTCAAAGACAATGGGGCAGAGCTTCTGTCCTTCCTTGAGCAGGTCTTCCAGCAATGCAAATACAGAGCTGCAGCAGCAGACAAGCTGAGTGGGTAAGGGGTTCTGCTTTTATCCTCCTCGTTTGGCAGTGAGTGAATACAGCACTCACTCTAGCACCAGTAATCATTCACACAGCGGGTGGTCAGCAAATGGCAGACAATCCCATCAAACACACCTATGCATTTTCTATAATGGTCTCCCCCAGAGATGAATGAATCCACACTATCCCAGACAGGCATCTCAATATGCCAGTCAGAACTGTTTTCAGACTGACCACAGCCCCCAGTGCTGGGTTACAGGAATGCAGTGGTCAGAGATGGCCACCTCCTCTCACATGCCCAAAGAAGGACAAGGGTCAGTCATGTGCACCCTCAGCTCTTCAAGGCAAACAAAGATAACCTCAATTTTGTGAAATGGTGGGGGGTTTAAAAAGGATTCATCGAGGTAAAATGGATTCCACAGTGTAGAACCATTTTAACCACTTAAAAGGGATACCACCAACCTAGCCACATGACTAACAAAGAAGAGGAGCCTTCTCTGAAACACTATGGGCTAGCCCTTAGGAGTCATAAGCAAAATAACTCTTACGGCAAAGTACTTAAAACATAGCTGCTTTTTCAGTGTTGTGGTTTAAACGAAAAACAGGTGCAGCAATAGAACCTGAAGAAAGGGGACATTACCAGTCTGATAATGCCCCGGGACATCAGTTACAAGCCTGAGCGAAGCAAGGGCTTTAACGTAATCCCTGGCACATGACCAGACCAGTTTTTTTCTCGAGTTGACAAACGGCATGTAAACCATCAGGGAGAAGGGACTACATATAGACCCTTCTCCCTTTCCATGACAGCCATTAAAAAGTAAACAAATAAAACGGCTGCCAGGGACCAGGGAGACGGGACTACAACAGGGAGAAGGGACTACACATAGTCCTTTCTCCCTTTTCATGGCATCCCTTCACGAGGCAAAGATGTGCCAGGACAACGCAGCACAGGGTAAGTGGAGAGGGCGTGGGGGCACTTACATTTGAGGAAAAGTGGGTGGGGTGGGGGTAAGGGTGCACAGAGGGCACAGGTCGCACACCTACCTGATTCCCAGTGAAGGAAGATGGCAGCCTCCCGCTCTGAGGAGGCTCGGAGCAGGGTCTTTCCTTGTGTGGTAAAGACCCCGTTCTGAGCCTCCTCATTGGCTGTGGCCTGCCACCCCACACACCCCCACCGGGTACTGATTAGAGAATCGTGCACCTTTTCTATCATGCATATAGTTACACATTTGCTGCACCAGTTGGCTACATAGAAAATAACTACACCCGTGCTTGTTATACAGTTTAAACATATCATTAATCACTACTATGGACAAGATATGTGATAAATCATTCTTATTGCATCAAAACAAGTATATATGTATTTTAATAATTATTTTACATACACTATATATATATATACAAAACATTGAACAAAGCTATCCTTCTCTAGGATACATTTTATCCTTGGGTTACACTTCTAGAACTATTACTGTTGGGGATCGTTCCCTGTGGACTCGTTGGCTGGGGTGTCTACTGCAATCGTTTCCCCATTCGTGCAGGTTCCGTAATCGCCATCCGGCACATCACGTTCTAGATGAAATGGGAGTTGTGGTCAATTTGTTCTTGTGATGCTCATTGTCCCATTTGGCATCCTGTTACACGCTTCTTGGCACATCTCAACATTGATGTTTCTGCTACACACACTCTGTGCTCTCCTCCCCGTTTCGCCTTCTGAATTCCTCCTGGCCTCTTAGTCTTCTCTGCCCTTCCTACCAGTTCCCTGGAATTCTGCTGTTGCTGAAGCCGCTCTTTGTACAAGCTAGCTATTGCCTGCTCTAGTAGCGGTTCCTCACTTCCTTCTGAGATTAACTCTTCTGCAACAGCACTGCAGGGGTTTTCCTCCCTTCTGCAGTTTTTCCCTCTACTCGGACTGCTCTTCAAGGGTGGTGCTATTCCTAGAGGGAATGATGGCTTCTGGTCAGGGTAGGCCATACCTCTTCGGCTCCAGACTCACCTAACGGAGCCAGGTATGGCAGAGCACTGACAATTACTTCTAAATTCATCAAAAACAAACATTTCTAATGTACACATTACAAAGTCACTGAATTACTATGTTTTGGTCTACACATGTTTCACTCTATCTACGGTAACAGACTACTATCATAGATATCAGCTTCTTCAAGGCAACATTCTTTCAATTCTAAAATTGCAAAACACATTTTCAGTGTTGGATTAATGGAGGAGAGAAAAGAATAAATAGGAATAAACCAAAATAAATCTTGTAGTAAGCATATAAATATAAAATGTTGCTAATTGTTCAAATTATTTTGTAACAGTAACCTACTGTAACATCTCTAAACACTCACTTCAATAAATACTTTGAATCATATCTTCCACTTAATATCTTCTATTAGTACTAGTACCGGGCGAGGTGGGGTGGCGGCTCCTAGTCATTGAGGAGGCTTAAAACGGGGTCTTTACCATACAGTATAGACCCCATTCTGAGGAGACTGTCATCTTCCCTCGCTGGGAATCAGGTAAGTGCGCACCCCTGCCCCTCCGCATCCCAGTATCCTGAGCTCTAACCCCTCCTTTTCCAGATATTTAGACCCTCCACATTTATCTTGTGCTTCCTTGTCCCTTGCCGGCGCCAGGAACAGTAGTGTTCCCGGCGCATCTCTGATTCCTGAATGGCCACCTTGTAAAAGGAGAAGGGACTACCTGTAGATACCTTCTCCCTGGTCGATGGCAGCCATCCTTTTTTGTAGTTTTTACTCGAGTTGAGGGAAAACACACTATTAGTACCCTGGGACAAAGTAGCGGGGTACTAATAGCAATATGACCTTCTGAGTGGCGCATTACCAGTCAAGTAATGCCTCAGGGCTTATGTTAAAACCTTTGCTTCACTCAGGTTTTTAAATGATGCCCCGGGGCATTTCCTGACCAGTAATGCCCCCTCTCCGAGTTATATTGCGTATTTAAATGTATTTACGTTTGGAACTCACAAAACTGTAAAGAAAGGAAACTGTCCAAAGAGAAAACTTAAAATGTGAGAATTGCTGCAATGTGGCCCTGAAGAAGCTCATATCCATGGTATAAAAAGTGAGTGTGACCTGTGTAGGCCAAGACATAGTTATTCAGTAACTTTAATTTGTTGATTAGAAACATTTGGTTGTTGATGAATTCAGAAGTAATAGTTATGGAAGTGTGACCCAAGGATAGAATCCATCCTAGTGAAGGATAACATTGTTCAATGTTTTGCATATTTTATTTAAAAGAAGGGTTAAAACAGATATATACTTGTTCTGATGCAAGAAGAAGAATTTAGCACCTATGTTGTCCATAAAAGTGGTTAATTCTATCTTTAAACCATATAACAAGCACAGGTATGGTACTTTTTAATTCAGACAACTGGAGCTGCAAATTCATAACTATATTTATGCACTCATTTCTTAATAGAAAAGGTGCGCTATATCCCTAATTAGTAAGCACCTGTTTCGGTTTGATAGCAATATAATTATAGGGGAAATGCTGCAAATACAGAGGTAATATAACGAGCTATGGTAAGGCACAGATCTGGACATGAAGGCATTATTTGCCACAAGGGGTGGGGGGTGCAGAGAATGCATTACAACTAGGAATTCTAAGACAAACGACCTCATTACAAGTCAGGCGGTATCCCGCTGGGATACCTGGCACCACCAGACAAAATTACTGCTACCAGCATTTGGTCTGCCCAAAGTTTCCAAGTGCCAGTAAGGGTAGGATAATCCCCATTCCATGGAGTCCTATAGGGGGGATTGCCGGTATTACCAGTGCCGTTAATACATGTTTCTTTACCAGTGGGGTGTCTGACTTACCTTCAGCTCTCGGCTGGATATAAATCAGGTCCCCCCACCAGTACACTCTGAGTATGCCGGTACGGAAAAGTGTCTGTAAAGGGAATTACCAGCACATTAATACCAGACCGGCATACTCCAATGAGGCCTAACTTTACGAGAAAGGTTCTGTAAATTGGAAAATATGTCCCCAAAAAATGACTACATTTTGGGAAATAGCAACACTTAAACAATGGGCCTCATTACGAGTCCTGCAGTAACCGAGGCAGTAAAACCGCCTGGTTACCGCCAGACTCGTATTACCATTCCGCCTCCGTGATTCCCGGAATTACCGGGGCATTACAACCCCAGTTTCCTGGGAATCACGGAGGCGGAATGGTGTTAATCCCCATTTCCATTGAGTCCTAAGGGACTCAATGGGAATGGGGATCATGGAAACACTGGCAGCATCTGGTAATGCTGCTGGTGTTTCCTCGTCCGCCTGCAGGCGGGCGGTGTTAAACCCGCCAGGTCAGACCTGGCGGGAACATCACCTCCCGCCTGCAGGAGTTGTGATCGCCCGGCATGGAAACAACGGTGGCGGCGGGTTTACCGCCACCGTTGTTTCCATACCGGGCGATTTGTAATGAGGCCCAATGTCTTGACAATAAAATCATACTGAGAGGATTAAGAAAACATATTGTGATTAATCAACTTCCGGGGCACCAGTGGTCCAGGGATAATTATCGGTTTCTAAACCAACAATCTGCCCAACACCTTTAGTACACCAGAAGGGATCCGAATAGATGGAAACACTAGTAAATAGAAACCTCCTTTTCCAATTTTGGTAATGTGGGCGGAGGGGCAGGCTTATCTCTACAAGCTTGTGGAACGTTGGTTAGTTGCAATGTGGAATCAGAAAAAATACAATATTACGGCTGTTACACCAAGCAAAGGAAAATACACCGACACAGGCTTGTAAAGATTCCCAGAATCTTTATTACAAACTGAACAGTATTCAACACAGTACACAAATAGCTATTTGGCCGTCAATACATCACAGAGACCACCAGCAGGGTTCAATGTGAGCAGTGAACAGAATTTCCTAGCTGGACATCGCCACTTTTATACAATTTGTAAAATGATGTCCAGCCCTCTTACAGGTTAATCATGCACTGGG
This sequence comes from Ambystoma mexicanum, assembly GCF_040938575.1. Lineage (NCBI taxonomy): Eukaryota > Metazoa > Chordata > Amphibia > Caudata > Ambystomatidae > Ambystoma > Ambystoma mexicanum. The sequence goes on from NC_090937.1 coordinate 1,103,522,246, forward strand.
CTAGGGTCGCGCCAGGTTCACTTTCCTAATTTACATATCTCGCGCATGCGGTTTACTTTTGAATACATTTACTAACACACTCCATTATTCTTTAATTTAACATTTACACTCTTTACATTCTGGTTTAATACAGACCAAACAAATGTTTCACCTATTATATTTGGATAGCATTACTATTCTTGTATACTTGTAGTTTAACATTGCTAATTCAAGTAATCCCCTGCTCCCGAGGTCAACAAAGGACAAGGTCTACATGACCCTAGCATGTAGCCTGAAGGCAGGTTGGACATTAACTCTCCTACAGAGGTTGGATAGGTTAAGGCAAGAACAAGGGCACATGAGACGGCCATTTTAGATTACAGGGTGACTTTGTACAAAAACCCCAAAATGGCAGTTCTAACCTAAAATGGAGGCTTGATTCAAGATGGCGGCTTACATCAATTTCTAGGGTCAAGACCTTGCCGGAGAGAGTCATTCGCATATAATTTTAAGCAACTTGGCGTAGGCCAATATACATACATATCATTATAATAGGAGGCATAATTTAATATCCGGTTTGACAAACCCTCCTTTTGGCCTATGCCAAGTGCTAACACTTCTTCTGATCTGCTTACAAGTAACTCCATACGTCATCGTCCATACACCCCGAATCATTGTCGGACATATATATTGCCATTAGATCTGAAACCAGAGTTTCTTTCAACACATACTCTTTGGAAACCTCCTTTGGGGCGTATATTGTATGCCCTAATACACTTGTTGCTTGAATGCAACATCCCCCTAATACTGAGCATATACCAGGGAGACACTGTATACAACAGCAGAGAAACAGAAAACTTCCCAAGATAATCAGCAGGGCCGAGAACAACTTCCATCCCCATGACCGTAGGAGGTCCCAAAACCATGTACCAAGTTCCCAGTTTCCCTCAGGAACATGTACTTCTGAACTAAGAACATGTAGATTTTGGATAGCCCTAAAGATCGTTGGAGAGGAGCCTGGTACGTAAACGCAGCAAGCGGACCCCACTAATTTACATACTCCTTCTCGCTCTGCCAGAATGACATCTAATGCCATCCGGTTCTGAAGAGCCACTAATCTTATCGCTCTCTGCTCTAACGTCATATTATAGAGTATGTCATTGGTCCGGTTGACGGGTTCTCTCCAATACTCTCGCTAGTCCCCTGATATCTTCTGAATTCGTAATTTGCCCAAAAAATGGCACAAAGGATTTCATAATATCTCCTAGAGTTTGCGCTTTTACACCTCGTCGTGGACGGGTCTTCGAAATTTCTATAGTACTGGTAATAAATGCCCCGGGTAATAGAATCCCTAAATAACAGGTTCCTTGCCAATCCCTGGGCAACCATGGAAATACCACATTACCGCAAACAAAATAGACAGGTTCGCCTACGTACAGAGGTCTGTTTTCACTAGTCAAATTCGCAACGTTGGCGCACTTTCTAAAATTACCCATTGACCGTGTTCCATTCCTCTGTATGCAGAAGGATACTGAATCGGGGCTATGATTAACAGAATAAGATGGAGGCATGGCATCATTATTGCCTATAGGAGCCATTTTGAAAGAGATTAAAGACTGCAAAGGGCAAGACAATCTATCAGAGGACCTAACAGAAGCAACGTTTGGCTTACTTCTATTTGCAAAAAGCGAGCATCCCAGGGGCATCAAAACATTCTTTTCAAAACTATTTAAATTTGTACCATCAAAATTCCCTGAGATGCTGTCATTCCATCGACCAAAAAATAGTGCTCTAAGAGAAGCGTAACAGGCAGTTGTCAAAGGTAAGGGATAAATATACCAACCTAGCCCCTTATCCCCATGTTGTGGTAGATGTGTACAGATCCAGCAATTGATCTTATTAAAAATTTCATGAGTGGCATTAGTTATTAGCAAAAGGGTATTATTCTGATAGTTCCGTCTATGCAAAGAATCCCTAGGCGACAAAGTATGCAATTGCACAGAAGGAGTGGGAATAACAGATACATTTTCAATAGGTAAAAAGTCCTCTAAAGGATATGCTTCTTCCAGATACCATAACCCAAACCCAACAGTTACTAAAAATCCAGTAATTATCACAAAAAGGCAACAATATACTTTGGGGGTTTCCTTAAATGCTTGATCATTGTCTCTGCTAGTCAAATGTTTATCTAAAAGTTCAGTACGAGCGGTAGCGGGTGCAGGCATTGTCGTCTTCAACCGAAAAAACACCAATTGTTAGTTTGCTGGCGACTCCAGTCGCGCGTCTTCTTAATGTCTTTCCCACAACCCTTAGCCGATAGAATCTTCCTGCACAGTTGGGCCAAAAAGACAAGCCCTCAAATGATTTTCTCAATTGCACAGTCAAACCATGCTGTACGTTTACTTCCTTGGGGGCAAATTATATTTTGCAGTTTCTGGTGAGGACAAAGTGTCGTCACTTCCTCCTGGAAGTGGCGAACGGACGGAAATGGGATCAAGAAATGATTGATCCGGAAGTTCCACTGTTGGGGAGTGTGGAGACAAGATGGCCGTTTTGTCCGGCCTTGCGGATTCTGAAACGGTCTCCGATTCTCCCTTGTTGGTTTTTGCTGTTTCAGGCACGCTAGTTACAGCAGTGGGAAGGGATTCTGTGTCTTCTGTATCGTATGGCACGGGCTGTGGGATCCGTTTGGTGTGCGTCGCATGGATCCAGTGCTTACGACCCGCTACCCGCACAGCAGTCTGGGTGACTAGCAGGACTTGGTAGGGACCCCTCCACCGAGGTGCAAGGCAAGATGACCTCTCAAAAACCTTCGTGAGGATCCAGTCCCCCGGTCGTAGACTGTGACCAGGACCCTCGTAGTGCACAGGTAATGCCTCTCGCACCTGGTGATAAATTGAAAACAGATTTTTAGTCAACTGGTTACAGTAATCTGAAAAAAGCACATTTTCTATATCCCGTAATGAGCGACTTTTTGGCATACCCCAAATATTAGCAGGTCTCCCCATTACCACCTCAAAGGGAGAGAGCCCAGTCTTAGTTTGAGGGTTTGTTCTCATCGACAGTAACACGATCGGTAAGGCGTCCGGCCATTTTAGCTTGGTGCCAGCACACGTCTTAGCGAGTTTGTTCTTTATAATGCCGTTGTGCCTTTCCACTAATCCGGCACTTTGGGCATGTCTAGCTGAATGGAACCGCTTGCCAATCTGTAATCCTTTGCAAATTTGTAGGATTACAGTGGCAATAAAGTGTGGCCCATTATCTGACCAGATGACTCTCGGCAGCCCGAACCTGGGGAAAAACTCTTTCAACAGAGTTTTGGCCGTGGTTATGGCCGTTGCATCTCTAACCGGGAAGGCCTCAACCCATTTACTAAAGGCACAAATAACAACCAATACATATTTAAGATTGTTACACTGTTCCATTTCAATAAAATCAAAGTGAATAACCTCAAACGGGACAGAAGGTGGAGCGAAACTTCCTCTAGGAGTCGAGGTACCTTTTCCTACATTGTGCTGCAAGCAAACCATGCAGTTCTGGACAAAACGCTCCGCAGTTTTGAAAATCTTATCATTGGCCCATACACTGTGTAGCATTTTTGTCAATTTTCGCGCACAAACATGTGTCGGACCATGAGCCATAATAACCATCATTGTAATGTAGGCGTCAGGGAGTAACCATTTCCCTTCAATATTGTCTACCCAACACCCATCGTCATCCAATCTCCCCGCACCCTTGATCCATCTCTTAGTTTCCTCTATGGTAGCATCTGCTTGAATATCTTTTACAGCATCGATACTTTCGCCTAAAGTGCAAACATTTACAATTTCTTTTACAGCGTACATTTCTGAACTGAAATCAGTGGCAGTCTGTTTAGCTATCTCATCGGCGAAAGCATTCCCTTTTCCTACATGATCTGTAACCTTTTGATGTGCTGAACATTTTATGATAGCTAACTGAACAGGGAGTGCAAGTGCTGAAAGTAATCACACTATTAAAGTGCCGTGCTGGATTTTCGTTCCATGCGAGGTCAAGAAACCTCGTTCTTTCCAAAGTCTACCAAAATTGTGGGCCACCCCAAAGGCATACTGACTATCAGTATATGTATTCACTGTAAGCCCTTCAGAAAGTTCTCAAGCTTGAGTTAACGCTATAATTTCTGCGGCCTGCGCAGAGTTATGCATAATTCTTTTAGTTTCCACAACCGTGCTTAAAGTAGTAACAGCATAAGCAGCCGTGGATGTACCGTCTGGAAGTTTAAAACAAGAGCCATCACAAAATATTCAAAGGCGTGTCTTTCAAATCGATTCTGCCTTTAGTTTCTTGTTCTGTCATATAAAGGCAATGGTGTGACTTATCGTCACCATCAACAGTATCTTGCGAGACAGGTAAAAGTTCAGCCGGATTTAATACACAACACCTCTGAATTTGAATGTGGGGGGCAAACAAGATCAGTTCATATCTTGTCAATCGTGCAGAAGTGAGGTGTTGCGTTTGAGTTCTATTCAATAGAATATCTACAGAGTGAGGTACCATTAGGGTTAACGCATGACCCAGGACCATTCCCTCACTCTGTTTTACAGACGCAGCAGCAGCAGCAACAACGCGCAAACATCTTGGCAAATCGCATGCTACAGGATCAAGGGCAGAGGAATAGTAGCCGCACGGCCTATTCTTCCCTCCATGCTCCTGCGTTAATACAGCCAAAGCACATCCATCACGTTCATGCACAAACAATACAAAGGCCTTATCATAATTCAGAGTTTCTAAAACCGGCGCTGAACACAGCGCGGATTTGAGCAAATCAAATGCTGTCTGGTGTTCCAAAGTCCATGGCAATGGCAAAGAAATGCCCTTCTTTGTCAAAGCCAGCATTGGTTTAATCGTTAACGAAAAGTTAGGGATCCACAATCTACAATAAGAAGCCATACCTATCAAGGCTCTAACTTCCTTTTGCGTATTTGGGACAGACATACCAGAAATGGTCTTTATTCGTTCAGGTGTCAACTGTCTTCCCTCCTTTGACAGGAGATAGCCTAAATAGGCGACCTCCTGACAACAATATTTGAATTTTTTAAGTGAAGCTTTGTGGCCATGTTTTGCTAGATGACAAAGCAACAACATGGTGCCTTCTTTACAGGCACTCTCAGAATCAGCAGCCAAGAGGAGATCATCTACATACTGTAGTAACGTGCAAGTAGTAGGCAACTCGAGAGTTTCGAGTTGCTCTTTCAATGCTCTACTATAAATACTTGGACTCTCAGTGTACCCTTGTGGTGCACGGGTGAATGTAAAGGAGCGTCCACCTAGGGTAAACGCAAACAAATACCTGCTATCCTTGTGTATGCGAATACTGAAAAACGCGTTTTTAAGATCAACAACGCTAAAATGAGTGGCAGAAGCCGGAATCATGGTTAGTATCGTTGTAACATCAGGTACAATAGGAAATTGAGGAGCCACAATTTTGTTAATATCACGTAAGTCAATTATAAAACAAAAGGTAATCGTATTATCACCTTTTTTGTATACAGGCAAAATGGGGCTGTTACATATACTACCCGTAATCTCCTCAATTACTCCACGATGTACAAAATCAGAAACTATACATTTCAAAGCTTGTTCGCCTTCAACTGAGATGTTATACTGCGGGATGCGAGGCAATTTTACTCCATTTTTCAAAATAATTTTAACAGGTTAAATTTGAAGAATGCCCACATCATTATCATCAATTGCCCATAAGCATTCTGGAACATTACTAAATTCTGGCGGTAAAGGTCGAGTCAAAAACTGAGAGGCGAGTGATTGCTGAGGTGAAATTGTTAGCCAAATCCCGTCCGGAGAACAATGTATTACTGCATGCAATGCCTTCAACAAATTTAGCCCCAGCAAGTTCTCTCCACAGTTTGTGGTAAGTAGAAATGGACACTGTTCCGTGAAGGGACCCAGTGTTATCGGTACCGGCAAAGAGACCGGACAAACTACAGGTGTGCCTGAAAACCCTACGGAAACGTTGGATTGCCCTGACAGGGGAATATTTGGAACCCGTGAATGATCAATGGAACATTTCTGTGCTCCCGTATCTACTAAAATAGATGCTTCCTAATTCCCACCGCCATCTCAACGTAGGGGCCTTTCTGATGAACGGGAATAGGAGTAGGTTCCAAATCCTGCTTCGGGCAATCCTAGCGGAACATAATATTATCAAAAGGAAGCTCTTCAGAGAGGTATGCGGCAGAAGGGTGATCAAAAATGTTTCTATTATCCACATTCAAAACTTGCTTATCTTGTGAAGGAGGTTGCTGTGATTCTGGTGTAAACTGACCTCTGCCAGGGCCCCCTCCACCTGGGCGACCTCTGGATCGTATACCCATGTTCCCAAATGACCTTTGCTGTAAGGTCGGACATTGTGCGCGCCAGTGGCCTTCCTGCCGGCAATAGACACAGTGGTTAATGGTTACCGGAGCCAAGGGCGCACTTCCCTGTGGAATGTACTGACCTCTAAATTGATTACCCCCTCTAGGGTTTCTAACAATCTGCTGTAATAAAACTTTAGTTTTCAGGTCACCCTTTTTTTCTCCAGTTTCTCCTTTTCAGTATTTACACGATTGTCATAGTACTGAGCCATATGCAGTACTTCTGATTGGGACTTCGCCTGCCAAGCGCTTTCAGAAGACATAATCTGTAACTGGATGTCAGGCAGCAATCCACGTACAAATTTGTCGACAAACAACCTTTTCCCTGACTCTGTGCCTAAGTCTTGTCCACTGAAATCTGAGAATACCTGCTCGAACCGATTGAAAAAATCGGTAGCACCCTCAGACTTTCCTTGAACACAGGCCGTAAACTTGTCCCAAATGATTCTTTTTTCTGGAACCATAGTTTTCAATTTTACAATAATTCTATCAGGCAAGGTTAAAATCATTTGAGCTGGTCGTTCGCCAGCTGGTCTTTCTCTGTGTAACCTAACCATGTTATCCCAAGTATCTCCCAGCCCAGGTATGTCATCTATTGTCCTAATCTGTTTTCACAAATCAACTGGCAGGAGTACGGGAAATAATAGGTCAATATCACTTAAAGTGAATACCGACGACTGTAAGACCGACTCTATCTCTTTATAGAATCCGGTTTAATTCTTTCTTATATCGGGAATAGATTGCTTTATGGTGTTCACTTCCTGTCTTGAAAACGGGACGTGAACAAACTGTGAAACGTAATGTGCAGGAATTTCTCTGGCTACTATTCCTCGTCCAGCATCGGCTGCAATCTCAACTTTCGGGACAAATGTCGGAGGGACCTCTCTCATAGGCAACTGAGAAGTAGGCAGCTCCGAACGCTTACTAAGCAACAGAGCCAAATCAAGCGCTAAGGCAGTCGAAGAAGTATCAATCAAAAAAGCTCTCTTATAAACACTCAACAATTCTGCGGGACAACAAATCTTTCTTCTTACACACTCATTCTGCAGGTGCTCTACCATCACCTGTATCACTTTCTTTTGCATTTCTAACGTATACTGACTATATGTGTCATATACTTCATCTGGATTTATCGACATATCCAAAATACATCTTATCGCATCCTTTATACAAATTCGCGCTTCCTCACCTTTTAATTCACGGCGAGGAGAAAACCGTTTCTGTAAGTACATAATACCTAAACTACCACCATCTGCTTCCTCATTCTGTAACTCTTCCAACTCCTTCCTATACTCAAAAATCCTCTCAACATGCTCATATACCTTCTTTGCAGTATCTCTGGACAGCGCTAAGGCGTTCAAATCCCGCAACCCTTGTGGGAAATCTATATCATTTAGTCTATTCCACATCATACTCAAATGAGTCCCTAATCCTTCGATAAAAACATTTTTCTCAGGAATATCTTTTAAATTTTCGAGGGTGGAAAAAACATCAGCTTGTTCGCCCTTCTCCATACAATGTTTAGCCCAAGCAGTCAATTCACTCCTTTTGTCTGGGGACACAGTATTACGAGTCACAACCCTTGGTCTTGCTCCCTGGTCTACTACAAGCGATGCAGAATCACTTGGAAGAGGAAGAGTAGGCACATTCTGAATAACAACTGGTGAAGGCAAGGGGGCAGTCAAAGGGTCGACGGCTGAAAGAACAGGAAGAACAGCAGGGAGGACCGGAGGAACTATAGGAGGGGGAACTACAACAAGAAGGGGCAATGCGCCAGGAGGAGGGACGTACGGAGGTGGCGCGGAGGCATCGGGCCTTCGTTCATGCAAAAATGTATTAATCAATTCATCTGACGTATGAAAATCTTTTGAAGGGTAGATTTTATGAATGCCTAATTGAAATGCCCTGTCCGTGTTCCTAACTGACTCCAATTGTTTATTTTGATCATATAACCGTGCCTTTTCGACACTTATGTCTACGCATGCGTTTCTCTCTACTCTTTTGTTGCTGCAAAGCTTCTGTTTTCCAACTGTGCAACGCATCAAATGCTGCAGGTCTAGCCTTTTTCTTTACTAATACAGACTCTAAATATTCTATACGAGGGATTTCAAAACTACCATTGGTTGGCCACCGAAGATAAGAATTACGTCTGGTTTGTCTGTGCCAAATGTCGTTAAATGCTATACTACCAAAGCCTTTCTTACAGTACATAGTACATGCCAGCGACCCCTCCTGTGGTGCGGGATGGCTATCTTCCAAAGATTGTCTGTCGCTGCGGAATAATGCCCTAAAGCAGGCAGGCAATTTCCCAGGCATATCAAAGTTCTGGTGTTACCTGGTTAAATAATTGTGCTCGCGAGTACAATGCTCCAAATTCAAATTGTCAGGGTTAGATTAAGAATCGGGGCACGATTCACCTGACCAAAGGACTGGGAGGCCCGATCGGGTTACTAAGGACAATGCTAAGGACCCACGTGTCTGGTGATTTTCGGCAAATTTACCCACCTCAAATATATGGACCCTTGTCAAGACGTCGTCTCGGGCTACAGCTCACCGTCCAGGGATCGGATCGTGCTGTTTGGTCGAGGAATTCACTTCTCGTCTAGAGTGGCCAGTTCTGTTGGCACCGTCCGATCCCGGTCCGATAGCCGAGCCAACCTTCAACGAGACAAAGTCAATCTTGAGGGTCCCTATTTGGGCTCCATCTGTGGAATCAGAAAAAATACAATATTACGGCTGTTACACCAAGCAAAGGAAAATACACCGACACAGGCTTGTAAAGATTCCCATAATCTTTATTACAAAACTGAACAGTATTCAACACAGTACACAAATAGCTATTTGGTGGCAATACATCACAGAGACCACCAGCAGGGTTCAATGTGAGCAGTGAACAGAATTTCCTAGCTGGACATCGACGCATTTATACAATTTGTAAAATGATGTCCAGCCCTCTTACAGGTTAATCATGCACTGGGCGAGGGTCGCGCCAGGTTCACTTTCCTAATTTACATATCTCGCGCATGCGGTTTACTTTTGAATACATTTACTAACACACTCCATTATTCTTTAATTTAACATTCACACTCTTTACATGCTGGTTTAATATAGACCAAACAAATGTTTCACCTATTATATTTGGATAGCATTACTGTTCTTGTATACTTGTAGTTTAACATTGCTAATTCAAGTAATCCCCTGCTCCCCAGGTCAACAAAGGACAAGGTCTACATGACCATAGCATGTAGCCTGAATGCAGGTTGGACATTAACTCTCCTAGAGGTTGGAGAGGTTAAGGCAAGAACAAGGGCACACGAGACGGCCATTTTAGATTACAGGGTGACTTTTTACAAAAACCCCAAAATAGCGGTTCTAACCTAAAATGGAGGCTTGATTCAAGATGGTGGCTTTCATCAATTTCTAAGTTCAAGACCTTGCCGGAGAGAGTCATTCGCGTATAATTTTAAGCAACGTGGCGTAGGCCAATACACATACATATCGTTATAATAGGAGGCATAATTTAATATCCGGTTTGACAGCAACTCTGCAAAAATGCAATCATTACCCAAGGATAACATGGACTGTCCAGTCAAAGTTGTATACAAATATCTACTTCATTATTATTACAACAGAAATTCTAGCATTCTACAAAATACAACCCACGCTGTAAAGGGACACAGAGGGCATGCAGTTTCACGAAGGAAAGGGATGCACTCTGGATACTGACAGGAGGGTAGTCGGTAAAGCAACCAGTCTTAACTGTTCAAGGGTATATGGTTTTAGCAATGGTTTTAGCACCAAGGGAGCAAGGGGTTGTAAATGTCACTAGGGGCCTTCGGAGAGGGCCAGTGGGACAGAACCACAATGTGTACCTGGTGCTTGAGAGGATCTTGATGCTCAACAGCGTCAAGTTGGTTCCAGGATGCTTTGCAGCTCCTGCGACAGAGTTCAAGACGGGAGACAGCCTTGGGTATCCGGCGGCAGGCAGTTCGGGAAGTGAGGCTGGACGGACGGCTGCAGCCTACATGGTGGCTTGGGTTGAAGAATCATCTCTATGCTGGTTGGTGGATCGGGAACCCTGGTCGAGGCGTATCGGACGGCTTAGTGCCTGCAGAGTAACAACAGTCAGTGGTGCAGCCGGTTGCAGCTCGACAACTCGACTGCCTTGAAAATGTCCTTAAAAGATGGACGCTGGTTGGTGCTTGTTGTGGCATTCCTCCTAGCTTCCTTGCAGGGCTTGTGACATCCTTTAAGGCAGACGGTCCAAGCTGCGGAGAGTGTTTGCAGACAACAGCCTTGTCCTTTGTTCAGAGACTCTCTGGCACTTCTCACCTAGGAATGTTGCTGGCAGAACCTAGAAGGGCATGCTGTGTGCTGGCTGGGTACTTGTTCTAGAGCTGCTTGACGGGTCCTTTGAGGTCTGCATCTCCCTCTGTTCCCTGGGAGATGTTTAGGGGCGGGATATTGCTTCCCTCTTGGAAATCCTGGCCTTCCTTCACTGACGGAAGCTGTAAGGCAGACTGTACCTTCAACTATGTACAAAAAAGAGGTCGGGGGATTAGACTGTTAGACCAAAAAGCCCCCAAACTTTAGGAACACCTAAATAACATAAACTAAAAATTTGGTCAACAGTATAATGTTACAGGGTCAGGTGTCCAACCTCACTTGCGGGAAAACTGGGGAAAAAGGGGAAAGAATCTGTTTCCCGTATCTCTGACTAGTTGCTATTCACTGCCTAAATTGCACAGTAGAGGGTAGATGCATGAAAAATGCACAATTAACAAAATATTCACATATCAGTTTTATTAAACATACAACAATATTTAAAAATCCATCATAATTATTTCATACAAATCTTAGGTACAGTCCATAAAAAATGTGCATAAAGAGAAAAAGGAAGAAAAAAGAAAAACAACCAAAACACAATGCTGACAACTTAAGTACATCGGGAATAGAAATTTACAAAAAACCCATAAACAAAGTATGTAGTTGAAGAAGCAGTAATGTAATCTAAATCAACTGACTCCTTCTAAACCCAACCATAAACATTAAGGTTTAAAGAAAACTAACAAGGTTATATTGACTACTAAATCTCACACTCCTTCATTCCCATTCAACCCAACATGTTTCATTCCTCACGCATTCCATACACACACACACAGTCAGGGGAAATTCATCAGGGGTATGCACTTAAAAACAAAATGTGCCAAGGTTGACAATACAAAAAAGGCAGAACAATTTTCAACGCCACACGTCCTGATTAATTAAGGTCAGGGTCGCGCATACTCTCACAGTGTGCTAAGCCAGTCCCAGGTTCATAATATCACATATGGATAGACTTATAAAGAGCACTAAACAAGCAACTGGTTCCTGCTAATATGGTCAATTTCCAATTTGCTCAAAGTGGACTATTACAAAGCACCAAAACGAACAGCTATTTCCTGTTGCTGTGGTAAGCTTCAATTTTCCGCAAACAAGAGAAGGACATCAGACACCTGTAGACAAACAAGGAGATAAAGAGACTAATCATTAGGGTCTCTCACTCTTCAGACTGTTACATTACATTATCTGCGGAGCGATCACATGCTCCAATTATCAACCCATAAGAATGTTCAAACATAGATTGGCTCATTGTAGTTAAAGAACATCATGACAAAAGGCACATGAAGGATAACACATCCTCACTTTAAAAAAATCACAAAGTTGGAAAAGTGGCTATCTGTCCTAAATTGGAAATAAAGAGAATTCATTGTCATGGTTCCCAAAATCGCCAAAATATACCAAGGCAGCTATAAAAACATCCTTGACCGACTAAGCTACAACTAAATGTTCAATGAGCTTACCGAACAAAAGGGCTTCACAGCCACCGGACATAGAGAAGTGTATCAGATCTCTAAATGGTTCTATCCCGTCTAGCAGGGTTTGCAGTTGGTTCAAATGCGGGTGCAGAGAGCACTATCCGGTTCAATTGGAATAGTCTGTAAACAATGCAAAAGGGAGCACCATTAACCAACACTCAGTGTCCCCTAAAAACTCCAGATGGTTAAAAGAGCAAGAGGATCATCGAATGTTACCTTATAAAGGTGCCGCTATGCATTGCGACAGTAAAGTACTGCACTTAACATGGTTCCTTCCATTATGCACCTCCCAGCCGAGTGTGTCTGTGAGGGCAAAAATACAATGTCCGGCTCGTTATTCATTAAATCAAGAGCTAGCAACGGGACAATCGTGTAGCAAGTACGACGACCCTGTATCAGTTTACTGGGGCATTGTGTTAGTCTAACATAAGGATACGCCCAACTACTGCTGCACCCACGAGGAGCATCAATTAAATAGCAGTTACTAGTGTCGCTGCACAGGGCAGTTTAAATGCGGCGTGCAAATACTAACTGGCACGTAGATTTCCATGATATAATAACCACGAAACAGAGTTAGTGCATAGTACACTCCAACACGACAGTCGCGGCAAAAGGAATAAGCAGCCCCATTTTGTTAGTCCAGCATGCGGGTACGCCCATCTCCTGATAAGCCCACAAAGAGCATCAGTTAAACAACAGTAACTGTTGCCGCCGCCCAACGCAGTTTACATGCGGCGTACAAGTACTAATAGCAAAGCCAGATAAGCAAACGTGGCAAAAAGAAGCACCAGTGCTTACCGTTATTGACAGAATGCCAGAAGAAAGGCCTGCGGAATTCCGGCACGTCCTGGAGTCCAGCGTAGTTCAGGGAATGTGTTTCCTTGTTACCGAAGTTAAGGGAGCAACGGATAGTCGTTTCTTCCTACCGTTTTTATAGGCAGACCCGTAATTAGTCCACGCGCCTCCCTAAATCAGAAGCCCATGGTTCTGCGATCGTTCTCGCACGGCGTGTGTATCAAAAAGTGTGCTGGGACATGTAGTCCCATTACCCCACTGGGTAATAACCCATGCAGGAAACAAACAAAAAGAAATGCAAACCAGAGCTGTACGACACTGATGGGGTGCGTAGATGTTTCAAAGTATCACTACCTAGCATTCAACCCCCAGGCAAAGTACACTGTGAAAAGAAATAGGGGGCGGGGGCCCTATCACGGACGTGTAAGTAAACATATCACTTAGAAAGCGAAGGGAGGGCAGGCAGCTATCTACAGCCATGGAGTCCACAAAAAGAAAGCGAATCATTATCGTACACGCGGCCCCAGAGGGTCTCATAAATCAAATGGTGATACAAACGTTGCTGTATTCAAATAGACAACCATGTCGAAAAAGATTCCTTAGAGTCGCATCATCGACCTTAACAAATGTGCACCCACAGGCATTATTGCATCTAGCTAAACATCCTTATTAGAAAAGATTCCTTAGGGGCGCATCATCAACCTGAAAAAACATATATACATGAAAAATTCAGGTATGTATATGGTTCGCGATGAAACATATAGAGTGCTACCAAAGGTGCACTCTTAAACTGTCCATTCTAGTCTGTCGTTCAAACCTGTTTCAGAACTTTTAGTAAGGAAAATCATACGTTGTTCTTTCTGTAATAATCTTAATTTGTCACAATTTGTTTCTCCAGAGGGATTCATTTTCCATAGTACACTCCAATGTAAGTCCTCGATTTTGTGTATAGATTCAACCCAATGGTCTACCAGGGGGGTGTTCTGTTCCGAATACAACTCTTATGTTCTCCTATTCGCGTTTTTACCTTACGCTCTGTTTTACCAATGTACAATCGGTTGCACGGGCATCAGATTGCATAAATGAGCATTGTGGAGTTGCAATTGCTGAATTGTGTTTGTCGCCAAGGTGTTTTAAGACCCAAGTTCACTTCCGTATTCCTGGAGGTAGAGCTACAACAGGTACATTGTCCGCAGGCTGAATGACCTACCAATTTAGAAAAAACCCATTTTTCAGAGATTGTGCTTTGTTTATTCGCTCTCAGACTCACATTATTCTGTGTTATTAATTCTTTTAAGTTACGGCTTCTTTTAAATGCCAATACTGGCTTCTCCAGTGGTTTATCACAGCGCTCCAAGACATTCCAATTTTTCAGCAGAATCTTTTTAATTTGGTTGGAAAAATGACTAAATGTATTTACAAATACTAGTTTGTCATTGTCTTTGATCTTGGGATGGTTCTTATACTCCAAGAGAGCTTGCCTATTGTTGTTGGAGGCTTGCTTTTTGGCCAGGTGTGTCAGTTTATCAGGGTAGCCCCTTGCACTTAGTCTTTTGCTGAGGCCCTCCGCTTCTTCTTTGTAGCTGGGTGTAAAGGAACTGTTTCTTTTCAATTGTAAAAACTGACCCAAAGGCAAATTATCTTTTACGTGCTTCGGATGAAAGCTCTCGTAATGTAAGAGAGAGTTTTTATCAGTGTTCTTATGAAAAGGTTTGACACTCAACATCTTAGTATCAGAATTAGACATTATCGTAATGTCTAGGAAATGGAGTTCTTCATTACTCTGGCTAAGCGTGAACTTCAAAAACCGATCTTGTACATTGAGCCACTTGAAAAACTCATTAAGTTCTTCTACATTTCCATTCCATATGACGAAAATATTGTCATTATACCTTTTCCAGGTTCTGATCTTATGTTTGAAAATATTGGCTATAGACAGGATCTTGTAGACTTCAAACTGCTCCATGTAGAAGTTAGCCACACTCGGTGCTAGGGTGGCCCCCATCACTGTACCTTGTATCTGCTTGAAGTACTCGCCGTTAAAATGAAAATAGCTCTCGGTGAGAGCCAATTCGGCACACCAGAGTACAAATGACATTGGTACTACAGAATCAGGGTATTCTGACAGTAAACGTTCTTCCAGCATTTCTAATGATGCCCTTTGAGGTATACTTGTGTACAGGGCAACAACGTCTAAGCCCACTAGTAATTCACAACTTGGATCAAAAGCAAGGTTCTCTACTTCATTAATCATTTGGATCGTATCTTGAACGTAAGATTGCATTTTACGTAAAAGTGGTTGGAGGAAAAAATCAGTGAACCTGGAAAGAGGTTCTAAAACTGAATTGACCCCTATTACGATCGGTCTTCCTGGTAGGGGTGAAATGTTTTTGTGAATCTTGGGCAGTGTATAAAATTGTGGGGTTTGAGGTTTGGTGATGCACAGAAAGTCTGCCTCTTTAGTTGTAATCCACCCACGTTCTTTAGCCTCAGTCACCTTCAAGTAAATACGTTGTTGTAATTCGCTTGTGGGATCACCTGGTAGGGGTGTATAGCACTGAAGGTCAAGGAGCTGTCTGTTGCATTCCACTATAATAGCCTCACGGTCTTGGAGAGCTATCGCGCCACCTTTGTCTGCTTTACGGATGATGATGGCTTTGTTATCAAAAAGGTCCCTTGTGGCTGTTTTTTCACGATTCTAGTATTGTGATAACTAGATTTTTTCATACCTTGTGACTCAAGGTTATTCAAATCTCGCAGTACTCTTCTTTCAAAAACTAATGCCTCAGCTGTCCTCTTGGTGGTCGGTACACATAAAGTAGATTTGTTATGTAGTCCAGTTACTCCACTGTCACATTCAAAATACTTATCTTGAAATAACTGTTTCAAGAGGACTTTCTGCATAAACGCAAAATATTCTTGCCGAAAAAGGAACTCATTATGCTGGTTCGTAAAGACAAAACCCATCCCCTTCTCCAATACTGACGTTTCATCATCAGTAAATTGATGGGAAGACAGATTTACCACAAGGCTTGCATACTTCTCGTCACCTGTGCCTCTGGTTCCCAGCCCTTTTGGCCCAGGTCTAAAAAAGAAGAAGAAGAGGAAGGTTGCGGGGTATTGCTACTTCTATTCCCGCGATTCCCCCGATTGCCAGTGTTACTCCCACGGTAGTTATTATGTTTGTTACCTTGGCCTCGTTTTTGACCTCCTCTGGTGGTACTAGAGCCACCATAATTACTCCTGCCACTTGAGCTAAACGAGGTGTTCCGAAAAGTGACACGTTTTTTATTGCTTGTTGCCGTAGGGTTCGAGGGATCATCAGGTTTATAATCCTCCCAGGTGTAATAAAACGCTTTTTCATGTGTGAAATTCTGAATATCTTTATTCAGTCTCCTTACACGATCTTTAAGAGTATCTTCCTTGACGGCATTCATTTCTGCTAACAGAGACTCAGCTCGTTTCTTATACGGGTCAAGAGGAATTGCTTTTTTGATTTCTTCTTCGAATACTGATAGCTCAATCAGATTTGTTTCAGACATTTCGTTAGCAGTATCGATGATCAAGATCATCCAATCTCTTCTGCATTTTGTAGCGACATATCTCCACTGGAGTATAAAGTTCTTATTGTCGAGGAAAAGTCAAGGTTCGTTTCTAACAACCAATCCTTGCAGTAAAATGCCTTTTCTGAGGTATTCCAGCATAATGGACCCGTGCAGTTCGGTGTGAATCAATCTCTTCTTAATCTGCGAGAGTTCATCCCATTTCGTAACGTTCGCTGTGACTTCTGCCGCACCTCCTAACAGAGAGGATTTCTTAAGGAGCTCCATGACATAATCGTCATTGTAGCTTCTACAGCGTTCCAACGCCAAGTGGGACTGAAAAAGGGCGGGGAGTCCAACTGAAATGAAGGCCTTCCGCGTATGCCAGTGGTCAGAGAGCCTTTAATACTAACGAACACCCTTATGGTATAGTTACATAACCTCACAGCCAAACGGCTGTACTAGAACAACTATGTACAAAAAAGAGGTCGGGAATTAGACTTTAGACCAAAAAGCCCCCTAACTTTATGAACACCTAAATAACAAACTAAAAATTTGGTCAACAGTATATTGTCACAGGGTCAGGTGTCCAACATCACTTGTGGGAAAACTGGGAAAAAGGGGAAAGAATCAGTTTCCCGTATCTCTGGCTAGTTGCTATTCACTGCCTAAATTGCACAGTAGAGGGTAGATGCATAAAAAATGCACAATTAACAAAATATTCACATATCAATTTTATTAAACATTCAACAATATTTTAAAATTCATCATAAAAATGCCAAACTGGCACAGTTAATTATTTCATACAAATCTTAGGCACAGTCCATAAAAAATTTGCATAAAGAGAAAAAGGAAGAAAAAAGAAAAACAACCAAAACACAATAGTGACAACTTAAGTACATTGGGAATAGAAATGTACAAAAAACCCATAAACAAAGTATGTAGTTGAAGAAGCAGTAACATAATCTAAATCAACTGACTTCTTCTAAACCCAACCATAAACAATAAGGTTTAAAGAAAACTAACAAGGTTATATTGACTACTAAATCTCACACTCCTTCTCTCCCATTCAACCCAAGATGTTTCATTCCTCACGCATTCCATACACACATAGTCAGGGGAAATTCATCAGGGGTATGCACTTAAAAACAAAATGTGCCAAGCTTGACAATAGAAATAAGGCGGAACAATTTTCAACGCCACACGTCCTGATTAATTAAGGTCAGGGTCGCTCATACTCTCACAGTGTACTAAGCCAGTCCCAGGTTGATAATATCACATAGGGATAGACTTATAAAGAGCACTAAACAAGCAACTGGTTCCTGCTACTATGGTCAATTTCCAATTTGCTCAAAGTGGACTATTACAAAGCACCAAAACAAACAGCTATTTCCTGTTGCTGTGGTAAGCTTCAATTTTCCTCAATCAAGAAAAGGACATCGGACACCTGTAGACAAACAAGGAGATAAAGAGACTAATCAATAGGGTCTCTCACTCTTCAGACTGTTACATTACATTATCTGCAGAGCGATCACATGCTCCAATTATCAACCCATAAGAGTGTTCAAACATAGATAGGCTCATTGTAGTTAAAGAACATCATGACAAAAGGCACATGAAGGATAACACATCCTCACTTTAAAAAAATCACACAGTTGGAAAAGTGGCTATCTGTCCTAAATTGGAAATAAAGAGAGTTCATTGTCATGGTTCCCAAAATCGCCAAAATATACCAAGGCAGCGATAAAAACATGCTTGACTGACTACGCTACAACTAAATGTTCAATGAGCTTACCGAACAAAAGGCCTTCACAGCCACCGGACGTAGAGAAGTGTATTCAATCCCATCTAGCAGGGTTTGCAGTTGGTTCAAATGCGGGCGCAGAGAGCACTATCCGGTTAAATTGGAATAGTCTGTAAACAATGCAAAAGGGAGCACCATTAACCAACACTCAGTGTCCCCTAAAACTCCAGATGGTCAAAAGAGCAAGAGGGTCATCTAACGTTATCTTATAATGGTGCCGCTATGCATTGCGACAGTAAACTACTGCACTTAACTCAGTTCCTTCCATTATGCACCTCCCAGCCGAGTGTGCCTGTGAGGGCAAAAATATAATGTCCGGCTCGTTATTGATTAAATCAAGTGCTAGCAACGGGACAATCATGTAGCAAGCACGACAACCCTGTATCAGCTTACAGGCGCACTGTGTTAGTCTAACATAAGGGTACACCCAACTACTGCTGGGCCCAAGAGGAGCATCAATTAAATAGCAGTTACTAGGGTCGCCGCACAGGGCAGTTTAAATGCGGAGTGCAAATACTAACTGGCACGTGGATTTCCATGATATAATAACCACGAAACAGAGTTAGTGCATAGTACACTCCAACACGACAGTCGCGGTACAAGGGTACAAATGAGCCCTTGTTCTTACTCCTTTCAAGTCATCGGATGATCTGCCAAAAGAGGGCCTCAGCCCTCTTTTAAAGCCAAATGCGTCCCAATGATTGCTGCAGGCTAAACCTACTTTAAGGAACCAATCCTGGGTCCCTATTAACAATCTGCTGTTATGCGTGAGATCATAACCAGTGTGCTTTGCAACAGGAAATGAAAGGGGTGACAGCATGTACTATTAAGTCCCACCCATCTTCCTCTCTCTTGTGGATCCAAGTGTCTCTCTGGTTAATTGAGCTCTCTGTGGCTCCTGATCCATGCGTAGGTCTCACTTGAAGTTTGTGACGAGAACAGACTTTCTGTCTCCATCAAGTCACATGCTTCTTCCTTCTGAAAGGGGGTCTCCCTGCAGGGCCTGCCTACTGTAAACAGTTGTCCCAGACATGCCCTTCACTGCCCTTCATAGAGAGGGGTGGGGGCTAGCTTCAGGCTGACACATTGCATATCAAAGAGGTGTTGAGGTTTCCTGTCCCTATTGTCAGTTCTGCGATCATGCTTATCACAGGCCTGTTTCAAATAACTCATCAGTATGTGCTGCCACCAGCAGAACGTAGACAATAGAGAGGGTGGATCCATTGAGTATTTGATATTTTAATTAGGCTGGCCATGGCCGGAGGAAGGTGTTGCCTTCCCCCATCCTGAGATGCTTTGATGTACCTGTGGCTGTCACATTCCAGCTAAATGTGACAAGGAGGACTGCGCCTGTAGGCTGTGCCCCCTCAGAGTACACGTGACTACGAGTTTGTTGTGCGGTGAGCAGAGAAAATGTGTGTGATTAGCCCCACACATTTTCTGAGGTTGATCTCCCATCATTCACTTTCATTTCAACACTTTAACAAAAAGCCCAGGCGCGAGCACACTCCCTGTGCGGATGGATGAATTCCTCACGCATATTTGTTTTCAAACTATGGTGAGGATGATAAACAATTAGCACAGCTATGGGACGAAAATCGAACACAGTCATCCATAACCATTTTAAAATTACTGATCATCATCACAGAAATAATCTATGCAAACATTGAAGAAGAAATTACAAGAACAAAAGATAATATTTCTAAAATAGATAACCTGATATGATTAAGAGAAATTAAAATACTTTAGATGAAATATGAAGAAATGTTCAAGATGAAATCAAATTGAAAAACAAATACCTTTTTAGAGATTGAAAAAGACTATAGACCTGATGAGTGTATATTGTACAACCTAAATATAATACTAATATACGTACAAGTGACTCCAAAGATATTAGAGGACATATGACACCTTTACTTTCAGATGGAGAAAGTGGAGAAGTGGATGCTGAAGTTAGTGCAAAAGATACAGAAATGCTACCAAAAAGGAATTACCTAGCAGAATATAAAAGTGGAAATACATAGCAAACATTTTCTAAAAAGTAATTTTTTTGCAATCTTTCCAGCCTACCTTTCCGCTCACCCACATACCCTCTCGGGTTGCACCCTTCCTTCACTGTCTTCACTTGCCTATTTGTTCTACCCTCCATCATAGAACTTGACATCACCCAATTCCGTCTTCTCCTCACTCTTCTCCTCCCCTTCTCTGGTAGCCTTAAACCACAGCTCGGTCTTACTCCTATATTTCTCTCTACCTCACTCGCTCTTGTCCCCCTCTGCCTCCCTGCACCTGCACCCCTCCAACTCGATGCTCCCATTCTGACTGGATTGCTAGCTTCATCTACCCCCCCCACCTACTGCACAACACCTGCTCCTCTCTCCCACCTCCTATCAATATTTCACTTGACCTCTGAAGTGCACAATCCCCCTGCAGCAAATCTTCATACATTACTGACCACTTCGCAACTCTTATCACCTTTAACATTCACTTCTTGTTATAAAAGAAACCTGTATATCCCCTTGTGAAGTTGCTGCACTTGCAGCTCTCCCACTTTCCCCCAACCTGTCCGGAATGGTTTTAGTCTGGGGTTCCTTATCATAAGGCCCCTCCCTGACATCAGCTCTTCGTCTTTTGAAAATGCCATCATTCAACTTCTTCATCCTACTCCTCTCATGATTCTGGCTCCTTATCAACCCCTGTCCTCTCATCTCCTTCTCCCTTGAGCTGAAACTTCTCCTTGAGTCTCTTCCCATCGACATCCCCATGGTCATGATGGGGGGCTTTAACCTCCACAATCCCTCTGCAGCGTCCCGCCTTGAACTTAACTCCTGCCTATCTGACCACTCCTTCTACTCCCCCGGCAACCAGCCTGTCCACTCTGGTGGGAACACTCCTGACCATGTCTTTCGCTCTATTTCGCTTTCCTCGTCTGACCTCTCCATTATCCTCTCTCTCTCAGATTACTCCATTGTTCAGTTTAACATCTTGGTCCCTCCACCCTCTACTCTTCCTCTTCCCTCATTCAAGCAGGACTCTCTTGCCCCTTACCTTGATTATGTAAATAACTCTCTCCTCTCTCTCTCTCCCCCCTATTCATGCTTCTTTATTGACCATGCCTTTCAATATATACATATCACTCCCTCTGAACAACACTATCCTGCCAGCACATTCACATCATCCTGTCCCCGTTGTGATGAATCCTGCGGAATCCTCACAGAAACCCTACCTGAAGTCTCCTCCCAGGTGGCCAGGGGAAGGCAGCCGCTACCTGATCTTAACCCTGGGGGTGGTATTAACCGGCAGGATCACATGTGAGAAGGGCCTCAAGGGAATAGGGGGGTTCCGCTAGGAGAGATGCAGTATTATTCTTCTTCAGAAGAAAAACTTTCCATTTTACCAGAATATTTGGTGGCTTGCTGTCATAGTAAAGTTTTTTTTCCCAAAACTATCCACCTTGCCAGTAATTAAATTCATAATGACCAATGTGGGAATGATGTACAGAAGAATTCCAGCAATAACTTCCTAGTGTTGGATACTTATAATTCTCCCTTAGTTTTGGGTTATAAAGACAAGAATAAAACCCCACCTCCTTTAAAACCTTCTCTAAAGATATACTCAGCAAACATTATGAATTACTTATAGTAGGAATGGAGGCTTTCAATGGGAAAATAAACCATGACATTGGGGACTTCAAGTCCCACAATGCCAGAAGTACTGGTATGAGGAAGAGGGACTCAGAGACCCAAAACTGCAGAGCGCAGTCCAGTGACTCTAATGACCCACACCTGAGCGGGACTTTTGAATATATAAAGCCCCCTCAGGTGCAGGCCATTAAAACAAGAAGGTGGAGAAGTAGAAGCGGTTGCAGGCAGCAGTTGCAGCAGCAGCAGGGGAAAACCAAAGAGGCTGGAGCCGCCGCTTTATCTCAAGCAGTTCCGGTCCTGAGAGGGTCTTTGTGTTTGCAGATTGAAAGTGCAGAGGTCGCGCAGCGGGAATCGCTTTTTTGGAAGGCTTTCTCTGGTGAGAGAGCGACTCTCCTGATTGCATGTCTGTGACAACTATAGCAAACCATGCAACTTAGACAGTGAAGACTGACCTGGTCTGAATGCGATGAGAGGACTTTCTTGCAGAGTAGAAAATAAGACAAAGCCTTGGTTATCACTTTCCCCTTTGTACATATCACGAAAAGGGTAGTAATCACCAGGCCATGCTCAGAAAAGAGGGGAAAACCACAGCAGCAAAAAAGCTCTGAGTTTGTAGTGGTCCAGGCGATGTAGGATCTTGTAGTCCAGGCGGAATGAACAATCCAGGAATTATGAGCAGGATAGTGGGGGAGCCCACAGGAATCAGCAATGCAAAGATTCCAGTAGGGAAGTGCTGGAGAAGTGATCATGAGAATAAACGAAAAGGATACCTAAAAGAGAGCCTAGGAAAGAACAGAAACCCAGGGTGAAGAATAAGAATCCAGACCTAGAAGAAAAGTGAACCGAGTGTAAGGACAGTGAAGAGAAGAGCACACGACTCGGCAAAGCCGAGGGCGAGTGGCAGAGGAGTAGTAACCCAGGTAAGGAGAGCGGCTGCGAGAATGGAGAAGCCCGACCCAGCTAAGCTGGAAACAGAGCATAGGAGGAGCTAGAACTCAGGCAAGGCGTGCAGCTGAGAGAAGGGAGAAGCCCAACCCAGCAAAGCCGTAAACAGAGCGTCAGAGGAGCTACCACTCAGGAAAGGTGTGCGGCTGTGAGACTGGAGAAGCCCGACTCAGCAAAGCTGAAAACAGAGCGCCAGAGGAGGCAGAACTCAGGAAAGCAGCAAAAACGGGCAGGGGACTCGGAAGGCCAAGTCTAAGGAAGTCAGGAGTGGGAGGAGCCGGCAACCCAACTAGAATCATGGGGAAACAAGGGGGCATGGCGAGGGCTTGAGGCACAAAGCAACACAGCGGGCTGAGTTCTTTGTGCATAGAAATAGTCTCTGCAAGGTATTTCATTGTCTTGGCAACGGACCGCAGTGGCCATCTTGGAACAGACTGAAAAGCTGCAGGGAGTACAGAAAGTCCCATGGAGGAAACACCATCTTGAAGTAGTGAAGATGCCATTAGGGTGGCTGCGCCTTCAATGCTGCCACACTGACCATGAGCTAGGGGAAGTCCTAGCAACGTTCTGAAGCAGTGGAAGGTGAGCACCGGAGCATTTCAGGAGTGGGTAGAATTCCTTTCCCAGGGAAGAGACGCAGGGAAATGACCGAAGCCGTTGGTCATACAGAAAGCAGCAGACGGAGCAGAATTGGATGCAGCAGCGGATTGAGCGGATGCATTCGAGGAATCTGGTGAGTGTACCATTGTTATGTAATCCCGGAATGCTCCCTAGTCGACTGCTTGCTATTTTTCCTGATTTTGAATACTGAACCAATGAAATAGAAGAATATTTGCGTTTTAACAATGTTGACAAAGAACAAGAAAGGAAAGGTTCCAATTATTATCCACACCAAGAATGTTGTCAAAGCAGAGAAAGAGTGATATTGAACCAAAATAGAAACGCACATTGCCAAAGCCAAGAGAAGACAATATTGAAACACACTATTCATAACCACCTTTGCGAAACCCATGATAGGGCAATACTGTAGTCAGCTAATTGCAACCATTATTGCCAGAGTAAAGAAGAGGAAATAGTTGAGGAGGATAACAACAAGCATTGCCTAATCCAATGAGGGCCCAGGATAATACCAAATCATTGTCAGCAGTTGTGTGATGTAGAAGCGGGAAAACAAGAGTAGCAGGAGAGAAAGCCTCCGGGGAGAAAGAATGAAGGAGGAGAGGAGAATAACCTCCATTGCCTGTGGTAAATACAACAGTGGAACAAACAGCACCAATTTGTCTCATGTTTTCTCAGGAGAAGTTGTGAATGTCGATGTTGTTGAAAGTCGAAGACTTTTCAGAAAGGTCTGATGTAAACCTCACTGCAGAGTACTGGTAGTAGAGTTAGGAGCTTTTAGTCCTGGCAGGCGAGTATACAAGGGAAGGACCTTTTAGTGTTAGTCCTGGCAGGTTAGTGGACCAGGAAGAAATTATTGAAGTACTGTGTTGTGCTAGGAACTCGAGAATAAGAATAAGTGGCAAGCCCAATAAACATTGAAGTACTGCATTGTGGTTGAAAGTTGTTTACCGCATTGTGGTTGGAAGTTGTGAAGAAGAAGAATTGTGAAGTGTTGAACACCTGATTTGTTAAAAGTCCAGGTCAACGACTTTTATTGGAGTAAGAAGACCTTTTTGATCAAAACCTGGTTATAAAAGGAACATTCTTATTTGAACATTATATATTGAAAATCCTGCTTTGAATCAGGAAAGGGGATCCAACCCTGATTACAAGGATACACAGTTATTGGGTATATGTTAAACATAACTGTTGTTTCTGTTGCATTTGAATTGTGTAAGGAAGGCATGGTATCAAACAGTGAAGACAGACACAAGTGATCACAGTTCAAGGGTGTTTATTGAACTTCAGTGGGTTGATGGAACGCCTATCTAACCTTAAATCTAAGGCTGGGAGCAAGATATGACCATCAAATAATAATAACGCAGTCCTAGTGGAGTCTCTGTGAAAATGAAAGGCCCTACACTAATGAATACATTGCCAATCCTTACTTCTTAATACAAATGGTGTGGGACAATAATGTATGCAAAAAGAAAAGTGTTCAAGGAATGATATTTCAGGATATTTGAGCAGTTGGCTTCCCTTCCCCACGTTTTCAGCACGGGACAAGGTGGCACACTCGAGCTTTGCACACACTCTGGCTTCTCTGCCTCGAGGATGCAGTTCAAAACATAGGCATTTGGGCCTTCTGCGCCAAAGTCTCTTTCCCAATAAAAGTCTCTTATTGCAGAGCGCCTGGCATAACAAACAAGTACCAAAGTCCCTTTCCCATCAGGATTGTCACATTCACAAGTTCTCAGGTTTACTGTTCACCACGGGTCTCCCTCAATCGGGCTCTGACCAAAGGTCTCCCTCGATTAGGCTCAGACCTCACAATCTCACTTTCTTTTCTTTCTTTTTGTTATCAAAATTCGAAGACTTTCGACTGTGAGATGGAATTTTCTTAAACCATCGCAGGACCACTTTGATTCTTTTCATCCATAAGTTTCACTTTATTGCTTTTGTTTCTGCCACTTCTTGGCTGAATACATCACACAGAGACCTTTGATTGAGCACACCCGGGTGTGGGACCACTCTGTTACTTTGTCTTGTACTTTCTCTGATTCATATTAAAGTTCAAACATCCATCAGCAATTGAGCTTTACTCGCGTCTTTCATCACACACGTTATTCTTCGCTCTGGCGCTCTTCATACAATGTTGCTGCTTGCAACCTTGATTTTAACTCAGACCGGTCTTGCAATGGTCTTCCCAACTCACCGGCTGTGTTGATTTCTCTGGCGCTCCTTTGATCCTGAAGCCAAGGAAGGCACCACAGCGGCTGCTGCTCCTCCTCGACTCGGCCAGTCATACAGGATGGCCCCGGGTATCACTGACACACAATGCAGGATTCTTCAGTCTGGTTTCCTGGCCTTACGCCTTTTAATCTGAAGGTTTCTGGAAAGTAACAGTTTCTCACCGGAAAGGTCAAGGGTATCTCCCTCCTTGCTCTCACTTCTCGGTTTACTGACTTTCTCCCCTCGTTCAGCTGCCGTCTGGAAAACGCTGTTCCTTTGTGTGCTTTGCCTCGCTCAGAGTGTGCTTTCATGCTCTGCCTTTTATCCGTGTGGGGAAGCTTAATGGAAGTCAGGTGTGAGTTGTTAGCAGTAATTGCCTGACTTTGCCTTACCATAGTAGAGGGACATGCCAGGTACAATGCTCTATGAGCCTGTTTTTTCCCCAGAGTGGGCTGTCCGTGTGAAAGTGTTCATTTAGGAAATGGGGGTTGGGAGTTACAGTTCCCAGGTATCCTACCTGGTAGGATGGAGTAAAGTTGTCATAGGAGGGATACCGTGTCTGACCATCAGGTGTCCCACTCCCCAAAGATCCCTCACCCAGGTGATCCTCCCGCGCTGGTCCACCCCACGAACTGGATCCAAAAGTGATGGCCATGTCCTGGCCACCTGGATGACAGATCCTCGGGGACTAGTCAGTGAGACACCTTCTGGTTTCTCACATTTGTCATTGATTACCTTTTTGAGTTTGATGTATGTATAAGGGTGAGGGATAGATTCCTTTTATTTGAGTGTTTTTCCTTTAGTTATTTTGATCGGCAGGGAAGTCCTCTTTAGGTTAGGGATAGCGAGGCGTTTATCACACCCTTTTGAGTTCATGGCATCTTGTGAAAAACCTTTACCAGGTTTTCTGCCTCGCATTTCTGACCCTTCACACCATTCTCAGCCTTGAATAACTTCTGAGATCCAGACCCTGAAGAAAAACATCAGTCTTAATCTAGGACACAAATATAAATCACTAACCCC
The DNA here is from genome assembly GCF_040938575.1 of Ambystoma mexicanum. Classification (NCBI taxonomy): domain Eukaryota; kingdom Metazoa; phylum Chordata; class Amphibia; order Caudata; family Ambystomatidae; genus Ambystoma; species Ambystoma mexicanum. The sequence continues at coordinate 1,103,549,081 of NC_090937.1, forward strand.
TTTCCTACTCTTACCATACAAAAATCCTCTTGCTGCCCTCACCTCTGTACTGGATTCTGCCAAATCCTCTGACTTCATAAACCTAATCTGCTACTTTCCGAATAACCTCTGCAAACTTTCACCTATCCGTCAAACTTCACTCAACCCTCCCAAGCCAATATCCATTGCCTCACTTTCTTTTAAAAACATTTTTATTGAGTTTTGCAGTTTTCCAACCTTAATCAGCATAAACATAAGCTTCCCCATAAACATTCTGACAATTACATAAACAACCCATTCCCCTGTTACAATGATCTTGTATGTTCCCTGAGATATCCTGTATACACATCTGAGTCCCACTTCCCCCATATCTTCTGGTACTTCTCTGTGTGCCTCCTGTTCCTCTATGTAATCTCCTCCAACCTGCAACAGTATTCCATTCCAATTTTCCATGCCCCCAAGGAGGTTGTTTCCGGGACCCCAGATTTTGTGGCTAGTCCCTCTTCACCGCCTTCCAAACCACTTGTGCCAGCTTTTCATCCCCCCTGATGCCCTCATATTCCTCTCTTATGTGTAATAGTTGCATCTTTGGGTCCATAGTTATTGTATGTCCCAATATAATTGACATCTCATCAATAACCTTTTCCCAGTATGCTCTAATTTTTGGATAATCCAATAGTAGGTAGATGAACGTGTCCTCCTGCCTACCACATATGAGACATCGGTTGTAGGCCACTCTCCCCATCTTGTGCAGCCTATCCCTGGAGTAGTATTGCTACCAATGCTTCCACCCATTCTTCCTCCTCTATCTGTCCAACGTCCCCTTCTGATTTCGCTTGCAGACTGTTCAACAGGAGGACGTGTTATTTATTACTTGATATAATATTGAAATCACCTTCCCTTCCATGTTCTCTACAAGCAGGCTGATTTCTATCAGGCTATGTTCTGGGATATCTAATTCCCCTCCAACTTGTGCTTGCATTGCATGTCTCACCCTAATGTATGTGAACTCATCTTCTGGGCCCAAACCATATTTCATTTCAGCATCTGGAATGGTATTAATTCTTTGTTTTTTACATTGTGTCCCACCTTGGCGATTCCCTTCTCCACCCATCTTGCCTGCTTCCTCAATTTTAGTAGTTCCCTCATGTTGCGGTTTTCCCATAAAAGATGTTGTCTGGTTATTCTCCCCTTTTAGCCCATTGCTCGTGTGGCTTCCCTCGTGGCCTGGACCAGACGCTGGCCTGCTGGCAGTAGCCTAACTTCCTTCAGGCTCCGGTACAGTGCTTGCATGGGGTTCCTCCCTTCAAGACAGGAAAGTTTGAGTCTCGTGTGGGATAGATTATCCCGGCTGAATACTGATTCATTCGCCACCACTAGGTGAGCTGCCCAGTAATACTTCCAGATGTCTGGCAAACTCCTGCCTCCCCCCTACCCACAGGTTGATCTTGTAAGAGTCCGTAGTGCAATCCTTTGAGGATTCTGCCCCCACAGTATCCCACGAGTTATGGCTTCAATTTTCTTGAATTGACTCAGTGGGATTTTAACTGGGATGTTCTGCAATAGATATAGCAGTCTGAGTAGTGCCATCATCTTCAACAGGTTTGCCCTTGCCAGTAGCGTAATTGGTAATTTAGCCCAGTGCGTGGCATCATTTTGAAGTTTACAAACTACAGGTTGTTCTCCAGAAACCTAGAGTCGCCCTTATGAATGTTAATGCCCAGGTACTTGAACCCCCCCCCTTTATAAAACCAGAGGGTGCAGCCTTCAAGGATTGGCTTCATCTGCCCCTGTATCGCTGTGATAATTGATTTCTCCCAGTTGATTTTGAGACCATAGTATGTCCCAAATTCATTTAATACTTCCATTACCGTTGGTCTGGATCTTCTGATCCCCTAGGTATATTAGGAGGTCATCCGCACACATGGAGATTTTATCTTTCCAGTTCCCTGGCCAACAAAATCCTTGGGTTGCTGGATTAGAACAAATGCTTGCAGCCAGTGGTTCTATCACTAAAAGAAACAGCAGGGCCCAGGGCGATAGTAGACACCCTTATCTCTTGCCTGTTTTCAGCTGGAAGGCACGGGGCATATACCCGTTTACTCTGACCCTTGCTAGCGGTTCTGTACATAGCAGCTTTACCCATTTTATAGAGTTTGGCTCGATGCCTACCTTCACTGTTACTGCCCATAGGAACCCCCAGGCTACCGGGTCAAATGCTTTTTCTGAGTCCAATGTCATTAGTGCGTGCAGACCTTCAAGCAAGTCTGCTAATGCCAGGGCTTTATGAAGTCACCTCAGATTATTCCTGGTCGCTCTCACTGGAACAAAAACACATTTGTCAGACTATTTTCCATAGAACCCTCAATAGTCTTGCAGCCAGTATCTTAGCCAGGATCTTGGCTTCCCCGTTCAGTAGCGAGATGGGATGGTATGAGGCACGCAGATCCCTACATTTCCTTTTTTGTGCATAACTACTACTGTAGCAGTTCTCACATCCTTAGGGAGTGCCCCTTGGTCGCAACTCTCTTTTAGCATTGCCAGCAATAGGTTTACCACCTTGTCTGCCATACATTTCTAAAATTCCATCGAGAGACCATTTGGTTTCCCAGCTTGTAGGCTTTGTATCGCCTCCTCCCTTGTAATCTCTTCCTCAATAGTTTGCCTAAACTGCTTGCTTATCGTGGGTAGGTGCACCCCATCTAAGTAACTGCCCGTCTCCGTCTCGGATGGGTGAGGTACTCCACCATATAGCCCCTGGTAATACATTGAAATTCTCTGCTATTTTATCCTCTTGAGTTTAGAGTCTCCCTTCTCTAGAGCTAACGCCCTTTATGCATCTCGACAACTCCTTCCTTTTCTCTAGCCACAACAACATTCTTCCCCTCTTGCCCCCAGTTCGTATACACTAGCTTTTTTTGCCCAGCAAGCCGGTTTGGCTACATCCAGTGCCACTATTTCGTACTGCCATACTGCTTTAACCATTTGTCTTTTGGACACTTCCGTCTGTTCTTCGATATGTTTCTTTTCTGATGTGTCTACCACACATTCTAACTCCTCCAGTCTACCATTTGTTTCTTTCTTATGGTGCCCTATTTCCACAATTTCTCTCCCTCCAACAACGGTTTTATACGGTTCTCACAGAGTGCACAAAGTCCAGCTTCTGTTCCTCGTGCCCTTGTTTAATGCTAAGTATTCTTCAGTTCCTTCCAGCAAATCTTTTCTTATTGCCTCATTTCCCAGGTAGTAGGAATTCAATCTCCATACATGTTGCCCATTCTTCACGGCCCCATTCATTTAATTTATGTAGGAGCATGGTCCAAAATGCCTCTAGCGAGATAGGCAGCTTCTATTACCCTCTCTTCGACCTGCTGTGCCCTTTCCCATCCGTTATTACTGGGTGCCTCCTTTCGTTCTCTTGCAAGGCTGCCACCCCTCCAGTTGGGGCGTGATCCTCAATTCAGCCCAAGACATCTCACCTCACCACCCCCCCCCTCTGCCTCGCCCCAACCTACCTGCTCTGGTCTTGTGCCTCCCGCCACTCGCTGTGTATCTGGCTAACTTTCCTCGCTTGCCCTGCCTGCCATCTTCCCAGTCATTCTGCACCGTGCACACCAGCTCTTTTCTGCAGCTCCTTTCTTCTGATTGCAGTTCTCTCGGTCCCTGCTCTCTTCACTGTGGACGCTACTGGGATACCCTTTCATGTTTCTTTTCGGCTCGAGGGTCAGCTCCTCATTTATTAGCAGCTATTACCTGTTGGCCCGCGGCTCCGGAACAGAGAGGTATGGAGACGCATCTACTCCAAAAAGCCACGCAACAGCACCACTGACCTCCTCACTTTTTGGTAATTAATTTTCTCACTGCTTTTCCTTTAAAATCTCTTAAATGTATGACACTCTCACAGCCCTCAGCTCTCTCTACCTACCTCAACCTTCTTCTTTCCACCACCCCTCCTTCTACCACTTCTGTTTTCGACTACTACTCCCCTCCTACCAAATTGGCATCCATCCTTTGTAGTGGCGACCCACATGGTACTCAATTGGTTAAAGACTTAGGGCCTCATCACAAGTACCTCAGTGTGGGAAAAAACAGCAGTACTGCAGTGGTAATTACATGACCACTGCAGTACTGCTGCATTACTGCACTGCTGTACTATAACTTTGGTGGTGAGGCAGAGGAAAATAAATGGGGATCAAATCCCCATAGCACCACTTGTAATCCAGCAGTAATTCCACCAGACCAAGTTGTGGTAATGGTAAATCTGTTTGGTGGTCTTCTACCGGATTTACCACAACAATACTGGCAAACTTGTAATGACGCAGTTAGTCTCGCTCCACTGGATTATTCCATGTCTCCTTCAAATTTGCAGCTGTCCTACCCCTTTTGAAAAACCTGCGGACTCTCCCAGTGAACTATCGCTGAGTTTACCTTCAGGATAATGGTTTTGGCCATCCACTTCAATCTGGCTTCTATAGTAAACACTCCACTGAGAATGCACTCATGAATGTCTTGAACATTCACTCTGATGCTGACCACTCCAAAATCTCTTCTATACTTATAATTGTGGATCTCTGTGCCACAGCACTGTGGACCATTCCTCTCTCCTCCTACTTTCCAGGACTTTGGATTTCACAAATCTGCTCTCGCCTGGAATACCTTCTACCTAGAGGTTCACTCCTTTCAAAATCTCATGCAACTCACAAACCTCATACCCCACCCTTCTCCCTGTCAAATTACATCTGCTCTTCACAATCTAGTCCTCTGCACTTGGAAGACTTACATCAACCTTTGGCTTTCACTAAAACCTCTTTCCTGATGAAACTCACATATTTCCCCCTTTCCCTACTTCATGTTTATCTCGGATCGGATTACCAAGTTTCTCACTACAATTCGTCACTTGATGGCTCTACACTGCTTCATGCTAAACTCTTCAAAAAAGGAAGTAATCTTTTTCTTGACTTCCAATGGTATCCCTGCCCTCCCCTCTCGTATATCCTTCCCGCTTAAACTTCCTGCTCGTGCATCCATGGCTCGCATCCTTGGGGTCCTCTCTAATAGCAAACTGAGATTACAATAGTTCATCACCAGCACCACCTTTGCTACTTGAATTAACCTTCTCAACTATCGGAAAATGTGCCAATTTATTGCGCACCGCTCTACAAAAAATGCTCAACAAACTTTACTACTGACTGAGCCAACCCTTCCCCTCTACTCCTTCCTCCCTCTAGATAAAGTCCCCAGCTTTCCTACCTACACTTTCTACACCCTACCCAAATCCATCACCATTTCTACATACCAACACTTTGCTAGCTGGCTCTCCATGCACAGCCACTCCCTTTTCAAGTTAATTCTACAAAGCAATGTCAGGAACCCATGGTATCACAAGTAAGGAAACAACACAACAGTGCAAGTTTCAAGGGTGTTTATTCAATTTTCAAAGCGGATTGGGAGAATTCCTATCTGGCCCTATCGCTAGAATGATATGATATGATAGGTTATTTATAACACGCTTAATACCCAGAGGTTTCTAAGCGCGGACCCGGGGATCAAACACGTGTTGCTCTGTGTCATCTTGCTTCCAAGGCGAGCACGTTGCCCCTGAGCTATTCTCCCAAATGGGGAGAAAGCTGGACCATTAAATAAAACCAAACAGTCCTAGCCAGTCTTGTCAAGAAACAATAATCAGTTAAACTAATAAACCTAACGTTGCCCTGGGTGCAGACACATGTACTCTTAACAAAACAAATGTGTGTCAAAATAAGTCAGAATGGCAATATGTGGCTGGCACTGGTTTGCTACTTCAGCACATTTCCAAGCAGCAACAGATTGAGTTCGTACAGTTCAAATCCCTGGGTTAGGATTTCCTGTGCTTTGCTTTGAATGTCCCACTTCCTGTAAGCTTCTCTTGCCTTTCATTTATCAGCACAAAGGCAGTTCAGGTACATCAATATTCAACCTATAACCCCTTGGGTTTCCCTCACCCAGGTCAAGGTTTCTCCTAATAGTACTTCACTTTAAGCCCACCAGACGTCCATGTCCTGTCTGTTGGTCACCTATTTTCCTTCACATCTGTTTTAACCAACAATATTCAGGCTTCTCTCAATCGGGTATGCGCCCAAACTTCTTGGCTATCCGTTACAAAGTTCAGACAAGCATTTCAACAAGTTCCAATTGGGTCCTTCAGGTTTCCCCTCACCTGAGTTCTGACGCTCCTCCTCCTGGCTATGTTTTGTTTTTCCCTCTGTTTCACTTAGTAGTTTTACTCAGGCTTCCCTCAGTCAAGCTCGCGCCTGTCTTGGTTTGAACAGTTCATTTTAGACACCTTCCATCACAACTCCCCTTTCTCTGGGAGTCTCCCTTTACATTTGTCAGAGACTTTTGATAGGGCTACTTTATATTCGCCGGTCTACTCTGTTACTTCACAACACTTTATACACTAGATTCTTTCTCTTTCTCTGTCACTGTTTCCTAGAATACAGGTCCCACAATGCAACAGTCACTGGTTATGATAATTACTTGAAATGTCACAAACTGATCTCTCTCACATTGTATACGAGAACTCACCGGTTGTCTCGATCATCCCTCTTATCAATCTTTGCCTTTGCTTTAGGTCGGGCCTCCGGTGCCTTCCTTGTTCCTCTTCAACTCCGTCGTTCACCCTGGAGGGAACCAGGCAGCCCCCAGGCACCCACAGTGGAAGAACACACACATTTCATGTAGGGGGGAAGAGGCAATAAGCCTTCACACTCAGACTCCACCTCTTTTGCTTAGCAGACCTTGCCGGAAGCTCCTGCTCTGCTCCACATCTGCCCCTCCACTGGTCAGTCCTGGGCTGAAATGAACATGGGGGTTTGCTCTCTGCTCTGAGGTTCCCCTCCGTGTCTCGCCTTTTTCTCCTGGCATGCAGACTGTCAACACTTAGGGATCCCCTGCTGGTCTCAGCCATGCAGCCTCCCTGTACCAGTGCTGGGTCTTTTCAACTGCTTTCTCTGAGTGCTTGGGCTTCAGGTAGGGATCCTCTACCAGAATCAGCCTTGAAGCCTCCCTTCTGGTGTCCCAAGAGCAAGTGATTCTTCTTGCTCAGCAGCCTTCCTTTATACACTTGGGAGATGTTAACAGGCTGCAGTTGTTGGGTCAGGGTTGGGTTTGCCTGACATTGCCTGGCTCCATTAGTGGTACATCCTACTGTTAGGGTGTGATAGTCTGTTTTCTGTTTCCTAAAGGGTTTTTCCTTGGTAATCCTCATACTCTTAGTCCCTCTTTTCCTCGTCTGAGTCCTTGGGCATTTCAATAGGGGAATGGAATTATGTGAGTTGTAGTGCCCTATAGAAGAGGAATAAAGAGGGTATAGACTTTTGTCAGAAGAGGGGGGTAGGAATGTAAGGTTGCTGAAAAAGGGGTTTTAAGGAAGGGGATGTATAGTCCGCACTCTTCTTTAGAGATGGTATTAGCCTTCTTTTATGTAAGGGAAATGGCTGGGGTAGGATGGGACTCTGATGACAATATCCCACACACCTAGACGGGTTGTCGAGTAGCGGTGTGTTGAAAGGAAGGGGATATTGCGTTTCGCCAAAGGACATTCTCCCTGCATTTCCCAAGGACCCCCTGCCCAGGTGATCCTCCCTCACTTGTCCGCCCCCAGGGTAGGGATCGAATTGCGATGGCCCATCCTTGGCCACCTGAACAAAGAATCCCAGGTAAATTCTAGTGAGAACACCCTCGGGTTTCTCACAGCTATCACTGGTCTTGCTCCTCAGTGCCTGTCTGTTATCTATCTCGGTCTTCTCACATCTCATTCCCTCTGCTCCTCTTCTGCACTCAAAGTACATGACTGATGAGCCCCATACCTCCTCCTGCTTCCCCTCTTTGTCCCTACTGCCTTGCTCCATTAGAAAGCGCTCGCCATCACAATTAAGGCTAGCCTGACTGATGATCTCTTGAAATCTCAACTTAAACTTCACTTGCATTCGAAAGAGAGAGCTCCCACTGCCGTAGTCCCATCCTCTCTACCTCCCAATGTCCTCAGCTGACAGCCGTGGCACATATACCCCTACTGTAAGGAATTCATGGTGGCAACAGTAAAGGCAGGCACAAGTGATTACAGTTCAAGGGTGTTTATTAAACTGTATATGCGGCTTGGAAAAACACCTATTCTAAACCTAAATCTAGGATGGGAGCAAGCTACAACCATCAAATAACAATAAGGCGGTCCTAGTGGCGTCTTGTCAAAATAAAAGGGCCTCTACTAAGAAAAACCTATTGCCATTCCTTATGCTAAACACAAGCAAAGAGTGTGGGATAATTTTCACAAGAAAGAAAGATATGTGCACAAATAATGAGTCAGGATGCGGTAGTCGTGGTCTCCCTTCCCCATGTTTTGAGCATGGGACAAGGCGGGACTCCTGAGCACAGCACACGCTCGAGCTCTCCCAGCACAAGCCAAAAGTTCCGCTCTCAGCTATCAGAGCTTTCGATGGTTAAGTCTCTTTTCTACAAAAAGTCTCTTGCCTCTGAGGACCTGATGCATTCCAAACTAATAAACAAAAGTACCTTTCTGCTTGTACATTGGGTATGCCTTTTCGCCCCTGGATCCCCCTCTTCCAGGCTCAGATCCACCAAAATGTTCTTTGCAATATCAGGACCTTCGGTAGTTAAGTTTCTTGCTACAGATGGTCTGATGGGTTGAAAATAATAAACAAAAGTTCTCTCCTGATTGTACTTGAGGTGATAATTCTTCACCCCTTGGTCCCCCTCTTCCGGGCTCAGACCCCTTCTCGATTGCTTGCTTTCCCTCCATCGGGTTCACTATGGCCTTTTTCCGATGGGTGATGTCTTTTTACCCCTGGATCCCCCTCTTCCAGCCTCAGACTCTTCTCGACTGTTTGCCCTCCCTCCTTCGGGTTCACTACGGCCTTTTCAACACTATCTCATCTGTGACACTCACGAATCTTAATGTCTTTTTAAACAGTTCACTGTGGACATCCTTCTGCTGTGTTCACTGTCAACTTTGTTAATTACATAGTTTCTTGAACAGTTCTTACGATGTATGATTCACTTCTCTTAGCTTCACAATCATCTGTCGGCCAAAGACTTTCAACTGTACAGAGGATTTTACTAGACCCTTTTATGACCATTTTGACCCTTTTCGTGCCTTTCCCAATGCTTTCTGGTAATTGTAGTTTCAACAAAAGGGTAATCGTGCAGAGTTTCCCGAGTGAGCACCCACGTGGTGCCCGACTCCTCTATAGCTGGTTTTCCCCTTTCGTATCAACAGTTCTTTGTACTTTCTTCTATTAGCTGCTTGCTACTTTGGTTCAAAACAGTTTGGTTTCTTATCGGCTCTCCCCTCGACTCACCAGCTATGATTATCTGCTTTGCTTTTCTTGTCTCTGGAGGCCCGTACCACTGTGGCAAGCGTCTCTCCCCGGCTTGGTTATCAGCGGAGCCGGGTCCCATGTATCGTTGACATCTGCTGCAACACAGGCTAGCTATTGTTCGTGGCCTTACGATTCCTTCTGTGGAGGTTTCACGGCCTGGCTCGGAAAGGGCAAGGTTGCTTCCCTTCTTGTCACCCTCTCGATTTGCGCTGTCTTTCTCCTCCTCTTGAACTGCAGTGCTGAGTTAGCTCTCTCGTTGTGCTGTCTGTCTTGCTCATATTGTGCTCTCGTATTTCAAGGTTTAAACCTATGGGAAAGGGAAAGGGCCGTCAGGTGTGTGTGATTCTGGTTGATTGCCTGACTTTGCCTGACCCTTGTGGTGGGACATGTCAGGTAAATGGCTCTGATGTTTGTTCGTCTTTCGTGGTGTGCGAAAGTGTTTGTGTCGGAAAAGGGTGGGGGGGGGGCAGAGTGTCTGGATATCCTATCGGGTTGGATGGGGAAAAAATGTTATAAGAATGGGGATACCACGTCCCACCCGACAGTGTCCCACTTCCACTTCCCCCGAGGAGCCCTCATCCAGGTGATCCTCCTGCACTGGTCCACCCCCAGGAACTGGATCCAATAGCAAAGGCCATGTCCTGGCCACCTGGATGACAGATCCCCGGGGACTAGTAAGTGGGACACCTTCAGGTTTCTCACACTACCTAGTAAGCAATCAAATCTCACTGTCCGAATGTGGCTATGTTGCAACAATTAGGCAAAAAGACTGTTGCGCACTGGCCACATCTTTTGGCCAACGTCAATATCCTGCTTGATGGGGAATTTGTGGCAGGCTTGATGGTGGGCTGCACAATGTTTGTAAATGTAGGCCTCCTGCACTGCAGCACCATTTGCACGATTGCATGCAGTTTACATGATTTTTATTTTTTGTATTGGGAACAGAATTGGGTTCAGATAATAACTTGATTGTTTTTTGTGGACTTTAAACATTGCATAAAGTTCTAGTATGTAGATGTTGTGCACGCTGTTTCCTGTTAAATGTGCAATGGAGCCAATTCATTTTTCATGAAACTGAACTCCATACTTTGCTGTTTTCTCAGTTAAATGGTGCACTTGTTCTACTTCGGCTATTGAGCAGCATTGTGTCCTTTGTTAGATGGCAGAACAAGGCCGAGGCAAGTGGTTGGAGAAGCACCAGGCTCACATACGAGCTCTCCGTCAGAAACTAGGTTTACAAACCCATCAAAATGAAAAGGTAAGCAACAACGTCCTCGCTGACTTTAATTATTTGGGCTTGTGACTCAGAGTGACTCAGAGTAACATTCATATTTAACAACAAAGAAGAAATGCAGCTATGCAGCTTTTAAGGTAATGAACTCTGCTCATTTATCACAAAGGCTGTGTGACATTTGTTAACATCAAGAGATGGCATTAAGCAAACCCAGAGATCGCCTGCATAGATTCACATTTTATATTGTCACTTTGATAGCTGAAAAAAAAATGTGAACAATTTTACTTTACTTTTACAAATAACATTTTACTATATTTTTTACGGTCCCCAGAATTTTGAAATGTTTTGCCGGCCTTGATGAAGAACAACTCATGAAATAAAACAAGATGTTCTTTTATAAACACTATAAACATGTTGTGATTAACAGGATTATAGGAGTCTAGTATGCCTCATGTACTAATAATTGTAGTTCGTAGAAATCTCTTTGTTTAAAAAACACACCTGGCCTTAAACTATCACCGTAAATTGTCCGTGGACTGCATTCAACCCATCAGGCAACCAAGCACTTTCCACCAGTGGCGGGAGAAAGCCTGTCCATGCATCAAAGCAGAAGCCTTGGTCATGCTTTCAAAAACCATGAGGCAGTTCTCATGTGAAGGGTCTAGCATTTCCGTTTATCCTGAAGATTTATGAGACAGAATCACAGAATGATAGTGCTTTGTTTTCTAAACAGAGGTAATATAGTAATGACGCTAGCTTCATACTTGAGTACTACTTGTAAATACTGTAAAAACTTACATAGGAGAATAACATCCTAGAATAGTCGAGCTTAGTGCCAGTGAAGGCTCGGGCAACAGTGGTGCTGTTATCCTGTGATCACAAAGGTTTGTTTTTGATGGATGAGAATGAGGTGATAGTTGGCAGATTTCGTCACGGCCCAACCGGCGATTTCATGGACATTGTAGAGTGAACAGACACCCCTAACTTCTTTGAATGTTGACGTATGGGCATGAAGGTACAAGAAATAGGGATTTGATCATGTAGTTGGTCAATTTTTGCTTGATGAAACATAGTGGATACTGGTCATAGCTCTGTCTTCAATTGATTAGGTCTGAGATAGCTCTCCCGCATCCATACTCAGTCCTGTGTTTATATTTACTGTGTAACAATTTTATTTTTGTGTATTAAGCATGTTTATTACTCCGATACATTTTCCCACATTGAACATGCATTCCAAACTAATAAACAAAAGTACCTTTCTGCTTGTACATTGGGTGTGCCTTTTCGCCCCTGGATCCCCCTCTTCCAGGCTCAGATCCACCAAAATGTTCTTTGCAATATCAGGACCTTCGGTAGTTAAGTTTCTTGCTACAGATGGTCTGATGGGTTGAAAATAATAAACAAACGTTCTCTCCTGATTGTACTTGAGGTGATATTTCTTCACCCCTTGGTCCCCCTCTTCCGGGCTCAGACCCCTTCTCGATTGCTTGGCTCAGAATCGTAAAGAGACTAACATGATCTGTAATCCAAGTTGCTGCCTTTATACTACTTGCCTACTGGAGAATCTGTTCTATATTAATATTGTTACCATACCATGTTACATATTTGTGACAAATATATTTACATATTTGAGTTGCTCTTAGAACTAATAGTCAAAAGTGATTTAGATGTTTTGATTTATGTAGCATATTGTTTTGGAGTCCTGCTCTTAGGTATCCCAACTCTATTTGAAGATTCCTAATTGTATGACCAGACAAATGCTCAGCTTAAAGGAATAGTCATAATATCTCAACTGTTCGGTAGTTGTAATAGATGGGAAATTAACCATACAGTCTTGCTTTGTAGTAACCACATCATGTCTCTAATTCTAGTGGATAGTATTTGCATACAAACCACTTGTGGCACATGCATGTTAATTCACTATGCATTTCAATTGTCATTTGATGCGGCTCACAACGACCTTGTTGAAAATGGAGAAAAAAAACACATTAATAAGTTATGAACTTATATGTCTTACTGGTTACATAATTGAATTCAATAGTTTTCCAATACAAGTGCACAGATGAACAATTCCCACGCTTGAAAAAATCTTGCTGGTTTGTCAGAAAGTCACGTTCATGATACTTGATCCTCCATGATACTTTCAGATGGCATAGACTTGGCATGGTTTTCCATTTCTTGCTTTTGCGTATAATGTTTATGCTGCCAGTCTATCTAGGTTTTGAGTCTTTGAGATCCCAACCAAGTTGGAATACATGGCAATGTTGGCATTGCATCTCCTCAATTGCATGGTTAGGAGATGTAATGAGTCTGACAGTCTACATGTTCTACATGTTCCCAGTTACTACTAAATCCTGTAGTTCTCTTTCATGGATGACAGGGCACATTTGTTATTGAAATACTTAACATGACTAAAATAAGGGAAATTTCATTTAAATACCTTGATTTGTAACCATATGATTGCTGCATGATTGCTGCAACTTTCAGACAGTCCTGTTACCATCTCTGTTGCATTGATCTCTGTGGCTCCTGTTTACTATTACATTTATTTTGCTTATATTATAATCATTGTAGGCAAAGTTAGGGTTTGCAATTGTTATTTGTGTCAAAGGAACGCACTCATACTGAAATGTAATCTTTATGTGTATGCATGGTATTCTTGTCTCACGAGAGACCCCACAAATATTTCAAAGTGTAATAGATGTCACAGTGCATCAGAATCCTATATGATGGTGTCCAAAGTTTTCTGCCATGTCTTGCTGTATTCAAAACCTCGAGTTGCAGCTGAAGTGCGGCTAATAGTCATACCTATGGCTAACCCAATGACTGTTCTAAGTAGATAAGCCATCCGATGTTCGATAACATATGCTCATCAAGTGTTCATGAAGCAAGCAAGCCACACTTTCCTATGGACAATATCCAAGAATGATAATAGTTGGGTAGAAGTCCTTTGACCCTACTACCAGCCTTCCCCTAATGTTTAGCTAATCTCGTAAGGCAGTGAGTAATGGGTATGCTACTGAGATATGTGCTCAATCAAAAGATAGTCAGTTTTAGTCCATGTGGGGCTCACTTAGCTCTTCAGCATTAAACAAATGAATGAATCAGTAAATGTACTTGCAAAGCGCCGCCCTATTAATGGAATCACAGCAAGACTCTTCCTGGTTGGAGAAGAGGGTGTGACGAAGTATCACAAATAATGATATTTTAGCCCTTTTTCTAAAACAAATGAGCGTTTGTTTTATTACAGAATCTTCCATGGTTCATATATCGAGTAACTTTAAATGTATTAATAGTATCAGAGACACCTAATAATTCCAGCATTAAGAAACTGCAAAAGCTGATGTAGCAAGGATTATTTGTATTGTAGTTCACATTTTCTGTTGATCTTGCAAAGTGTTTAAGTTTATCTGCACCTAACACATTTTAAGGTTTTTTTTATAACCAATTAGACGATCAATTAGTAAGAATGATTTCAAATTATAGGAGAAGGAAATATCAATGTAAAAGCATTGAGAAATATTTTCAGTTTTCAGGATTCAAAGCATAATGTAAATTATGTTCCACATATCATTTGCTCTTGTCAGATATGAAAAACCTCAGGAGGCAGAATCCGAAAATATATATAATGCCTGGCTCTTTAACTGTGCAGCAATCCATTTAAGTCTGAATTAAGTTTGACCATTTAGATGCTGAATAGGAGCTGTGGCAAATTAGATACCACCAACAACACTTCATACCATATCCTACTGAGTTCTCTTTTATCACACAATACTCTGATCTTTGTTTAGACTAAGATATTTTGTGAAATGTCCTAAGTGTAGTGTTAATGTGAACTATTCCTGACATTATTTAATGCTTCTGTTAAAGAAACATTTAAAATTGTGATAGAACACAGCAATTAGATTTCCATTACAAACAATATCTCGCAGGGATGGATCGTGGGGCAAAGGGAACACATCACCCCTGGAGAAACCTGTGGGGGTGGTAATTGCTGCACACCAGACTGTATGGCAGGGGAAGGGATAGGGGCCACAGTTAGAACAGAGTGGGTAGGAAAGGGTACTGCCACTAACCAACCCTACTTAAAACTCACCCCTCTGCATACACCTCTCAAACTATGAACTAAACACAACAAACCGCACGCACTTCACTATACCACACCAACAAAACAAACCACATATAGCCATGCCCAACAGCACATGGTGGCTACCAACCGAAAAACACACCTACTCTCAGTGAACAGTATCAACCGAACTGCACCTGCCAACAGCGCATCACAGCTCTCTTGCTCTTTTCTCTCACTCATTTCTACTAACTTGTCCCCCCTGGCCCCTTCCTTTACAGATCCGCCAGAGTGCCAAGAAATCACACCGGTGGCAACAGTGCATGGTATAAGAACTGTGTGCCTGCGGTGTGTTTCGTGGTTGCTGTGGTGAATCTCTGCTGGAGCTGCTGAGAGGAAAGTCTGTCTTCATTTTCCATTTTCACAGAGGAGGAAGAGGGGGTCCTAACCTTCAAAACGCTGCAGGTAGTGTGCAGCGTGCAGCGTGCGCGGAGTGCCTGCAATTTGATAGAACACAGCAATTAGATTTCCATTATAAACAATATCTCGCAGGGATGGATCGTGGGCAAAGGGAACACATCACCCCTGGAGAAACCTGTGGGGGTGGTAATTGCTGCACACCAGAGTGTATGGCAAGGGAAGGGATAGGGGCCACAGTTAGAACAGAGTGGGTAGGAAAGGGTGCTGCCACTAACAAACGCCACTAACCAACCCTACTAAAAACTCACCCCTCTGCATACACCTCTCAAACTCTGAACTAAACACAACCATACCTCTACAGCACAACAAACCGCATGCACTTCACTATACCACACCAACAAAACAAATCACATAAAGCCATGCCCAACAGCACATGGTGGCTACTAACAGAAAACCACACCTATGCTCAGTGAACAGTGTCAACCGAACTGCGCCTGCCAATAGTGCATGCCAGTTCTCTTGCTCTTTTCTCTCGCTCATTTCTACTAACTTGTCCCCCCGGCCCCTTCCTTTACAGATCCGCCAGAGTGCCAAGAAATCACACAGGTGGCAACCGTGCATGGTATAAGAATGGTGTGCCTGCAGTGTGTTTCGTGGTTGCTTTGGCGAATCTCTGCTGGAGCTGCTGAGAGGAAAGTCTGTCTTCATTTTCCATTTTCACAGAGGAGGAAGAGGGGGTCCTAACCTCCAAAACGCTGCAGGCAGTGCGCAGTGTGCGCGGAGTGCCTGCAATGTGTTTCGTGTTCTGTGGCTCCAGGCTCAAGGCAGAAGGATTTTACTTTGCCTCATTAGTGGGTCTGAACAAAGTCATCCGAACACTCTTGAACGAGGAAGAAGGCGGGTGAGTACACTCATGCATGCTGTTATTATCAACTTACACAGCCACAGCAGGGGTGGGATTACTCCTATGGAGAACTCACCAAACTCCCCATCCAACATTCGAGCATCTGAAATGGAACAATCGTGCAATGCTTTTGACCTCCCCCTGCCTAACATCATCAGTATGGCTCCTTTTCTTGAGCCCAAGAGCCTATCACACAATCAGAATAAATACCCAGACGGGAGAGTTCACTTGAACTATACAATTAGCAGTGACTCAATCCAAAAGAAAATTGGGGAACATTTCCCCTGTATCCTGCAAATGCTTTCTGTTGAGCTCTCTCAATCTGAGCCCCGGAAGTTGGTTCCTCAAGTAAGTGTAAATGCGGGAGGGTCGGCAGCTTATTATTCTGAACAGCTGCATTGTGATGGATTATCTGTGAACATTCCGGAAAACCACTCTCTGTCTAATACTCCAGAACTTCTTTGCACCCAAGCGGATGTTCTGTCATTGAGCACCCACAAACTATCTGAACATTTGAATTCCTCAGACTATTTTAACCCGCAGACTCCCACCCTGGACCTAAACACCCTATCAGCATTAAACTTTGTACTCTCATTAGTAAAGGTCTTCGACTTTCTTAAAGAAAATACTATGAAAAATACTGATTCAATTAACAACTTATTTGCTCTTATGAAGTCTATGCCTAAAAGGCAAGAGGTTAAATGCTTCTTCAAAAATGAAGTTATGGGGATCGTTACAACTTTGTTGATATCCAAAAAGAATTCACCTCTCTACCCTTTCACGCAAAAGTCCTTGATTCAGCAGTAAAAATAGATGACATCCAAAAACAGATTACCATCAAGGCTAGGTCCTTGCTTTGTCGGGATATGAACATCTCTGGAGTTGCTACACATATTGCAGAGATACAACACAATGTGCAGGACCTAAGCATTGAAATAATACCTGGAACTCTGGAGGAATAGGGAACCTGTCTCCCGGGTGATGCAGTGCTGGAACTTTGCTCATTTCTAGACATTCCTTTGAATTTAGAAGCTATTGAGGAACTTTTAAGACTGCGAGCTATTGTAATCGATCAGGAACAAACTGACCAATCTGTGATAATAAATGAGCCTCCACAATCAGAAGAAAGCTCACCAAACCATGAAAAAGAAATAAGCCATGAAAAAGAAATAAAAAAATTAGCAGCATGGACGGAGAAAAAACTAAAAATAAAAAAAATAAAAATATAAATAGCAATGCATCCAGGGGGCTTGTAAATGCTCTGGCTGCCAATTCAGAAATAATTTCTTCCCAAACTTTAGACAAAACATTTGAAGCCTAAGGAGGGTATGAATATGGCCCCGATATTTTTAAAACAAGTAAGTTACTTGAAAAAAAGGCCTGAATGAGTCAACCTCTCTATACTCTTTAAATGACATTGAAGGGGGTCATTTATTTCACTTGGACAGAGAAATCCCATCGAGCAGTAAAGAAAAGTCTCTAGATATTCAAGGGGATTATATACAGAAGGATACCCCAGGGCTTTGACCAGGAGGCATGGTCCTCCCAAAGGATAAGATTAATAACTGGATTTTAACCCCGCCTGAAGACCAGGAGAAGAGAGCAGGGAATGACTCCTTGCCGAGTCTGGATAAATGGCTCTAAACCTGAATAATACGGATGCCCAAACAACTCTGAATGTAGAACAATTGACCTGGCCAACTCCTTCCTCCTTTGAGTTGGGAAGTAACATTGGAGAGAACTGCTACCCCCATCTGTTATCTGGGGGATGGTCTGTCTCACTCGTCTCAGTTACCCTTCCCTATTGGTGATGAAGTCTCCCATGGGCCTGGAATTTCCAAAGGGCTGCAGAAATCAAGGAACTATAATGAGGGCGGGCTTGTGACCAAGTTGAGGGGCGTTTGTGGTAATATTTTAAAAGGAGGTTTTGACTTGGCAGAGATGATTGCAGCACAGGTACCTGCAGCTGAGAGGGGGGAAGGAGATAATCACTGGCCATCCCCTCAGATATTGTGCAAGTAAAGCCTCATTAGCCGGATTGCAGTGTAGAAATGGCGGCCTCTCACTCTCTTACCAAAGTTTGGCCTTATTCTATGGAGAAGGAAATAAGTGAGGAGTTGTCTGATGCTTTCATCATGGAAGCAATATTTGCAGATCCAGACATTAAATTGCTAAACAGGCCCAGAATCTTAGCTAAATTAAACGATACCCTGGGCCGGGAAAGGATTCCTTATGGGGATATTGATCTAATTGAATTCTGTGATTGGGAGGGATGGGATGTGGCTAAGGTCATGATAAATTCAAGACTAACCAGACAGATCCTTCTAGCCATTGAGGAAATCCGTCAGAGAGGTTTTGACATTTATAATGCTGTGTCTGCTAATACACACCATATCGAATCCTCCCAGAACTGGAAAGGAGGTCTGTCTAAGCAACAAGAATTCAAATCTAAACTAAAGAAAAAACCAACAGATGCAGAATGGGAAGGAAGGAGTGAAGGATCAGAAAAAATGAAAGAAATATCATAAAGATTGGCTGTGGCTGGCACATTCCTCGGGAAAGTCCCCTATGATAGAGCAAAATGTTAGTCCAAATCTGTAGCATTTGCTCATTGAACACGAGAGGGTTTTATCAACTGTTTGGTTCGGGGTAGTCCCAATGAAAGCTGAATATGTATGACTTAATAATTTTGCAAGAAACCTTTCTCTCCAAACAGGTGATCATTGATGGTTATTCAATTTGCCAACAAATGGCTGCCTGTGGGAAAGCAGGCCGGCCGAAGGGTGGTCTACTGATTGGGTTTAAAAATAAACACATTCTGAATCCTTTAGTGGTAGATGACCGTCTGTATAGAGTCTTGGCTGTCTCGAAAACACTAATGGACAAAATAACCCTCTTAATGGTTATTAATGTGTATTATAATTATGCAGAATATGCACAAACGGTAATAATTGATCACATTGATGAAATTCTAATAGGATGGAAGGAGGTGTGGCCTGATGAGCTTATCTAATTTGCAGGCGATTTTAATGTAAACGGCCTTTCCCCCCTGAAATATAGTGAACTTCTACAGAGTAGAAAGGAGAAGTCGACTCAGGCCCTTAAGGGGAAGAAATGGTGGGATTTCTTTGAGAGTTGAAATCTGAGTATGTTTACTTTACTTTAAATAATTAGTACTGCACATCCATGGACCCGAAGGCTTAAGGGCGCCAAAACAGACAGAGCACTACATAGAAACACGAACACCAGAGGTATGGCAAAGCCACACAAGAAAGCTAAAAAAAGGGAAGTTAATTAAAAAGCCAAGTCTTCAGTGTCTTTAAACTTCAGTAGATTTAATACTGCTGAGATCCAGGGGAATAATCCATTCTAAGCTCTAGGAGTCGCATGCAAAACAGCCATTTTACTGGCCTTAATGGTATTGCATTTAGGAACATTGAGGAGATCAGTGTTGTTGGACCTGAGACACCTAAGGTGGGTCTTTTCTTTTATCAGGGCCTGGAGGTACGCCGGCATCTTGCCCAGCCGACACTTATGTATAATTAGAACAAGACGATACAAAAGTCTAGATTCGACCGGTAGCCAATGTAGGCTATGAGGGGTCTCTGAAATATGGTGTCTGCGAGTGGTGCCAGTAACTACTCTAGCCGCACTGTTCTGATTGTTGGCTGGGAAGACAACCAAGGCGTGACCAATTGAAATACCTGGTCCAATGGTCCCAAAGTCTCCCTTTTTGATTTCATTTGTATGTCAGAGGAATGGGAAACTAAGAGTATTAGCTTTGAATTGAAATGTGGTCATCCTAATGACCTTGCAATACTCTCATTAGTCCTATTACTTGATTCACAAAGGGAATACTAAAGAAAATGAACAGAGTCACAGTTTCAGGGGGAAAAACAGATTAATTTAGGCCCACAAGTATATCTATGAGTTCAATGAAAAACTTGTGACAAATCTTTTAACTCCTCAGGAAGAGATTTACTCATACATTTGCTCCGTACATCAACTCCCAGAGTTTTTAGAAAATCTTTTGTGCCTTAGGAAATGTAGGCATCAGAATAGCAGGCCTAACTACAACCCAAAAATACAATAAAGAGGGAATTTAGAAGACATTTAAGAAGAGCTATCCGTGAAAGTGACTCTGGGTCCCTTCTTGAAACTCATCTGAGGAGACTCAAACAGAACTATAGACATAAATTGAAGGCCCTCAAGGCATTGAATTATCAAAGGGAAAGTAAGAGCATGCTTGCCTGCTTAATTGCGAAAAATGATGTTAATTACTGGAAGTTGATTGAACAGGGAAAAAACTTCCAGAATGAAGTACAAGCTAACCCTATAACTGAGCAAGTGTGGGCCTCACATTTTTTGCTTTTGTATAATCGCCCGCCAGAGGCCTTGAGGAATTGGGACAGCTTAATTTCAGAAGACTGGTCTGGTCCATGGTATTGTCTGTAGAAGGTATTGAGTCAATGATCTGTAGTAGAAGTAATTCCAGGGCCCGGGACCCAATGGACTAAACAACAAAGTGATGAAGGTGGCCCCCGAACTCTGGGCAAATATTTTATATAGCTACTTTCAGTCAATAATACAAATAAAATGCACGCCCGAATCCTGGAAGGAAGCACATATTGTCCCTATTTATAAGAAAGGATACAGAGAGGCTCCTGAAAACTACAGACCAGTTGCCCTGCTGGATCCGATTCCAAAATATTTGGAGTAATATTAGTTTCTTCTTTAGAAGAATGGGCCAAACTAATTGATATACTGAAACCTAATCAACTGGTATTCGGGCCTGATGTAGGTACTAACTTGGCGGGATGGGCGATTAATCACATTCAACGTCTAGTATGGGAAGGAATATACAAAGAAGTCTATTTGGTACCGGTCAATCTATCCCTATTCTTTGACCGTGGAAATAGGGGCATTTTATGGACAACATTTGAGGACTGGGGACTGTCGAAGGGATTGCTGGCGCCATTGATCCTTTTGCATGATCACTTGTTTATTAGGACCAGATTACATCAGGAAGGCCGTCTCTCAACTAGGATAAATACTAACAATGGCATATGTCAAGATTGCATTCTTGCACCATTCTTATTTAATGCATACATGGCGGATCTGGGAGAACGTCTGGCAAAAGCAACCTTCATTGCTCCCAAAGTATTGGGTACAAATATCTTCTGGATTACGTATGCAGATGATATTATCCTGATGGATTGCACTCTGGTGAGTATTCAAAGATTGCTGAATGCACTCTATTCTTTTTGTGAAGAAAATGAATTGATTATAAATACAAAAAAAACACCATTAATGACCTTGACAGCAGAGAAACGTAGAAAGAACAAAACAGTGTGGTTAGGAGAGGAAGGAATAGTTGAAGTTGATAAAATGAAATGTTTGGGTTTCGATATTTACAGCATTCCAGAAATTATGGAAGGTTTTTACTTAAAGGCCTGCAAAGCAGTGGCACAGATGAGGAATGCAGGAATGTTAACTGCAAATAGGGCAAGTTCTCCATAATCATAATACAAATCAAAAATTGTACCCATGCTGATCTACGGAGCAGAAATACATCATAGCTTACTGAAGGAAGACATTTGTCATCTTGAGGGTCTTATTTGGAAGAAAGTTCTAAGACTCCCCCAATCTATTCCTATCAGTCTAATTCGACATGAATTGGGTCTACTATCCCTTGAAGTACATGTAACATGTAAGGGAATTTTAAATTAAACAACCTTCTGATGCTTATAAGCATAGGCTGTGGTGGGCAGATTGGTGCAGAACTTGTGACTCATTGGGGAAATACAAGACATATCAAAATAACACACTAATCCATTAACAATTGTGAATCTGCGCTCAATATGTATGCAAATTCCTGTCCTGGAAGGTGGGCTCCACGCTGCTGAGATTCAGATTTGATAGCCTTCCTAGCAGGTCAAATTGGGCTAAATGGAAAAAAATAGATGAGACACAGGGCTGTTGTACATTTTATGCTGCTCCAAATTGTTATATCACCTACTATTGCAATGTGACGCGAACAAAGCACAACACTTAATATGCTTTAAGAAATATATAGACCGTTACGGCAGCAATACTGGTTCTGAATATGTGTTGGTCTAGGATCTCTTATCACCTAAGCAAATGCTTGTTTCAATTTGTAATGTTCATTGGGATGATGGAATGGTAGGAGCGGTGGGATTAGCCCTGTAAGGAAAAAAAACTAACAATCTCTGCTAAACTGATTTAATTGCATTCTAGTATGATTAAATTCAGTGGTTTTAAAAGAATGTAATGAAATGAACAATAATATTGCTGATGGTTTTAACCAAATTAATTTTAAATGGAAATTATTAGTTTGTATTGAGATGTGTTCTCCTAACTGTGTATTAGTGAATTTGTGCAAAGTTTTAATTGATTTTAAAACTGAAAGCACAATAAAAGCAACATAAACAGATAAGAACATTTAACATAACATAACCATTACCTTCCAGTGGGAAAGTGAAAATAAAATGCAAACATTGGTTATATATTTATAGGAAAATTATTGAAAAACAGACACAATTGTGTCCAGTAATAGGTAACCCTGCAAGAATTGGTCATAACATTGAGTTTTAGTTTTGGTAAACCTCTTTTTTCCAACATTCACATGCCATTAAATTGTATAGAAAACACCCTCTAACAAGGAATCATGTAGCATTTGGTATTTACACCATCCTTACAATGCATCCATTGATTGGGCAAGATTTTGATACCTATAATCTTCTACAAACTGCAATTTATTGACTAACACACAGCTGTCTCTCATTTGCAGCTCAAAAGCTTTCTACTCATACAGAATGCCATACATAACCACACTCCTTTCCATAAAAAACAGTGGCAATAAATGTTTTGGCACTGAGAAGACTATCACAGAGAGAAATCTAGGAGCACCAGCCAATTCTTAAAAGACATTCTAGGGAATGCTGTTGGGAATATCTATTCAGTGATGTTTTTGGATCCCTTATTGATTATTCAAGAATCCAATCACGCTTTTCCCAGAGCAGAAAAGGCAGTGCTCCCAATGTTACATCAAGCTCCAATATCTAACAGTGATGCACTGTGCTATGTATGAGCTTATTTGTGCGTTTACAACCTTTATAACCAGAGCATTGGTAGTGTAGAGGAATGGACGGGGAAAACAATCAACCTTTTTTATCTGGATTCAAACCAGAGCACCTGTGCTCTTGTTTTGTCTTCACTGCAAAGTGACCACCTGCAAGTGGCTGAGATTATGCAACACTGAGGGCATTGATTTGTTGCTTTGACAATGGTCCTCCACCTGGTTAATTTGGATAGTCCACACATTGTTATTCTTCCCTACAATGTAAATGCCAGAACACAACCCAGTTGTGGAGCGGGCTTCATCATTTGCTTTGGCCCCAGTAGGGAGAGTCGTCACGGAAGCACTGGCACCGTTAGCATTGGTGCTGGTGCTCCCTTCTCCCCACTCCCGTGGAGTCCTGCAGGACTCCACGGGAATGGGGAGTTACCGAATCTGCCGCCTGACTTCACACTCCGCCAGGAGTTGTAATGTCCCGCTGGCACTGGGAAGCCAGGCACAGGATTCAGGGTAACCGCGACTTCGTAATGAGGCCCACTGACTGATAACACGCACACACAAACGTGTTGCTAAAAGGAACACAAGAAAGACCCAAACAAAGGTTTACAAATTCAGATTTCAGATTGGTTAAATCAGAGGTTGTGAAGCAATGCCTCGGTAACTGGATGCAATTACACAGGGAAGTGGTTACTCCTTCCTAGATTTAAATGAGTCTCAATGTCTATAACATTCCTACAATTATGACAACATTAAACAAGCTTTGGCAATGCCAACAGTTTGGGATTTTGTCTACGCATGTGGATGGCACTTGCCAGACACAGCCATAGTGGTATTGACTGCCCATTGTTGGTAGCAGCTGCAAATTGGTGTGAGTACCTGGGCATCTAAAAGCAGTGCCTGGCACATTTTATTTATTTGTTTATTTGTTACACGCCGAAACCCTGACAGGCATCAGGGGGTGACAAAAACACACAAGACAAAACATAAAGCACAGGACAACCTAAGAGCAGGTGAGCAAGAATAGTCTATTGAAACAGCATGGTTTTTAATTGTTTATGAAAGGGCAGTACATTATTTTCCAGTCGTAATGTCAGAAGAAGTGAATTCCAAGCAGAGGCTGCTAGGAAAGGGAAAGATCTTCCATTACCACTGACTCGGTTTGGCCTTGGGCAAACAAGCAGTTGACTGTTGCTTGATCGCAGTACCATTTGCGGCTGGTAATTAGCTTTTCTTTCAGATATGTTGGAGCTTTGCCGTGGATGCACTTATGTGCCTAAGTAAGAATGTTAAATTGTAATCTGGAGTTCACGGAAGCGAATGAAGATTTTTTAGGTGTTCTGAAATGTGCTCTCTGGGGGTCACGTTTTTGATTATGCGGATGGCATCATTCAAAACGTTTTGAAGTTTACAGAGGTTTCCCTTAGCTGCGCCCCCTAACAGCGTTGCAATAATTGATTCTGGATAGAATCGCTGCTCTGGCCAAGGTTTCAAAGTTCTACTTGGAAACAAATGGCTTAACTTGCCCTAGTAGCTTCAAGTGATATTGTGTAGTGTTTACTAGATGTTTGACCTGTGTATCTCAGCTCAAGGAGGGGTCCAGCTAGTTACCTAAAGTTTTGACCTTCCTCTGTGTCAAGATTTTACAGTTGTCAATGAGAACGTTTGCATAGCGGGGGTCTAACTTAGATCTAGCACTAGGTGGACCAAAGAAGTAAGAGCTCGGTTTTTTAGTTGTTATGGTAAATCTGGTGCATGGCCATCCACTGCTTTACTTTAGATGGTTTTACGTTTAGCTGAGTCTGAATCATGATCAACTTCTAGGTTAAGTAGAAGTTGTGTGCCATCTGCAAAATGTGAAAATTGGACACCAGTTTCACATAGCAAATCACAAAGAGGCTTAACATCCAGGTTAAAGAGGGCCGGAGATAGACAGGCCCTCTGGGGTACTACACAGCCAATAGGAGAAGGATAGGAACAGGAGCCATCGCAATGCACTGCCAAAACACTACAGGATAGGAATCCATGTAAAAGCTCTGCAGGAGCATCTACCGACCCTATCCAGAGTAAGTAGGAGTGAAGTGGGAGTTAAAGAGGTTCTTGGTGGTCCTTGGGAGTCTGGGGAGTGGAGAAGAGATGCTGGCGGTAAAAGAAAACATCCCGTGAGAAGCGCTGCAAATGGTAAGCGTGAACTGCTATTATTTTGAATATGACTGTGACCGGGACTGCGTGCGGTTCTGCAAGTGTGTCCCAGGACCGGAAGGGGACTGCTCTTTGGAATGCTGTACGTGTAAAACGTAATCAATGTTGTAAATGCTGCAAGTCACAACTACAAAAGTAATTGGGTTCTTCTTGAAGGGGAAAGGGGCAGCAGTCTTGTAGCAGAAGATATTCTTGGTAGCTAAGAGTCTCCCCTAGGAGCTCTAAACATCAGATTACCTGTTCATCACTTGACAGAACCACGGTGCTGAATTGTGAGCTGCAAGCGAAGCAAAGAAAGCGGGAGATCGAGAGACTGTTGGGGTAACCCCTTTGAACCCGTCTCTCCGAACTGTTGTGGAATCACTGGCTCACTGGCTCTGCTGTAATAAATCAGGACACAAATCGGTTGATAGGGCCTCTAGGGTGGAAGCTCCAGTGCTATAGAAAGACGGCCAATCAAGTGATATCAATCCAAGCAATAAGAAAAAAAGATAAATCAGCCGCTAGCTGTCAGAACTCCACGTCAGTTTTCTGTCCGCAAGGAATAAAAAAAAAATTAAATTATGAAGCACGTTGTTACAGGACGATATTAGATCGCCGGAATCGTAAGACTCTAACACAATGTCTCCCTCCGTGGAGCCACTGCCTCGTGTAGTGGACTTCCACATTTGAAGGGTCCTGTTCCCCCACGCCCACTATGACCTGCAAGTCTTTTACTGAAGCACAAGTGCATGTTCAGTCATCACCATCAACATCAATGGCGTGGTCAGGCCTTTCTCAGGATCAAGAGGCCATTAGACATGCGTGGAAACGAGGTCTCAAGTACACTGTGACAACAAAAAAGATCCAAATGAAAATAGATGACCACTTTGGCAAGAAGAGAAGCAGGAGCACAAATGAGGATGACGTCCTGATTGTCAGCCCAGATTCAAGATTCATAAAGGGGGCGGAGACAGTGCAAAGGGAGGCAATACTAACCATCCACCTCTTTCAGAAGCTTCTTTTGAAGAAGTAAGTTAAGAAGATTGGGCTAATGAGTTGGGAACAGAAAATCACTCATTTGCCGTGTCGGAAGCAGCCTGAGATCTAAGTGAGGAAGGAGAAGAGCAGAATCCACAAAACTGCAATGATCTTGAACATTTAGGACCACAGTTGAATAAAATGTCTTTATCGGCCCATAATTTCCTTCTAAATTCCTTGGTGTCTGTCTTCAAACTTTTAAGAACAGAGGTTCAATAGCAGGCAGGGGTCTTATTGGAGCTCACAAACAAAATAGCAAATCTGGACTCATCTTTAGTGGGGTGTAACAATGCTATAAACACCTCTCTGACTCCCCGCCTGAAAGAGATTCAACTGGAGATAACCAAGCAAGGGCTAGATCTGTCAGCAGTTCAAATCCTGCTCTCTTCCAAAAGTAAAGAGGAAACATCTAATAAAGCTATCCTTCAAGGACTGGCGAAACAACTAGACATTCTACACCAAGATAAATTGAATGAAGAAAAGAAAGAGAGAGTGGAAGAAGCAAGCTTACCTTTTGATGATACTCCACTCTCAGATTCAGTTCTGGAGGAATTCAGAAGAATGGGGAATGTGGTAGAGGAGACTCCAGCGGGAATCACAATCATCCCACAGTCAGAGGAGATGATCGCAAGAGAATCCGACGAAGAAGAGCAAATTGATATAGAGCCAGGGCAGTGCTCCCGTAAAAACAATAAGAGATTGAGGAAGAGAGAGGCTAGAAGAAAAAGAAGGAACAAAGAAGTTAAACAACCCAGAGAAGAACGAAAAAAAACTAAGAAACACAAAGGAGTTGAGCATAAAAAATCTAAAACTAACTCCGTTATGAAAACATCATGTAACACTGCTTCAGTCATGACATCTATGGGAGAAGACTTCCTAACTTCGACAACTGTAAATAATGAAGATAAAACAAACTTGGCAAAAAAAGTACGTTCACTCTAAGAGAATGCAATCAAAAAGAAAAAGGGGAGAGCCAAAAAAATCTACAGCCAGAAGGTGTTAAAATATTAATTGTGAGCATTGGTTTCCAACAGATCGAGGTAATCATGACATAAACAACGCTTCAGATCAAATGAAGAGACCTAACTAGAATCGAGGGAGCATGTGTCAGAAGGAAACAAGATCATCACATGGTGCTAACTGTGGGTGGTCTGCAGATGGCTGGGACATTCCCCTGGTGCTGATCTTTCTGGTGAACAAACAGCAATTGCTCCTCCCAGGAAAAGATCTCATTAGAGGAGGAAATACAATGGGAAAAGAGATGGTTCAATTAGCACCTATCTTCTTGAAATATCCATCTAAGAAGTTGGAGAAGGAGGAAGTGAGATTGGGTCAAGGAAAACACTGCATGCTAGATATGAACTCGAATGGAATAGGGAAATCAACAAATATTGGAGGTTCTGGCATGATACCAATAATGGAGAGGAATACACTGGGTTGGATGGAAGAACAAAATACAACATGAAGAGATGGAGAGTCAATCTTCGCCATGCCAAAAATTTGGATTACTGCAAATTCTAATTTTACGAAAGTAAAGTCACTCTGCAGAAGTGTAATTGTGACAAGTCTGAAACAAATCCCTAATCTTTATCTGTTCAGCTCAAAAGATATTGAATATATTCACTTCTGGGATAATAAGAACCTCTTAATGGCAGAGGTGGGCTTAACAACACGAGAAGGGCATGTTGCAATAATGGGAGCTTCGAAAGAGCTGAAGGGTTTGGGTCTTCTGGTCTCCAGCTCACCCTCCCTGGAAAATTCATGTAAAATACAATTGTTAGCAAAGCGGCTGCCAGGGAAAGGGGAGGAGCTGGGATCAGAGGGGAAGATGACTAAACTCTTGAGAGGGTTGGAGAAAGGGGGAGAGTCCATGCAGGCTAAAACATTGGCACTACTACTGGAAATTCTATCTCCGGTCCTCCAGATCTTGGGGGTTGGTCAACAGCCTCTTTAATCAGTCGGGTTTAATCCTAATCTTTTGGAACACGCGGGGGACGAATACTTTCAACTCAAATAAAATGTAGGAACACCTTCTGCAAAAAGGAGATATCCTGATGTTACAGGAGACCTGGCTGGTGAACCCCATGGAAATTGAAGGATTCATGATTTATTGACAACCAGCAATACAACCAAAGGCAGACCAGCAGGAGGTTTGCTGATGGCATTAAAAAACACTAGAATTGCAGAGTCTTCATTGATTTATAATACCAAAAGGGGAATCCAAGTGTGCAAAGCTTTGGTAAAAAACCAGAGGTCTCCTATCGAGTTGATTCTCATAAATATTTACCGGAACTCCGCCTGTTCCACTTTGCAGGATCTTTTGAATGACCTGGCTGAGATACTGGAGAGAATAAAAGCAGAATTTGGAGGCACTCATTTAATTCACGGGGGAAATCTAAATTTGCAGTGCACTCTGCTGGCAAAAAGAGGGTCAATTGAGAAATCTGGAAGAATAACTGAGAGGGAGAAGGTGGGTGGAGTTCATGACAGGATGGGATCTAAAAATGTTGAATGAGTCATTACCGGGGGACATTGCAGCTGCTCCAACCTGACATCAGGGATTCTCGGCCTCAATAATTGACTATCTATTCCTAACAGCTAATCTGTTCAAATATAAGGTATCATTAAATATAGAGCGGGAAGGGGGAGTGATCATTCCCGGTTAGAGCTAATTTTCACAGATATGGCCCTTCACCAACAAGATATACAGAAACAGCTGGTGGAGAATAGGAAAGGTAGTATACGACTCATTAAGTACAAAGGGGAGGGGGAGGACCTAAATAGTTACCTGCGAGATATCCCAGAGACTACCATCCGAGACAATTGCAGACCCGAGCACTTTATTAAATTTGTTTGGTCTACATGCCCTCCGAGAGTGGGAGGAGGAGGGAACAAACTGGTTCATCGGCACTCGTACAATGAAGAAACTAAATTCAGGAAAAAGCTATTGAATCAGAATCTTAGAAAAGTAAAGAGGTTGGATATAAGTGGGGTGGAGAAGAAAAGAGAGTCAAAAACCCTGCAACAGGATTATAAGCACTGGTCAATGGGTAGAAGAATATTGCGCCTCCAACATGATGGTGAACAGATGTTGAAATTAGTGAGTAATAAGAACTCTAAAAACTTCTGGTGTGCCATCAATCAGCTGGAAGGCGACCCTAGTAATGACCTGTGTAATTTGGTTTCGGAGGGAGGGAGGGATGGATGGTCTATCTCTCTAAGGTTTTTGAAGAACCAGAAAGTTATATCGAATTGCCTGTCGTAAACTCAGTGTGGAGACTGAACTTCTATGAATAAATCCTGGTGGATTTGATCATGAGCGGCTCCTCTTCCAAGGCAGCCGGGTCAAATGGGTTAAATTATCAGGTCTTGAGAAGTAATCCATTGTTCTGGCTGAAATTGCTGTGATGGCTGTTCAACGACATTTTGGGGAGCCAAATATTCCCAGTTTTGTGAAAATCGGCAGTCATTATACCGTTGTTCAAGGGGGGTGATCGGAGGGAACCTGTGAATTACCGTCTGATCGCCCTCCTGGCCATAGAAAGTAAAATCTTTATGAGAGTCCTCTTGAGTGAAATTGAAGATTGGATGAAAGTAGCCAAGATCCTCTCGAAATTGCAAACAGGTTGTAGAAAGGGGCTTTCCACAGCATTAAATAGAGTGGCACTAAATATTTTGAGTGAAAAGTCCGGGTGCAAGGGAGGTCAGCCACTTTTTGGGGCTGGTGTGGATTTCTCAAAGGCATGCAACAAAGTTAACAGAAATCACCTTTGGTCAAAGTTAAGGGTATGGAGCAGGCCTGACGGACTGATATTGATGCTAGTGGAGCTCTATAAGAACACCACAGTCAGTGTCCATTTAGACAATGAGGGGTGGTTATCGGAGCCCATTAAGGTAAAAAGAGGGGTCCAGCAGGGTTGCCTAGGGGCACCACTATTCTTCAGTCTATACCTGGTGGATGCAGGGGAATATCTACAAGGAGCAGCGCTAGCAAGCCCGTTGATTAATGGAAGCAAAGTGCATTGGCTGGCGTATGCCGACGATGGGGTCCTGCTGGATAGTACAGCGGTAGGACTACAACGTCTATTAAACAAACTTGACTGCTATGCAAGGGAGAATGGTCTCTCGTTGAATCCTGCCAAATCCAAGATTCTGGTCTTTAGACACAGACAAAAACAGATCAACTGCTCTCATTGGGAGATGGGAGGGCAGAGTATAGAAAAAGTGGATGACCTGGTTTACTTGGGTTATAAAATCTATGCCTCCCCAGATAATTGTAAGGTGGACCAAGACACAGTTAAAGATCATGCAACTTATCCCCCCAAATAAAAAAAATGTCAATGAAATATTGTGAATTCTCCATCATTCCCTTGATAAAATACTATCAGGCTAAGGTGATTCCAGTTATCCTGTATGGATTGGAGATAAGGACATCACTCTGGCAAGCAAACTGACAAAGATGGGAGTGGCTTATTTGGAAGAGGGTGCTTGGTCTTCCAGCAAGCTTCTCGGTCTCCAGGATCAGATTTGAACTGGGGTGAGGTCATTAAAGGTACAAGCAGACTCAAAGTTACTCTTCCTTTATTGGTTGATCAAGACAGCGCAGGAGGGTACGCTTTATGCGGACATTAGAACCCATATGGAGAACAATAAATCAAGAATGCTGACAAATCTGGGATCGTGGGTTGAGAAGACATTAATCAAAGTAGACACAGACTTCCAGACCCTGATCTAGAATCCATCAAAGGCAAAAAAGGCCTTGGACACAATGGATTGAATCCTTACAATTGAAAATATGCGCTCCAAGTTGGATGCAAATTCTTTCCTGAAAGTAGACAAAAAATTGGGGCAAGTTACAAAATCCTTGGTGAAATTTCCTGATTGCATAATAAGGACAAAATTCCTCAGATTAAGACTAAATATAGCACAAACTGGGGATGTGCTGTCAAGACGAGGAATGAGGGATGTAATAAAGTTCTGTTGTCATAGATGTGAAACCCTTGTGAGCCAAACATTAAAACATCTCCTTATGGACTGTGAAGGAACTTGCGATTTAAGATTGCATCTATTTGATAGATTCTTAGCATAAATTCGGAAATATTTGTGCCAAGTAAGTTCTGGGATTGGCTAATTTCAGGGCAGAATCAGGCCCTCTCAATCACATTAGTACAAGTGCTGGAGGGTTTCAATGTAGTGTTCTAGAGGATTCCCATCATCAGCAATCCTAAAATGCCTCATACTAGGTTCCATCCTCTGTGTAATTGAAGGGTTATATCAGTGGACTGTTACATTATGGTTCCCCTAAGGGTTTCTTTTTGTCATCTACTCTAATATGTACATACTCAGTTCCTCCTGCTGCACACTTCTGTTTCCATCTCTTCCTTTTCTCGTGGATATACGTTTTAGAAGTGATTAATGGATGATAGGATTATCGAGTGTAATGAATTGTGTATGATGCATTGTGATGTCCACTGTTCTCTATCTTATTATATATTCTTACTTTTTGTATGAACTACGAAAAAAGTATGTATGTAAATCAAATTCTATTTTATATGTATATGTAAAAGGTTAAAATGTAACCAAATAAAAATAAAAGAAATAAAAAAAGTAGGAGAATATCATGAACTAACAGATCAAACACTGCCGATAAATCCAGCAGCACCAGCAATCCACACCTGCTTTTATCAACCATATTGAGCATGTTAGTCTGTTTGCCTAATACTTTTTTTCCATTGCTTGTTTTTTCCATGACTTCAGTGACGGACACGCATAGTGCTTATAAATCGAGTGGCTGAAGGGAGACCTGGTTAAGGCATGTTTTTTATTACACCAGTAGCGGGTTTACAACTCCAATTAAGTCATTAACTCTCAGAAGACTGCTTTGAAAAATCCTGGTAGGCACTTCCAGTGCAGACTTTGATGGTAAGGCTTGATTAAAGCAAGCTCAAAGAGTTCCCCCAGGGATGCGTTTTGGGCGGTGAGGTGCAGGAACTAGGTGGGAATGGCCATGGGCAGTCAATGAGTGGGCAAATAACCAAACAACATCCACAGGCTTTGTATCGCTACTCATATGCAACTGCTCCCTATCTCTACTCTAATGTAATAGTTTCGGCATATAGGTGTGGAAAGCAACACCTAATAGCCCAAACTAAAAATGTCATGCCAATATGATGTTGATATTAGGAACATTGCATTGGGTCCCTGTAGAACCTGCACTGTTTAATAATAGATATGTCCTAAATAAGCAATAAGGAACAGCATCAATTTTGGGAACATAAAAAGCTAAGTCATCTTTAAGGTTTGAAAAGAGAGGGGTCGCTTTTTTCCACACCCACTGAAAATAAATCTCTGTTGCTCTGTTGTTTAAGCTCATTGCACTCAATTATTAAAATCTGCCCAGCTCTTAATCATTTGAAATAATGTAATCATGTCTGTTTAAACAGAATTTAATCATCATGGCACAAAAACATGCTCCATTAAAATCTTTCTGGGTTCCGACCTAAAAGAAAAACGGAAACACTGAAAGAGGAAACACTTAAAGCACTGGGAGAAAAATCTCCTGCTGTCTTCATGCTCATTCCTTTGTCAGGCTCAGCCACCAATATTTGATGCACCGGTTGAAAACATATTAAGGGTGTAGAGTGCAATGGTTTGAAATGGCTACTTTCAAGACCAGTCCATCCAGATGGAATTAGCAGATTTTAAATCCTCCACGTCCAAC
Organism: Ambystoma mexicanum; assembly: GCF_040938575.1. Classification (NCBI taxonomy): domain Eukaryota; kingdom Metazoa; phylum Chordata; class Amphibia; order Caudata; family Ambystomatidae; genus Ambystoma; species Ambystoma mexicanum. Next base: position 1,103,582,100 of record NC_090937.1, read on the forward strand.
CTACCTTGTTGGTTCTCCCAGGGATCCATTACCTTCCTGGGATTATTCAACATGTGCGTAAAACCGCCGGCCACCTCAACGTTTCTCAGCCACCTTCCAAATGTATGCAGATGATTTGCCAATGACTTTCAAATGTAATCTGAGTGAAAATGCCTATATCATAACATCACTATTGTATCCGCCAAAGTCCACCATAAATAGGGTACTTAAAGCTATTAGCACCCCATGTTGTCTGCGGGGGTACTGATGGTGTTCTTTTTAAATGAAATAAGTCCTGCGCTTAACTCACATGGCTGATTTCATTTAAAAACAACCAATAAAGTTGGCACTGTTAGTGATAGGGCGGTCATTCTTTCATTTTAGTCCCCATTGGGAGTGGGGAACACAAAAACGCCACCGACCGCTGCAATAAGAACTGGTGGAGGCGAGCACTGCTCTCCGGAGCCCCTCGGCAGTGAGAGAGGAGCGAGTCAGAACCCAGAAGCACCCGGAGGAACGGCCGCAACCCTGTGAGTGACAGGGAAGGTTCACTCAGACTGGGGCGCTCCAGGGACATGGTGTGGGTTGGGATAAATGCTGAAAAAGCAAGAATACACAATAAAGGGTTCTGGAGACCGGAAAGTGAATTACTGCATAATTAACGAATTGCCAAGCAAGTAATGAGTTTGATTACTGCTACTTGGGTCAGATGACCAAATATGAACTCTTGAATAAAGAACAAGTTGAAAAGCAATAAATATGTTTTGAATGCTGAATAAAAGAAGTTAATATGAGCATATCGTACAAATGAAATTGACAGTGAAGTGCATTTGCGTACAAGAGGAATTTAAATAAACAGCATTTGCAAGCAAAGTGAAAAGAGCGAAAAGTAAAACATTTTTGGACAGTGTGAAATCAAGGTGGTAGCCAGGAGAAATAACAACAAAAAAAGTGTGTGAGAGTCACATGTTGATAAAGGCAAGAAGCCAGTAAATTGAACCAGAAATAGAAGTGGACTTATAGCACAGATACAGAAAGGAACCCTGTGTTGTCAAAGAAGTCCTATGAGAAAGAATGAACTGTTGCAAAGTGCCAAGGGTTATCGTTTGCGTGACCTGTGATGGGTGGACCGTGTGGTCTGACAACTGCGCCTAGGCTGAGGAACCCTTCCTTGGAGAAAAACAAGAGAAGTCAAGAGGGTAAAGCTGGTCGGCCTACGTGGTTCAAGTGATGGAAAGAAAAGGAAAACTAAACAAGTTTATGAGACTTTGAATTTGAAGCCTAAAGAACTGTGTTGAACTTGGGAATGAAATCCCGAGACCTCTTGGGGAAAGGAACCCTGACACCCTTTTGTGGAACTGTGTTGAACTTGGGGAAGGGAACCCCGAGACCCTTTTTTTTGGAACTGTCTTGAACTTGGGGAAGGGAGCCAAGAGTAAGCCTGGTGCTGGAAGCAGCTCAGAACTTTCATTTTGAACACTGTTACTTCAGTTGCTGGCATCCCTACACATTGTTTAGCTTTATTTGTGAGGGCAAGTCTAGGTTTTGGAAACAGACATACTTTTAAGTTGAACTTACTGACTCAGATTATCCTTAGTTTATTTAGGTAGGGAAATCCCACCTTAGTATAGGGCAATTTAGGCCTTACAGCATCCTGACATTACATAAATACTTTTTTTATTTGAACTTTGAATCTGTTGGTCTGTGGCTTGCTTCATGATGCCTTCACAAATGGTGTCAGGCATGGCATGCACTCAATTGATACAAACTGAGGGACCCCTATAATTCAACAAACCGCATGGAAGGCTACAATCGTAAAGGTTCAGGATCAAGATTGAGTTTCCAGCGTAAAAGAAATTAATTTCTCTCCAACTACAAATCCCAGCTAAGCGTCAGGATTTAGTTAATCGATCTGAGATCCTTCTTGATACCCTTCCCATAACAAGCTATCATTTGAAGCACGGGGACAAAACCTTTTTAGCGGTTAGAAAAGCCCAAACAGTTATTCGACCTTGAGCTTTGGGTCCCAAAAGCCTGGAACAGGGAAACTCCTATACCTCTTTCCTTCCCTCTTCCTTAGAGCTAGTAAAAGAGGAGGCCAGAGAAGGGGGTCCAACAGATACCAGTCTAGAAGGGGTTGAGATGAAATCTGATACCATTGACGACCTGGATTTGTTTTCTGTATCAGACTCTGAAGGGAGTTCAAATGACACCATGTCCTCTCCCGGCACAGCAACATCTTTAGAGTAAGTTTTAGCCCAACTAGCCGCACACCTGATCCAAGCTGAACAACACTTTCAAATGGGGACAGAACGGCTGATTGCCGCTGAAGAAAAAACAAATATTCCCCAAGGAGTACTTCAGGCATACAAAAAGGGAGACAATCTGTTTTTTTTTTTCTTAAATTTCGAGTGGTTGGCCAATCAGTTCCAATGGGGAGGGGAACTCAAATTGTGTTACCTAGGTCCCCTAATCAAAGGAGAATTGCAGACCCCCTACCAGTTATTAAGTTTTTTGTGGGATTGCCTCTTTTAATGACATCACAGAAGGGCTCTTGCAACGGGTAGGTCAAACTAGCAACTTCTACCACCAATAATTAAGAAACTTGAAATTAAACCCTGGGCGAAACACCCATAGAAGTGGGAGAGCGAATTAAGAATACACTATAGTTATGGTTGCTAAAGAAGATGTTGCCAGAAGTTTTAGAGGCTCTTACTATCGAGCAGTTTATTAATTCCCTACCTCCTATACTTTAAAGAGCAGTATACAACTAAATAAACCCACCCTTGCCCTAGCCATTGAGACCGCTCAGAACTTCGCCTATGCCAAGTTCCATATGTTACATCGGATGGAAGAAAGGAAAGAAAATAAGGGGCCTCTGAGACCAAACTTCTTCCTGAAAGAAAGAACTGATTTTCATAGTCGACCCAGAGACCTCCCAAGTGGGGAGAGAGGGAAAATAGATAAGAGATTAGATATCCAGCCCAAAGAAGAGATTAAAAGGAAAGATGGTAAACCAACAAAATGTATAACCTCGATTTGTTTTTCGGTTAAGAACCAGGGCATTTAGCCAGAAATTGTCCCAGAATAAAAGAGAGGAGCCTATGGAAATTGGGTTTATGTTAGGAGAAGAGTGTGTAGACCAGGCTCATCTGAACCGCTATAGGTCCAAAGTAATTTTGTTTTTGTGGAACCTCATCCAAATTCACTTACGAACCTTTACTTGTCAATGGGATCCTGGTCCATGCCCTAATAGATTCTGGGAGTAGACAAACAGCCATACGAGCAGATCTGATACCCTCTGAAAATAAAATGTGGAGATTCCTTAGTTGTGTCCATGGGAACCAATAAACATATCCTACAGTAGCGGTCCCCATCCACGTCCAAGGGACCACCACCAACTTTCCATCAGCAATAATACCAGGTCTTCCAGATGAAACAATTATAGGCACAGACCTCCCAAATTACTTTCTAGAATTGTTGCAAGAAGTCAACCCAAGTAGATACCCATTTTCTCTATTGAAAACTTGGCAGCCAAGCAATTCAGGCCTATCAAATCTGTATGGGCCTGGGCTTCGAATCCTGAAAAAGAGCAACATAATCACACCCCTAAACTACTAACAACTCCCTTGTGCGGGAGGCTATATTTATAGGGTAAGGGTATATGAGGAACTTCATTCACTTCATTATCCTCAACATCCTCTGCTCAAGTGGCCAGGGAAGGGCCATTGCTTTTGGATCCCGATGCTGGGGGTGGATATGCAAGGGAGGATCACCTGTGTCGTGGAGACTTGGGGAGTGGTAGGAGGATGCTCTTAGGTGAGACGTGCTATCACCCATTTCCGTTCCTTAATGAACCCTTAATCCCATATGCATTTATGGGATATTGTTACCACTTTCCCTCTGGCCAGGATCACACCAGAAGATATCAATCTAGAAAAGTGAATTATTGAATACTGATCGAATTGCCAAGCAAGTAATGAGTTTGATTACCGCTACTCGGGTCAGATGATCAAATATGAACAATTGAATACAGAACAAGTTGAAAAGCAATCACTACATTTTGAATGCTGAATTAAAGAAAATAATGAGAATATCGCACAAATGAAACTAACAGTGAAGTGCATTTGCTAACGAGAGGAATTTAAAGAAACATCATTGGCAACTAAAGTGAAAAGAGCGAAAAGTAAAACATTATTGGACAGTGTGAAAACAAGGTGGTAACCAGGAGAAATACCATGAAAGAAAGTGTGTGACTCACATGTAGATAAAAGCAAGAAGCCAGTGAAGCAAACCAGAAATAGAAGTGGACTTATAGCACAGATGCAGAAAGGAACCCAGCATTGTCAAATAAGTCCTATGAGAACGAATTGACCAATAGAGGTCAAGAGGCTGAAGCTGGTCAGCCTACGTTGTTCAAGTGATGGAAAGAAAAGGCAAACTAAACAAGTTGATGAGACAGGGAATTTGAAGCCTATAGAACTGTGTTTAACTTGGGGAATGGAGCGCCAAGACCATTTTGTGGAATTGTATTGAACTTGGGGAAGGGAACCCCAAGACCCTTTTGTTGGAACTGTCTTGAACTTCGAGAAGGGAGCCAAGAGTAAGCCTGGAGCTGGAAGCAGCTCTGAACTTTCATTTGAACACTGTTTCTTTGGTTGCTGACTTCCCTACACATTGTTTAGCTTTAGATGTGAGGGCAAGTCTAGGTTTTGGACACACAGACTTTTAAGGTGAACTTACTGACTTGGTCTATCCTTAGTATATTTAGGTAGGGGAATCCCACCTTAGTATAGGCAAGTTAGGCCTCACACCATCCTGACATTTAAGTTAATCAAGACTTTTTTAATTAGAATTTTGAATCTGTTGCCTGTGTCTTGTTTCATGATGCCTTCACACACACACTCAATTTCTTTGCATGTTCAAGATCCTCAACTCCCCTGCGAAAATGCCCCAGTCAAAGTGACAATTGAATTCCCCTCACAAATCGTTTTTCCGTTTTAGCGAACAATCCTGTTTGCAGCGAAGATGTGGTACACATAGCATTTAGGGCAGGTCACTCTCTTTGTCAAATAGTGAAACTGCAAATTGTGTAACTCAAATGCTGCAACTGTTGTCAACATGACCAAAGGTCTCAGTGAGTTACAAGAACATGTTATCTTGTTGCACAAAAAAACAAGCTGATCTGAAAGTCCGGGTGACAGTTAAGCACCTGGGTGGAGCCGCATTGATAGATGGAGAATCAAAGGGCAGGCCAATAGGCCCCCCTGGACCTGTGTTTTTTGAGGCTTATAAAATCATCCCTCCCAAACTATTCCCTCTAATCCTAGTATGATAAGCGTCAATTCTAATTTGGGTCCGCACAATGCCCTTGTTGGTTTAAGCAGTAGGCATGCAGGGTTTTGTACGATCGTACCGAAAAAAAGGTCCGACGGTACAAAGCGACCGAAAAATGCTACCACCAATGGTTCGAACACCAAAAGTTCGAACCTTTGGTGGTAGCATTGCAATTAAGTAAAAAAACAAAGAAAAGGCTGCGGTTGTGTCCCCTGCAACACCCCGCTCAGTATACTGTTTGGCATAGTGAGCGGGGTGTTGCGGGGGGCACCCCCTCAGTACACCCGCAAAAAAACAAAAAAAACAGGGACTGTAGGGGTTTCCCCTGCAACACCCCGCTCACTATTCTTCACAGCCCCCGTAGTATCTACCGTAGTATGTAAGTGTGTTTGCATGAGAAAGGTACAAACTTTTGGTAGTTCGCACCTTTCTCATCCGAACATTCCGGCCGCGGCAAAATCAGCTGCGGTTGGATCACTTAGAATCGGCATGCAGTGGAGAATTTGTCAGTCAGTGTACACAGTCCACATCAGCAGATGAGATGAGACACGGAAATGTAGTGCACTAAAGCGATAACCAACATGGCCTGAGGTCACTTGTTTAAAGTCAAGACCACCCCCGAACAGAATATTTCTTTTGACGAAGGGGGGTGCCAAAACCTCATACGAGGGTTTTTGAAAACGGAGACTTTCATGTTATCAAAATGATTAATTGGATCAGAAATATTAAATGGTGTAATTATCCATAACGACATACTCATAGCCTTGGGACCACCAGACCCTATTTCTTCCCTCTCTGGCATCCTAAAGGTTTCATTGAATAATTAAATGCTTGTAGAAGGATATGCCATGTTTTAATGAGATCTCTTTCCTTCTTTGCACATGACTTGCGCGATTTTCCCCATAGTGGTTTTTGTCAAATTATTTTTTATATATTTTGTGTGTTTGGGGTAGGGAATTGGAGGTGGTGAGTAGCAGGGTGAGGTGGTAGGGGTGGGGTAGATGGTGGATTGCATAAGAATCCCCCATTTAAAGAAAACATTCAATGAAAATGACAGCAGGGAAAAATGCACGCGTGTAGCATTTCCATCTATGCTACGAGCTACTACTTGCTTGTGTTGGCTCGTGATGGCTTAGCAGGACCATGCGAGTAGAATGGGCAATGCGGGTTGAGAGATACAGATCAGTTGAGCTGGAACCTGGTAGCTCTCACACAGCTCCCTCCTATTCACCCCTTTAATATACTTATTTATGATAAATAAACATCTATATATAACTCCTCGTTATCCGTGTGCATCTTAACTAATGATCTTATGTCCATACCACATATACTACAACATGTAATGTGCCAACGAGGTAAGGAAGCTCATTTAAAACATATAGAACCTGAGGAAGGTCTCCTTGCTTTGGACTTTAAAACTTACCCTCCCCCTGACTCTGGTAATAGTTTTAGGAGCTCTCTGAGTCAGCCAATGAAAAGCCCATCGCTACAGGAAGCTTGCAGAATTGTTAATTTAAACCTGCAGCCGGAGAGTATAAATAATCATGGGGGCTAATGTAGGGCTTCAAAGGCACCATCCTAACACACTAGAACTGTCTACCCCTGGGTGTGGTTGATTGACCATCCGTCTCTCTATCTTCATTACCACGGGCTTGTCCTTTGAGTATGGAAGGCAGAATATGTATCTCTTAACCACTCTTGTACTCACTAAACTGGTCTGCAGTGGAAGAATCCTCTTTGGTCTCCCCAACTATGCTTGCTGTCCTCTCAACAGGATTATTAACTTTGCTACCAGGACTCTCTATGAACTCCCTCACTTCACACTTATTTCCCCGTACTGTCACCAGGCTTGATGGCTGATGATGCCAAACAGGGCCAGATTTAAATTTCTTCTCCTGGTTCACAAATCTATCCACATTAAGGCACAACTGTATCTATCCTCCTCTATCCAACTCTACAAGCCTTCTTGTAATCTCTGCTCTGTCTCCTCAACTACCCTTGTGGCTCCTGGCCCTCCCTGTGCGTCCTCTCGCTTCCACTCTTTCTCACTTCATGCTCCACTTGCATGGAATTCTCTTCCCCCCCGGACATCAGAAAAACAGTCAACACTGATTTGTTCAAAACAAAACTAAATGCCTACCACCACGCCTCTGAGTTATCCTCTTAACCTACATCTCATCTGCCTGCTAGCTAACATTTTTCCCTCATGTCGAACATGCCTCTGTCCCACACTTCCTCTGACTCACTCTAGCACTTCACTCATCATGGTTGCATCCCAAGCACAGCTGGCCATACCGCCTACCTGCACTTAAAAACCTCCAATGTTGGAGACCACCAGGGGGCTCAGGCAAGATGGCTGCCTGAAAGCGTTGCTCCCTGAGAAAGCCCAAATCTGGTTAAATCAGCCATGATGATGTAGAGAAATGGTGGTGGAGACAGACTGGTGAGAAAGCCTAAGAGACCAGGTGCCCAGTGATTTACTCTGGGATACCCGAGGTGAACTGGAAGCCAAGGCAGCCGGCGGAAATACCAATGTAGGCACGCTCCGTGACAAGGCCTGGGAGAAACACAGTGAGATGACCGCGCACTAGGAGTGAGCTGAGTGAGTCGTTGCAGGATCGGCTCAGCAGCTCTTGGTAAGGTGTCTACAGACACGCTGTATGGAGGTGGTGGGAGGCCTTTAGCAACAAGCCTCAAATGTGGGAGATGAATGAGGAGCCCATGCTGAGACGAAGTGAAGTGGTGGTGAGAGGACCTGGGAGGGGATGAAGCTGAAGTGGCGGAGTGACTCGTTAGAGGACGGGCTGTTAGTGGTCAGACAGAAGAGCGCAGAGGAGGAACAAAGTGCCAGAGGAGACACCAGTGTTGGAGCGTACAGTGAAGGTGAGGGCGAGATGCATGCCCTGGATGCCCATGGGTAATCCCTGACGTGTGGCCCTGAAGAGGATTTGAGAAAAGGAATAGGGGCTTTAAAAAATTTCATACGTCCAACAGTTGGGGACAAATGCAAGGGTTTGAGACGAGAAGTGGCCAGATTCACCTAGGCACTAGAGGTGAAGTCCCCCTAGAGGTGTGCAATATCAATCTGGTGGGCCTATGGCCTGGAACCAGAATCTGGCTGGGGGTGCTGGGAAGACATTTGACAAAACACACATAGACAGAAAAAAGCCCCTTCTCTCAACCCCCCAAAATGGGGGGGGAGTTGGTACATAGGTAAACGACAGGACCCCTAAAAGCCTAATTTAATTGACGGTTTTGTTGGCACAGCTCCATAGGTTTCAGATTAACCCTAAGGATCAAACCCAAAAGGTATGGTAAGCAAATCAGGAACTGGGGAGCTCTCGAGAGACAAGGTGTCGACTAAGGCTGCCACTGCTACGTTGTTGGAAGAAATCCGGTCTATGCAGAGTGACATTCAAACATCAATACAAGCACTGATTGGAAGAATGGAAACATGGAAGACAGGGTAGAGCCTCTTGAAAATAAACAGCAGATGTTGTGGAAATTAAGCTGGATGCCAGGATTAAAGATCTAGAGTTCAGGGGGCAAGACATCTTACTGAAATTGGACGATTTGAAAAATAGAAAAAGATGATGTAACCTGGACATATTTGTGATCAAAGAAGTAGATGGCCAATGCACCCTGGCTATGGAACAGAAGGTCAAGTCAATGTTCTGCTTCCTTTTCTCAAATTAAGACAAGCCAACCAACGACTTCACATTTTACCGTATCCACCGAGCAGGAGGATTATCAAAATGACTGCTCACACTATTGGCGAAAAGGTTATTATTTCAGAGACAGACCGACTGTTATAGATGGAGTTAGGAATCATAGAGATCTCACCTTTGAAGGCTCCAGGATAACTATATCAAGATCTCTTTGGATTTACCCTGGCGAGAAGGAGGGACTGTAAGGTTCTGACCTAATTGTTAAGAGAGAGAGGTGAAATATAGATGTGGTATCCCTTTTTACTCAATTCCGAGAGAGGAGCTGAAGAATTCTATATCACCAACAGAGGAGAAGCTGAGGGGGCACACAGCTCTCTTAAAGAAGTTGATCAGGGAAACGGGTCAAACAAAGACAGATGGAAACATACAAATACTGTGCCTTTATAATGCCGACTGCACATTTACTGCACACTCTGCATTATACAAAACTACGACTCCAATTACTGTGACCAGGTGCAGCAGGGGTTGCGCGGGTGTCCCCTGCTCCCTTATGTCGCTGTAATGGGAGTCAGAGGTTGCAGGGTGTCAGCTGTGGTAAGCGGGGAACAAGAAATCAAGTTTTTTTTAAAGGAAGATAAAGGACCCTGCGGCATCAGCTCAGACACACGTAAATGGGAGGAACTTATGCTGCAGGGATAGTGGGGAGTCTGCGGTGCACAGAGAAGTGTGCCACTGTAAAGGTGGGGGCGGAAGCGAGTAGGGGGATGCAGGCTGGGGCATGCAGGCAAAAGTGATCTATCTGATCAGAGCTCTGCGCCGTAATTGGAGTCGACATGTTCGTCGGTGGAATTACGGGCGGTGCAGTGATCACAAAGATCCACACAGACTGGAGGATGGATTGGGACGGCCATGGGACTGGAGCATTGGGAGAAGAGAGAAGATGCCCTGCATCTGGAAATTTAGGAAATTGAATACACTGTCACACAAGACAAGAGAAGGGTTTCAGCTCTGTAGACTGAAACACTTGGAATGAAGAGAGGTGAATTGAAATCAGCTGCTTTCAATCAAAATGATTATATAAGACGACTGAGGGAAGCAAGACTGTCACCCAAGTGGCCCTAACTTATAGCTGGGGCCAGTGGAGTAACATTGCTGAAAATGTTGGGGGGGACATGACATCTGAAGAAAAGGTGGCACAGCCAGATGAATGGGGACAAAATGATATGCCATGAAAGTTGGGGGGGGCAAACACCCCTGTCCCCCCTAAAATTATGCCCATGGTTGGGGCGTCTCCAGTGGGAAGGATGCAGGGCCGGAGGAAGTGAAGGGGAGGGAGTGGGGATGGTCAAGAACAGTTTACAGGAGGGGTGAAGATAGCTTATAAAATTTTGGTTGCCTATCCCAAAGACACTCTTAGACTGCGCTGGGCCTGCAGCACCCTGATTAGGTGAATCCTGAATTTGGTCTCCCCACCTCCCTCAGCCGGAAGGTGAAGCTGGACCCCACAGAAGGCCAACACACAAGGCTGGAGTCTGTGGTCTCTGCAGGTCTCAGCGACGCTATGTGCAAAGTTACACATGTTGTACAAGAAACCATCCATCACGCTGCCATCTCCGAGGTAAGATAACCCCTTCACCAACCCATGTCTACTTCAGTCATAACCCTCCCATGTTATGGTCAGAAACTGGTGCTGCTGCCTATTCTGTGCTGATTACATCCCTGTGCCACTCACTGCTGACTCATCTTCTAATACCGGCTTCTCATCAAAGTAACTTGTCAGAGGGAAACAACACCTACAGAAGGCTGCATCAGAACCCTAAATACTATAATGCCGGTCCATATAATTACAATGCGCCGAGAGATCACAAGCAAAGAAATGCACTGAAAGTACTGAGCACTCTGTTCACCCTTCGCACGACCTCACCAGTGTTATCCAGGGGTGTCTGCAGCTCTCACTCGCACAGCAAAAAATGCACACATACAGACAAAGACCGTTGTCGCAGCAACACCTACGTGGCCGAAATGCACAGCCATGTAAGCAAGGCTTCACACACACACGAAAGAACAGGAGAGCCCAGCCCTCCCCCACCCAACGGTAACGGCCTACTCCATTTCCCTCAGGGACACATCACTTCGGAGGCAGACGCAACTTCAGCTGATCCATGCCGCCCACACCATATGAAATCCAGGCTCAGGTTTCTCTGATTGCAAACCACATGGCTACCTGACTCCCATGCCATGGTTGCTATGCTAACAACTCACTGGACCGCCTGCCCCCACCTCCAATCCTCACCCTCACTGGCCAGACTGATCTACCCCATTCGTCAAGATCCACCACTAATAGTATAAGACATCATTGGTTTGCACAAATGTATCCTATGAATCCGTGCCAACATATACACTGTATATGCCACCAACCTACTACTTCACTCACATTTGCAAAGACCTGTACAAATATCATTGCCTGTGCCCTGATGATTGATGATGCTCATGCTTCGGCCTGTGCCCCCATGATTGTTGATGCTCATGCCTCTGCCTGTGCCCACATGATTGTTGATGCTCATGACTGTGCCCCCATGATTGTTGATGCCCATGCCTCTGCCTGTGCCCACATGATTACCAATGCTCATGCCTCTGCCTGTGACCCCATGATTGTTGATGCTCATGCTTTTGCCTGAGCCCCCATGATTGTTGACGCTCATGGCTCTGCCTGTGCACCCATGATTGTTGATGCTCATGCCTCTGCCTGTGCCCCCACGATTACCGATGCTCATGCCTCTGCCTGTGCCCCCACGATTACCGATGCTCATGCCTCTGCCTGTGTCAGCATGATTGTTGATACTCATGCTTCTGCCTATGCCCCCATGATTTCCGATGCTCATGCCTCTGCCTGTACCCTCATGATTGTTGATGCTCATGCCTCTGCCTGTAGACCCATGATTGCTGATGCTCATGCCCCACTAAAAGGTCAGCCACATTCCCATTACAGCCAATGTGGAGACCCTATAGGCTACACCACCAGGCCAGCAAACAACACAATACTGACACCATCAGGCACCCACCTCTCCACTCCCAGCCTCACTCACCCCTCTTCTCCATCTGGAAAACCACCAGCGCGCACACGTGCATGCATATATATATATATATACACACACACACACACACACACATCCCACACCCGCCCTCTCCACACCAACCCCCCCCCCATTGCCAAGACCCTTTCACTCATTTGCGGTCAATGCATGCTGTATGACTGCCCATGCCCTAGGCATCCATGGTCTCCTTACATCTCACAACATGGACGCCCTTTCCATCATGGAAACATGGCTATGTATCGCAAAGACAGACCTAACACAAGAGGGGGAGGAGTCGCTCTACTGGCTAAAGAATCCCTCTCCATAAGGTCCTTCGATACCTCCCTAAAGGAAAAGGGAGACATCCTGTCACTTAAACACACCACCTCTCCCTCCAGCACCATCACCATCCACATCATCTACTGCCCATAATGTCCCACGCTCACCTTTGAAGAAAAACTCCTCCACATCATTGGTGACAATATCAAGGCCACTACTCAAATCATCATCCTTTGTCGATCTAGGCCTTAACGACCCCACCTACCTCCCAGCCATTTCCATACTCCCTGAAAGCACTGAACTTCCAACAATTGGTTAATGCTCCCACCCACTCAAAGGGCCACACGCTGGACTGGATTACAGCCCTCAATTTCCAGGTCACCATCGAATCCAACTCCCCCTATCCTTGGACAGACCACCACATTATCACCTTTACCATCTCTCACTTCACAAAAACCAAAACCACTACTCATATTCTACGCCCAACCTTAACCCGCAGCTCACATAAGCTCACCAAAGACCATATCATGCCATTGCTGCCCACACTAACATTGGAACCGACCCTCATGGAGGACCCTCATCTCTTAGCAGATCTCTACACCACCATCTTAAGTTCAGCAGTAGACACCGCTGCCCCCCTTAGCCGGTGAAAGTGCAAACCAGTGAAACAACAGAACTCATGATATACATCTGACCTACAAGACCTCAGAGATAAAAAGCAAACAGCATAATTGTGCTGGAAAAAAAACTAAGACGCCACCAAACTAGAGGTCCTCTCAGCCCCCAAAGCCTACAAACAGGCCATCGTCTCTGCCAAATCGAACACATTCAACTGCAGAATAGCCAATGCAAAATCAAACTCAAAGGAAATCTTCACCATCCTCAGAGAGCTCGAAACACCCTCTCCCTCCCACCCCAATCATCAGGGACAAAACCTGGTGTTTAAATATCCAAAATGCGATGATCAATAAACTGGTCACGAAACAACAAAAAATAACTTTCCCACAATTTCACTTCCAGCTAGTCATGGAGCAAGAAGTCTTGGCCATCCTAAAAAGCCTTCAACCATCCAAGTGCAAAGGTGATATATGTCCGTCCACTACCATCAATGACTGCGAAGAGGCCCTAGCACCCCTAATCAACACCTTCATCAATGCCTCCTTTGCCACAGTTATAGTGCCCACTAGTCTCAAAGAAACCTGGGTTCTCCCACTACTAAAATCACTGGACCCCACAGCCCCCAATAACTACCAGCCTATCACCACCGTCCTATTTCTTCTCAAAATCACAGCTAGAGCTGCCCATTTACAGATCCAAAAATACCTGGAAAACAATCACATCTGAGAATGCACCAATCTGGTTTCCGTCCAGATCCAGTCCATGGTACAGAATCAGCACTACTCGACTTAGAATAGAGAGATGAACTGAGAGACCTAGGGAAGCCAGCCCTCCCACTCCTCCTCGATCTGTCAGCAGAATTTGACCTGGTAGACCACAAAATCCTCTGCCACCACCTCAGCCAACTTCTCTAAAGAAGCCACAGCTTGGATGACCTCCTTCTTAGAAGCAACAGTCCTCAAAGTGTTTGCTGACAATGTCAATGCCCCCCAGCACCCATCCTTTGCCGGGTCCCCGAAGGCTCCTGCATATCACCCACCCTAAACAACATTTTCACCATACACCTCTGTGACATCCTCGACTCCCTCAGCATAGCATACACCAACTATGCAGACGATACACAAATCCTCCTACCCCTCTCTGGCAACTACAAAGATCCCCATTGACCACACCTACAATACCATCCAATCCTAAATGTCAGCCAACCGCCTGTGCCTAAATGGGGATAAAACAGAAATGTTACTGATTGGTCTCCCCTCGGTGCTCAACAATCTCGACCACCAATATTCAGCCTTCAAAATGTATGGCACAATGATCCCATATCTACTTCAGTTAAGACACTAGCTGTTCACCTAGATGCCACCCTCTCTATGCCTAGTGAACACAATCGCCTCCTCCACGAGCTACACATCTAAGTTGATAAATGCTTCTAGACCCTTCCTATCCACCGACAGCTACCTTACCATAGCACACACTGTCATTAGTGCGGGATTGGACTAATGCAATGTCCTATTTGCAGGAACCTCATCTCAAAACGTACTAAAGCTCCAAATCATCCAAACAACGCTCTCCGAGCAGCCCTCAACATTCCCAAACGGACTCACATCTCTGCAACCAGAAAAGCAGCCCACTGGCTGTACGTCCATGAGCGGATCATCTTCAAGACCCTTTCCACTGCTCACAAATGCCTGTCCAACACAGCACCCCCCTTTTCTCCCAGAAAATCACAAAAACACATTCATCAAGACCCACCAAATCTATATATGCAAATCGACTCCAGCAGCCAAAAGTAAAACACACAAAAGTAGGAGGCTCCAGCTTCCCATCCATGGCAGCCAAACTATGGAACTCCCTCCCAACCTCCCTGAGAGCAGAGCCCTCCTACTGGACCTTCAGGAAATCCCGGCAAATCTGGTTGTTTGCCTAACCCTCCCATCCAACGCCACACTGCTTTGCATTACCTCACCCCGCCCTTTGTTTGTTGCCTATGCTCTTTGTATGTATTACCTGTAAGTAACTGGTTCAATGTAACAGGGCCTCGATGCCTACGGGTTGCTGCGCGTTATACAAATGAAATAAATAAACAATATATATATATCTTTGCAGAAAGAAGCACAAGCTCCATGTTGGGTAGTAGAATGCGATTTGGCGCTCTTAAATGTTAAAGGCATAAATTCAACAGGGAAACAAGCTATGGTTGCAAGATCATTTAAGATGGAAAACCTGGACGTGCTTTTCTTGCACGAAGCAAGATATAGAAAGAGGGAAGAGTTTGCTGATAGAGGTTGCCACTTTGGGGAAGCAATCTGGGCATCATGCCAGGAAATAAAAAGGGGGGTCGGTTTTTTGTATAGGAAATACTTGGGGATAACTGTGCATGAGGTGAAGAAAGATAAACGAGGGACATGGATAGCGGTGAAGTACAAGAAATTGTACTTTTCCTTGCAGTATATGCCCCAAAAGTTGGCCATGGGAGCTTTATTGCAGCCACGCTCCAGCAGTTGATGGCATAGAAGGAAGGCTTATTGATATGCAGTGGAGGTTTTAATATGGTGCTTGGTGAAGCCTGGTGTGTACAGGGAGGCACCCAAAACTGCCAAGGTATAAGCAAACGTGGAAAGATTTATTTCTTGTGTGATACATCGAGGGTGGGAAACCCAGGTGTGATTGGCTCCAGGTTTTATTTGGTCCCAGATCAAACATACACAGGAACAGACCACATTTTTTATTGAAGAGGGGTTGGAATTCTTATGAAGAGAAACCTCCATTCAGGTGGTGGGATGGTCTGACCACAATATGGGGGTGATCTTGCTGGGTTTGGGAGATGGTGTTGTATGGTTGCGGCTTTGGATGTGCAGCAACATGCTATTTAAAGATAGGGTTTTTAATTAAAAATGTAAGGAGGGTTTCAAGAACTATTTTGAGATTAATGATACAGGCGAGCTGGGTCTTGAGATAGTTTGAAGCAGGGATGGCCACATTTAGAGATTGCTGATAGCAGAAGGGGTAGCTAAAAAGAAGGAGAGAATAAATTGAAAGAGGACATTCGGACCCTGGATGTAGGACTAAGAAATAAGGGAGTAGGAACTGAACAACAGATCAGAGAGCTGGGAGCCAAGCGTAAAGAGCTAAGAGACTTGTGGTCAGACAAAATACTGGCTAACCTCAGGTTTTGCTAGCAGACCTTTTATGAGAAAGGGGATAAAGCCAACGCAATGCTCGCAAACAGACTAAAGCAATAACGGGAGTACAGAGGGGTGAAAGAGATCAAAAGAGAAGGGTAGAGTTTATTGAAACTTCCAAGATATGATTTTGGAGGAATATTACAAGGGAGGGAACCCAAGGGTTGGGGACAAAGTTGTTTCTGGAACGGCTGAGGATCCCAAGATCTTTGAAGATGACCCGGAGATACTAGAGTACAAGAGGTGTCTCAGGCAATCAGATCACTAAAACCTGGGAAGTCCTCAGGCCCAGATGGGGTTACGCCCGCCTTCTACAAGAGATGTACTGGTCTTGTTCCTGAAAAGTGACTTGAAGGGCCAGGGCCACCGGAATCGTTTCTGAAGGTCAGAATTGTAGTGATACGCAAAGAGGATCAGGGTAGAGAAAAATGTGGCTTCTACAGGCCTCTTTCCCTCTTGAACTGTGATGCTAAGATCTTTACGACCTGTATGGCAAGCAATAGTATTATCCTCCTGAAATTGACTCATATTGATCAGGCAGGATTTGTAAGGAACAGACAAGGGGCTGATAATATATGGAAGACTACTTGTAATGGCTTCTCTCAAGGGGGACAAACTTGATCCAATGATCCTAGACGCCGAGAAGGCATTCGATCAAGTCGAGTGGGGATTTCTATTTGCCACCGTCCGACGCATGGGCTTTGGAGAGAAATAGATGACGGGGATGGTAGCACTATACGACCACCCCAGCGTATTTGTCTCTGTGAATGGAGTTGTCTCCGAAGGATTCCCTTTAACCAGAGGGACGAGGCAGGGCGTCTGTCCCTGATATCTCAGTCTCTCCTTCAAGATGGCACCATTGTGAGTCCCTTGCAATGGCCATTATGATGTATGGCCGTTGGGCATCCAGTGCAGTGGTCACCTGAAAGAAGATATATATACCTGCCACCCCTATTTATAGAAAAAAACACATGTTGGCATCATATAGACTATGTCCTTTTAGATGTTGTAGGGTGGCAACGTGCATTTAGAATGATGGTGCTACCATGACCCACTTTCTTTGACCTTAGAGCAGATGATGGGTATTTGGACGAAAAGGGACTATGGAGGACACCACTTCGCATAGTACCCTGGCTAATAGCCAAAGGCTTAAGTGGTCCAGTTTGGAGTTGGGAACTCGTCTGTCCACTATGCACACATGGTATCACGGAAACCTTTCTCAAAGCACGGGATGGAAACGCTGGGGATGCAGAGGACACACGCAGGTCTGCGACCAACGTCATCATTCCATTCATAAGAAGCCCATGTAGGAGGATGAGGACTCTCATCAGGAGCAGTACATGATTTGAGAAAAATGCAGCAAGGCCAAAGAACAGTGACTAAAGGCGTCACAATCTTCAAGCCAGGAACCTTCAATTTAAATAGGTAGGCTCTGAGTGCAATATAAAAATCAATCAAGAAAGCAAATGGAAAAAATAAGGGAAATCCTTGATCTGTTATCGAATGCGGTTAAACAAAATAATAAATGGGCATTCTGAAAAATCGTTGCCCAAGGTAATGAGAAAGTACAATTTAAGAGTTTGAGTCCACAATACCCAAATGTCCCTTGTTGGGCCACTTTACCAAACTATGAAAGGACAATGTGGTAGCTACTATGGTTAATTGCTTTCCTATTAGCTTCTGTACAATGTTTCTTTTTATTGCTTTCTTTAGACACAGGTGGAGATGAATAGTACCCTGCCATCACAGAAAGGGGGTATGGTCCTGTTGACTGATAGACTGCTGAATGAGTTATTTAAATCATCATTTAATATTTGGGTGCCCTATTTAACACTCTTTTCTAGCATCTTAAATTACAAGTAATATATTCTTTCTTCCTAGAAAACAGCAGAACCAGTCCCCATTTTCAAGAAAGGTGACAGGTTAAAGGCAAGGAATTACTGCTGTATATCTTTAATAAATGATCTAGTAAATGTCTATGGAGGTCGTGCTGAATTGCCTAGGAAAATGGGTGCAAACCAATGCTCGTTTTAGGAGGGGTCACAAAACTATTGAACAAGGGTTTTTATTGAGCACTGGTGTAAGAGCCCGTGTACACGTGCCAAAGTGCAGGTTTTCATTAACCCAGTAGGACCACTATATATCCTAAGGCACAGTTCCGTCAAGTAGCAACAACAGACGAAGCTATGCAAATTGGCATTGTCTCTATATATTCTAAAGCAACAGCTCCCTCTAGCGGTGACAACAGGCGAAGCTACTGCATCGGACAAACATACAGGGACAAACATACATCTGACCTTTTATTTTATTGTTCGATTAGATTAGATGATTTTACAAAAAGTTTGTATTAGACAAAAGAATAGTATTGTATATTGCTTTTATTAATTTTAAAGTTGCTTTTAATAGCATTTCTAGCTCGGGGGGTGCTGTTGCCCACGGGAGAAAATGCCCATTCCTGTGTGAGCTCCGGAGTGAACCAGGGCGTTTAATGCAAATATAACTGTTCAACGGGTCCGGTTCTACTTCTATGAAAAATGCATTGAATGGCAATCGCTACTGAACAAGGCTGTGAAATCTGGAATCCAACGGTGTACGACTCTCTGAGATATTGCATTATACGAACTTCAGGGACAGAGGGGATTGGAGCCTGAGGTCGAGCTGGAACTCGAGGGGAGGAGCTCGGCGGAAATAGGCACGCTTCGCGCCCCCAAGACACTGGAGGCCCATCGTTGTTGGGGCCTGCTGCGGGTGCTCCGCTCCTCGTAGAGCGCCTGCCGGGTCCCCCTACTGGCTCCCGCCACTCCCCCCCTCCTTCAAGCACCACTGAACAGCCGGCGCTCGGCCCCTACCCGGCGACAAGAATCCACCGATGAACCGCTGGAGCGGTACCTTCTCGGCGAGAACAACAGAGATAAGTGGGGTGGCGAGAGGGAGGTGGCTGCACTGCACAAGACGCAAACTCCCCCGGTCCACGCAATATATTTGGGGCGAATTACAAACATACACAGCAGACCGAAAGGATTAGAAAGAAATTTGGTTTGTGCGTCGCAGACAGTGTATACGAAGGCGGGGACTGGGAGGCTTCGCGACAGGCCGTATCGAGCTCCTACCATGGCATTGGTGCCACGACACCGACTACGCACTACCTGCAACAAGCATATTAACACCGACCCCCAACCACTGATAAGACTTTCTGCAAAACGAGTGCTGTGTTCACCCGACCAGGCCTGCTGTGGGCTGTGCACACCGGGGGCCACGACCACACATTGCAATCACCACCATACACCGATCAGAGAAGGCAGAGCACATTAATCCTGTTGAACAATTGGTCCAAAAAAAAGGGGGATAATGCCCAAGAATTTTGGTCCTAAGAAGAACAAGGGGGCTATCGACAAATACACCACGACTATCCAGAAAGATTCAACATCCGAGATGGACGAGGTGACGATCCCGCTGACCAGCAGGCTCCACCAACCACATTGATGGACCCGCAAGCGGTCTTCCTCGCAATGCAACAGGGGTTTGCAGCACTGAACGACAAACTTGACGGGATCACCGCAAACGTGGCGTCCATTAAAACAAAATTGGACAAAACGACAACACGTATAATGGAGGCGGAGACAAGAATATCGGGCACTGAAGATGCCCTTGAAGCCCTGAAAAGTACAGTATCCACGATGGCGATCGAACTAGGAACGGGGAAGACTAAATGCGAGGACTTAGAAGCGAGGTCAAGACGCTACAATATTCGCATAGTGGGGGTGCCGGAGGAAGCGATGAAGGGCTCCATGGAAAAAGGAGTTGAGGCCCTCCTGCACACACTGCTGGGGGACCCCGGGTGGTCACCAATGTTCATTATTGAGCAAGCTCACAGATCTCTGGCCCCAAAACCGAAGCCGGGAGCATATCCCAGACCAGTAATAGCACGTGTGATGAACTACAGGGACAGGGACCTGATACTGATGGCGGCAAGGGAAAAGGAGGAGCTGAGATGGGAAGCCAACGTTATACAAATCTTTCCAGACTTTACACTAGCGGTGCAACAAGAAAGGAAACAATTCAATGGGGTTAAGAAACTGCTCCGGGAACGGCAGGTTCGGTACGCCATGCTCTATCCGGCAACACTTAAAATTCAATATCAAAACAAGATCCACTTGTTCACCTTCCCTGAGGAAGCCAGCAGCTTCATAAAGACACATATCCCCACTCTGTCAAGGAGCACTGAAGTTAACGAACAAGAATAATCTTCATGAGTGCACATTAACAGAATGTTCAACCAATGATGCATACGTCCTGTAGCATCAGCTCCCCCTTTTGGGGGCAGCTTTAAGTGGGGGCGGGAATGTCTCAATAAGTGTGATGAGCTGCATTGCAATGTCCTCCGCTGACAATAACAAGTGTGAGAGCAACGTATGGAACCGGTTACCCTTATTCAAGTCTTGGAAAGGCATAAGCCCTGGGAATCGCCTGCCTGTAGCAGGTGCATATGTAGTTGGAAGGCGGGGAAGGGTTGGGATCCTAAAAGCACAGTTGAAGTTAGGGGAATTGTGAGGGTGGGGGGAGGGGGAGAGTTTGACACGCAGGGCGGGGGTTATGTTATGTTGGGGAAGAAAGTAAAAAGCACACAGTTAATGTACACTGGCAAATCTGAAAGCATCGTAAAGCAATATTCGCAAACACACATTCACGATCACTTCGTGTGGAATGGCTGAAACAGGCATTGAAGATATTAAAGTAATGAGCTGGAATGTTCGGGGTCTAGGCTCCAGGGTTAAGAAACGGAAAATGATAGCATACATTAACAGACAGACTCCCAAGATTCTTTTCCTACAAGAGACACACATTGGGCCACAACAGGGGGGACAGCTGGTTCGGAATTGGGGAACACACCAAAATTACACAACCTACTCGAAAAGAGCTAGCGGTACAGCAATCTTGGTGCACAAGTCCTTGCGGTTCACGTGCAAAGAAGTGGAATGTGACTCTGGGGGGAGATATGTGTTAGTACATGGTACTCTACGAGATAAAGAGATAGTCCTCCTTAACATATACGGGCCGGACATAGATGACCCGGAATTCTCCTCCACAATCTTCGGGAAACTGGCAAACTACCCCACGGCCCATCTGATATGCGGGGGGGACTTTAACACCATTCTTGTTGTGAACATCGACCGTACCTCGACACAAGTGAGAGCACTATCCAAAGCAGCACAGACAATTATCACTCACATGGCAGATTTGAGACGGAAGGATGCATGGAGGACACTACACCCCTCTGCGAGAGGATACACATATTACTCGACAGTACACGACATGCATTCCAGGATAGATATTTGGTTGCTGGATAACACAGTATTATCATGGGTCACCGACACTCAGATACTCCCCAGGACATACTCAGATCATTCCCCCATATTGATGGCATTGCGAATACCCGGCGCTGCGGTGGGCAGGCCCCCATGGAGATTCAAACCAGCTGCGCTACAGGATCTGGTCTACAGAAACGCAATGGACCAGCACATACAAGAATACTTTGAACTCAATGAGAACTCAGTGTCCTCTCTCGCGATATTGTGGCAAGCATTTAAGGTGTATATAAGGGGCGCATCCATATCAAAGGAAAGTGGCATCCTCAAAGACATTAGGAATAGATTGCAATTTCTAGCTCCAATGTTATGGGCAATCCAATGTGATCATGGGATGCCCGCCCCATTACCAAGAATTATTCAGAAGTTGAACACAGCTTCAATAAAATGGGGGCAAGGGATGAAACGTCAGCACCAGTCCCTATTGAAATCGGGATTTGACAGGGCTGTGTGCTGGCTCCTTTTTATTGTTTTTTATTATTTATCAATGAGCTGGTGGAGAACATTTCCGTTCTAGGTGCCATCACGCCAATAATAAGTATGAGCAACTTTGGAATTCTTCTGCTTTGGATATCTTCTCTATGCCGATGATACAGCGATCATCTGAAATCCAAACAATCGTAATATTAATCCATCCCGCTAAATCACCAAGTAACCTTGAACGGAGTCCCCATACACCAAACTGAAGAATTTGATTATCTGGCCATAAGGTTTTTCCAGAAAAGGCTCATGAAGCCACAAGTACATCTCTGTACTGTTCACTACATCATTTGACAGAAGGACAAACTTGCTGATGCTTGAGGTGTATAGAAGACTCAAGGGGGTTCCACCATTTTATTTTGAGCTGAAATGTGGGGTTACATTCGACTCAGGAGATTGGAGGATAGCAATAATCTTTTTCGAAACAACTGGTTCAAATACAAATATGATACAATATAGCTTTATTTTGATTAAAAGCACATAAAGGCAGAACATCTAGATACAAATAAATATATATTATCAATCATTTCATCATAAAAAGTCCATCCTTAAAAGCAGATAATACACACAAAACAAAGAGTCTGCAGTATTGTGAAATAAAATAGAAATGTAAAACACACTATGCAGCTAAAGAGGGATATGTGCAAATACTTTGGTCATTTTCAAACCAATTAGTTCTTATTCGTCTAATATCTAGCACAGTAAATACATGTAAATTACTTAAATATTGAGACTAAACAACAAACAGAAGTAAATGCTGACTTGGCTCCTCTTCTATTCTTTTGTGTAAACGGTCAAACAGAGAGACCGGCCACTTCCTGCTTCCTCATAACCTCTACCGTAAATCAGCCGTCGCTCAAAACAACCAAACTTACTCTCTGTGTACGCGGAAGCTGCAACAAGTTACTGCAGAAACAGCCACACATTACAGCCGCCCAACTATGTTCGCTGGCCACGCCGTTGCCAACCCTCTGCACTGACTCGCTGACTCTTCCATGGCTTCACTTGCATAGTTGAAGCTAATCATTCAGTCATGGTTGTAATTTGTCCTGTTTCATACTTATATGTATTGACTCTCGATACTATGACCGCAAATCACTTGTAGCACTTTAGTGATCCTCATTGCCTGCTTTAACCTGGTTGCAGTTTTGTCAGTCGGCAGCACTGTGTCTTTATAATGCTATGCTAGTCTATTGATCTGTTTATATGTTGCCATGCCAGACCGCCACTCGGTCTACTGTCTTCACCATATGATGCATTCTAAGCCACCCGCTCATTATCAGCAATGCGCAACCACAATGTTAGGCTAGACCACTGTCTTATCTATCTTCTGTGTTATTTGCTATGCTAGGCCGCCATTAGTTCATTTGCCCTCACCTTTACAATGTAGTGCTAGAGCACCTGCCCATTTATTTCACCAACGTGACCTTATGTCGGAATGCTAGCCCACAGTCTGAACTATATGATGTTTTACTAGGCCACCAGTCAGCATTCCTGTTATTACTACATGCTGCTATTCCAGCTTGCTATGCTGCTGGTCTCTGCTAGACGTGCCGCCTGGCTAGCATACCATTGGGTAATATATCAATAATTCTTTGCTATATAATGACCCAGAAGCAACCTTAACACTACGTTCTCAAATTGGTAGAATAGGATTGTGCCTTAACCCCGACTACAAACATCAGCTTACTTCGCCCACGTGAGTTTCCTCAGTTTACTCTAACTGACCAATAAATGTAACAAGCCCTAGTGCAGCAAAGACTTACACTCAAACGCAGCCGAACTAACTCTAGCCCAGCAAATCATGCATGTACACTATCTTATCTTCACTTGGACACTAACTATACTCAATATAGCCACCACAACCATAATGCCCCTAAACAATAATGTTAAGGTGGAGAGACAGACCACTCCACAGCTATCTAAGGCCCTCCACTCCAAGCCTAACAAACCTTATATCTCAATAACTATGCCTACCATACTGCCCCATTACAAGTCTATATTACCTACAAAATGTTTGCCTACTCTGCAATTTGGACATACACATCCTATACCTATTGAACTGACCACGATGCCATCAGATAACAATATCCCTTATCTCACACCTGCACAATGGATCGAGCGATTTTCCTCCAGACCTACACCTAACCAATCTTGTCCCACTACAGTCAGGAATCTCAGACTTGGAACCAGACTTAAGACCCCTCACCAGGAAAAACCGAGACATAACCCAACACAAGCATAGAGAGGAATAACCTATCCGCTAAAGTCTCATACAGCCTCAACAACCTCACCACACCGAACAATAAGGTACTCATCAAAGGAGCACTGATTAATGCCAGATCCCTCACGGCTCATGCACTCGATATCACTGACCTGATCATTTCTAATGAGCTTGACTTCCTAGCTGTAACAGAAACTTGGCTCAACAGAGCCTCAGGACCGGCTCTGTCTCTTGCTATTCCAGATAAATACACCATCACCAGACTTGATAGAGAATCTTCCAAAGGCGGAGTAGCATTTATTGACAAAGAATAACTAGACATCAGAGCTCTACCAAATCTATCGTTCCTATCTGGAAAACTATTATCCATTAAATTACCCCTCACAGCTACTCGTACAGTCACCATCCATCTCGTATACAGACCACCAGGCCCCATCTCTACATTTGAGGAAGACATAGCACAGCTCCTCTCCTCCAACACTAAACCTGAGTCCCAAATCATGCTACTTAGAGACCTTAACCTAGGATTCCTTGACACAACTGACAACAATGCATCAGCCTTGGCCAATACTATCATGGAATTAGGCTTTACACACTGCATTACCTCACTGACACACATCAAAGGGAGAATCCAAGATTGGATTGCTAACCTTAACTGTGGCACAAATATACTGGCTAATACACACTGTCCTTGGTCAGACCACCACATTATATCCTTCACCCTGCAGGACAATGCCAGACCTAACTGTTGTAACCCTACCGCTCCTGCGGTACCCACTACAAACAATCGTAACATCACTGTAGACAACCTATGACCCCTTTTCCAACCTATCTTCAACCTCAAATACAGCAGCAACTCAGACCCATCCTCCTTAGTTGAGATCTACAACCGGACGGTTAATCAAGCGATCGATACAATAGCACCCCTAAAAATGCACAAAGCCAAGCCTTGCGCACACCTCAACACTTGGTTTACACCTAATCTCAAATCCCTAGGAAACACCAAAAGAAGTGCAGAAACCCTATGGAGAAAATACCCCACATTATCAAACAAAGACAAATTCTCTCAAGCCTCTAATGATTACAAAGTCGCCATTCACCTCTCAAAAAGCGAAAACTTATAACAATAGAATCACCAATGCCAAATCTGGAACTAGTGAACTATTCTATATCTTGAGAGAATTAGAGTCCCCTTCACCACTTCCAGAGACCAACACCAAGGATAAAACCTGGTGTGCCAATTTTCAAAAAGCTTTGCTTGATAAAATAGCATTGCTACAATCACAAATCGAAGCCAAAAAACTTAGCCTTACCAATGATGCACCCCTTCCTGTGCCTAAACCACCTTCAACTAATTCCTGTACCTTGTTCAAATTCACCCCCCTCTCCATCACAGAGGTGGAAAGCATAATATCTAGCCTTAAGCCATCGCAATGCCAAGGGGATGTCTGTCCAGCAACTGTCATCAAAGAGGCAGCTACAGACTTTGCATCATTCATCACAACTCTAATAACCACATCTTTTGAAACTAGCACAGTCCCGTCCAACCTCAAAAATGTCTGGGTCCTCGCACTACTAAAAAAAACAAATCTTGATCCTGAAATTCCAATGAATTACAGACCAATAACCACTGTACCTTTCCTGCTGAAAATCGTAGACAGGGCAGTGTACCTTGAGATACAGAAACACCTTGAAGACAATACACTTCTTGGCCTCAGACAATCATGCTTCAGACCTAAGCATGATACGGAAATGGCCCTGTTAGACCTAAAAACACAGATGGATGTCCTAAAATATAATGGAAAGTTAGCACTCCTCCTATTAGTTGACCTCTCGGCCACCTTTGCCTTGGTTAATCACAAAGTCTTGTGCAATCACCTATCGTCAGCGGCTCACTTTTCAGTGGAAGCTACTGCATGGATCCAATCCTTTCTGGACAACGGATCCATGAGAGTGCTCTCCCAAATAGCAACAGCCGATCCTACACCGGTCACATGTGGTGTACCGCAGGGCTCATGCGTCTTACTGACGCTCTATAATATATTCAACAAGCCCCTTTTCGATGAACTTGACCTTTTGGGTGTCACCTACACGAATTATGCAGATGACACCCAAATACTCATCGCCATCTCAGGGGATTATGACACAGATACCAAACTGCTTTACAAAATATATCTGATCATCCAAGCTTGGATGACCACACATGGTCTGTGCTTAAATGATGATAACTGAGCTTCTCCTCCTGGGCTCTCAGTCTAGGCTAAACAAATTAGACAGCCAATTTAAATCCATCATCATAGATGGTACTAACATTGACATGTCTAAAGATTTGAAAACACTGCGGATCTATCTTGATCCTCATTAACACTGACTAAACAAGTCAATGCAACAGCCTCCACCTGCAAATTAATAAATGCCTACAGACCCTTCCTGTTGTAAACAAGTCACATCACCCGGGCCAGAGCGCTCGTCCTATCGAAATTCGATTATTGTAACGCTTTATACTTAGGGACCAGCACACGCAACTTTAAAAAAATTAAAATTGTCCTAAATAACGCCCTCCGAACTGCCTTAAACATACCTAAAACACATCACATATCGGCGGCTAGACGAAATGCACAGTGGCTATCTATCAAGGACAGAATAGCTTTTAAAGCTTTAACACTCACACATAAATGCCTAGCCAACTCTGCTCCAGAATATCTAGCTTGCACATTTTCCAGAAATTTCTCAAACAGACCCACTGGAACGCCTCAGCTACACTATATTAAAATCCCAAGATTGAAATTACAGAAAAGAGAGGAAGTAGCTTCCCTGTATTAGCAGCGACACTTTGGAACTCTATGCCTGTACCCTTAAGAGCAGAACCTTCGTTGCATTGCTTTAGACATAAAATAAAAAACTGTCTCACTACTGAAGAGGCTTGAAAACCCCTACCTCCGCCCAGCTACCTGCATACATTTTAACCTATCCTCTCTGCGACATCTGGTAACTCACTTTGCTGTACTACCAGCCTTTCTGACTGTCTTATTCACTCTTGAGCATATTCTTGAAATGTGTTTTACTTGTATTGTATAGACTATCTTGTTCCATTGATTGCACTGCTTTACTGTGTGTAACCATTTGCTTTGCACCCAGATACCTCAGGGTTAGGTGCGCCTTATGAATAAATAAAATAAATAAATAAGAAATGCGTGACATTCTCAATCCTATTGCCACAAACAATGCATTTACCTGAGATATCTCTATTCGATGCATGCCGCAAATTCGCCAATGGCAGAATATCCAAGTGCAATTTCAAATACAGTGACCTAGTAAATTTAGGAGACACCATCAAATACCAAAAAGCACCCCATCGATGTGACTCCATTTGTAATTAAGAATTCATCCTGTTTGATATGCTACGTATTTAAAACTAATACCGTTTTGGCTTCGTATTCAAAAGTAACTCTCTCCGTATATAAAGGCACAGTCTGGGATATAATCTATCCTGACTGTGGCTTATATATGTTAAAAAAATGGAACACTATTATTCTATTCACTTCTAAAACAAGAAGCGGTTGTGGCAGAAGACATTATTTAAAAAGTAAAGAACACTTTCATAGAGTGTGCAATATCGTATATGCTTCTCGATGCTGTAGGGCAAGGTTGCGGTTTTGGCGGAGGGCCGATTGTACCTTTGAAGCTGCAGACAGTGGGCCAGACTACTAATGTGTGGCGTGGAGCAGGGGAAGGGGCTCATACGGCATGAGCAAAGGGACGAAGCAATGAAAATGAAATAGAAAAAGGGTCCTGGTCATGAAGACGGGCCCTCAGAGAATAAGTACTGTGACGAGAAAGAACAGGACTCCCCGTCTCTCTCTCTCTCTCGTTTTCTCTCTCTCTCTGTCTTTCTTTTTTGCCCCCTTTCCTCGCTTTCACTGCATGTTACTATTTCTGTCTCTCTCTTTTTCTGTTTTTCTATCTCTTCCCTTTCTCTCTCTGTTTCTCTCCCTCTGTTACTTTTTGTGCTGCTCTCTCTCTTTCTGTCTTTCTCTCGCTCCCATATACCCTTCTCTCTCCCTATGTTAGTATTTCTCTCTCTTTCTGTCTTTCTCTCTCCCCCCTTCCCTTTCTCTCTCTCTACATCAGGTTACTATGTATGTCTCTTTATCTGTCTTTCTTTTTCTTTCCTTCTTCCTCTTTCTCTATCTTTCTCCGGTTACTATTTCTGTTGCACTCTGTCTCTTTTAGTCTTTCTTTCTCCCCCACTTCCCTCTCTCCCTATTACTATTTCTTCCTCGTTCTGTCTTTCACTCCCCTCCTCCTTCCTTTCTTTCACTCCCCTCCTCCTCTCTTTCTTTCTTTCTTTCTTTCTTTCTTTCTTTCTTTCTTTCTTTCTTTCTTTCTTTCTTTCTTTCTTTCTTTCTTTCTTTCTTTCTTTCCCTATGTTATTATTTCTGTCTGTCTTGCTTGCCCTCTTCCTCTCTTTCTCTCTCTCCCTTTTTTACTATTTATGTCCCTCTTTCTATCTCTCCCTTCTCTTCTCTCTACCACCCACTCACTCTCTTGTATGTCTTTGTCTTTCTTCACCTCTATCTTCCCTCTCTCACACGCTTCCCCTTTAACTCTGCCAATCTTAGTCGTCCTTTTCTGTACGTCACTTACTCCCACACTCTCTGCAATGTCACATTATCACCCTTTCTCTCTCCTCCCTCTCATTCTCATTGCTATGCCACAGGGAACAGGGAGCATTTTGCTTGAAGGGCCGGGGTGCGGCTCCACCACCCCTTGTAAGCAACAGTGCAGGAGCTTCCTTCCCCTCCCTCTGCAACCCACACACCCTTGCAGTCCTCCATTTTCTCCTGCAAGAGTTTTCCATATGTTATAAATCTGCTCCGGTTCATGTACACCCTCCCGGGCTGCACTGTCCTGCTTGGCTGGTCTGCTTTGGACGACCACCGCATGAATGCTCCTCCCTTCAACCGGCCCTCTCTGCTATGCAGACAGAGTCGGGGAGCTTAGTGCTTCACGGCACAAGTTAAAGTCACACACACCTGGCCCAAAGAAAAGGAAGCATTGCCGTGCAAGCGCATATAAACCTACCAATGCATGGGCATGCGTGCAAGTGTAACAATAAGTGCAGCAAAATAGGTTCATACAACAAATTAAATGGATACATCAGTGTAATGGAAAAAAGCAATTATTTATGCCCAAGGAGTAAGGAAATGCTGTCCGGGAAGTTCCTGGAATTTAGCAATATATATTCTGCAAATGGCAAGACGTTTTTGTTGCTTTTATTGCCAAAACATTATGTGCCAAAAATGACTTTGGAACTCAAACAAAGATCATCTGTCGCTGGGGTAAAGGTCCTTTATCAGTACAGACTGGGGCGGCGCCTGTGCCTTTCAAATGAAAGGGGCCTCGAGCTTCAGGGGTGGGGGGGTTTCAGCAAATTCCCCAATATTGTGGCCTCTGTGACCTGTGTAAGGATATATGGTTTGAATAAAGAGAAATGAAGGTGACAGCTTAGTCATTTCTGGCCACCCTGATCATCATGCTAATGATGTTCTTCATATGTACGATCATGGAAAGCGTTATGTTATGTTATGTATGTACTTGTAACGCGCCAATAGCCTGCGGGCATCAGGGCACGGAAAAACCAGTAATACATATTCACAACCTGATCCCTAACTAGAAGCTCAAAAACCAGATAGGCTGCGAGAAATGCGTTTGCTATTTGAGTTTATTGAAATGAAAAGGTTTTCAATGCTTTCCTAAAACTCAGATAGTTTCCATCTTGTCGCAGGGCAGCAGCCAGCTTATTCCAGTATTTTGCTGCCTTAACCGGAAAAGATCTGCTGTGCCCTGAGGCACGGTTTACGCAGGGTATATTCAATAGACCCACGTCTGCTGATCTTAGACATCTCCGGGGAATGCAGAAGGAGAATTGTTTTTTAAAGTAACTCGGTGCCTCTCCAAAAAGACATCTGTGGACTATTGTCATGGCTTTAAATTTGACTCTGTCTTCTACTCTGAGGCATTGTAGATCTTTTCTCGCGGTCGATATGTGCTCTCTATTTTTAATTCCCTTGACTATGCGAACAGCGTCATTTTCCATTACTTGGCACCTTTCTTGCTCAAGTAATAAGGCGTTACCATATTCTAAGCGTGACAATATAATTGCTCTCCATAGCATTGTTTCACTGTTGCCTGTGTTCTTGAGGATTAGTGTTTTTGTTTGTGTTTATTTGGTTGGACAGTTGGACACTTCTATCATAAGTGCCATACACTGAAACGTGCAGCTAGTGAAAGCATTCACTTTGCAGTGTACTTTTGTACAGCTTCATTGATTGTCTCGGCGAGGGTGAGCCGGGTAGTTTAGCGGTAATGCGTTGGTACATAAAAGGGGACGTTTGGTGAGACTTACAATAAACTTGCTGCACAGTAAGGCAATTGGGCTGTAAATACATGAATACAATATAGATACGTACTGAACAATAATTTCTCATCGGGATAGGGCAGACTGGGCAACTAGGAGAGCTAAAAGGGCATTCAAAAGTGCCCATTCACATGATAGCAGGTGGCATGTAAGCCACGTCTTTAGTAGTTACGATTAAATAGCCTTGATGACAAGGGGCAGAGCATTACTCAAGCTGCGTTGGCTGAGTCCATCCAGCTATCACTTCCATTGGGGAAAACAGAAGTGTCACCTCATTGCCTTTCAACACTGGTCCCTCTACGTCAGCCACCTGCTTACAAAGAAGGATTCATTGCTACTCAGCGGGCATTCAGTGTTTCAGCTCCCTGCTGAATAGGTGTGTCTGACAGCTGACTCGCCGTCTTCTGATAATTGGTGGCCATTACCTTATCTTCATTGTAGTGTATGCCCCCACAGTGGTGCCTCAGATGGCTTTCCTTTCTAAGCAAAGGAGGCAGTCATACATTATAATCGATATAAAGTTAAGGTTAATGGGTGACCCCAGCAATGGTCAAGGGCAAACTGTTTACTTATGCATTGAAATGCAGCCAACTGCTTCAAGTGGGCTTTATCTCATTACAAAAGTAAACACCCGTGCCAGGCTGCATTTTGTGGGTTGGAGGGTCGCATTTGGGCTGCGGGCCATATGTTGGCTCCTCAGCTTTAGGGTACTATGAGAAACCTGGGGGTATTCTCAATCATGAACCTTTGGATACTCTGCACAGGTAGCCAGTGAAAGGTCATCACTCTTGTATCCTGACCCAGGGCATGGAGAAGTGAGGGAGGACCTGGGTGGAGTGTCCTTGGGGATTGGAAGTGGGGTGCCCTTGGGCGAGACATGGTATCTCCCTCTTCCTAGTAATGACCAACCCAACCCTTCCCCTATCTTCATGGGCTTCTATAAGCCATTTCCCCTCTTTTCCCCACATTTGACACTTGACCATACTGGAACAAAGAAGAGGCAATTTAGAGCAATGAAGACCACACCATTTTACCACTGTGGTACTGGGACCAAGAAGATGCCTGCCAGGAGCTGTAAAGGTCAGGCATGTCCCGTTGATTGTGGTCAGGCAGGGCTGATTGGACATTGACACCTGCAGCCTGTCAGGGGGATACAGGTGTATAAAAGGAGACCAGCACAGCAGTATGAAAGGCAGCAGGGAAACCTGTAAGTTGAGGAATGACAGAAGCAGCAACAGCAGCAGGAAGGCCGTGCAAGCGTGGTGTGGGAGTTTGAGCTCCGTAGAGCAAACCGAACGTTACACGGGGAGAAGTGTGGATATCCTGTCCCCTTTATGTGCGTCCAAGATGCTTGTTTCCCTGTGTTGGGTCGGTGACACATGGGTATCTGAGGGGCAGAAAGGGACCCCTGAAGTGAGAAGTAGAAGATTGCATGATCCATGCTGATGTGAAGCCTTTGAATGCGACCAGTGAGTTTGTAGCCAATGAGAAACCTGGTGCGCCCCGGTGCGTGAGCGCTTAACTTTGGTTGATAGAGGCATACTTTGTACCAGGGTGAACACGTGTTTAAGGAAACACGTTATCAAAGGTCTCAGGTCCAAAATATTGTCCAATATTGAATTACTGAAATACTTTGTATTGGAGTGGTCGCATGTGGGAGAAAATACGTTTTCGAAAGTCTCCAAACATTGTACATTGCGTTTAAAGTGAGTTAGGGAAATATGACACCACGGGTTGAATGAAAGGTGTTCCTAATATAAACCGTACCGCGGTGAATGAAAACCTTAACAAGTGCAACCTGTGCCTATTAAACACCACATTGAGTGCAATCCATGTTTTCCTGAATATCGAACTGAATGAAAACCTTAACAAGTGTAGCCTGTGCCTATTAAACATTGGATTGAGTGCAATCCACGTTTTCTTGAATATCAAACTGAAGGAAATCCTTAACAAGTGTAACCCTTGCCTGTTAAAGATCGGATTGAGGGCAATACACATTTTTTTGAATATCGAACTGAATGAAAACCTTAACAAGTGTTACCCGTGTCTATTAAACACCAAATTGAGTGCAATCCATGTTTTCTTGAATACTGAACTGGGTGAAAACGTCACAAAAGAGCAGAACTGCGACATACTAAGTTCAGAAGTACAATGAAACTTTCAATTATAATCAAACCATTCTATGCGGCCTACTAAAAACGAATGATACTTTATATTCAAGTGAAATCAGTATGTCTTGTTTTCTAAAGTGAATGGAACTTTACTTTGAACATTAGAGTGGCAAAAGAGCTCTATACAAGAGTGGCAAAGAACTCCAAAGGAATAAGGGATATCGTTGCACTGCTGACACTAAAGACTTGGGGAAGGGAACCCTGAGCAATGAGACATTTATTGACTTGAGGCCGCAGTCTCAAGGGTCCTTGTGCTTGGAACTGTGTTACTTGGAATTAGGAAGGGAACCCCGAGTACTGGTTAAAACTGTATCAACCCTGAACTGAAGAGATGCAAATGTGAGCCTTTTTGTCTGGAACTTTTGTATACTTGGGGAAGAGAGCTGAAATGAAGCTGTGACCTGGGGGAGGCTCAGAAATCTATGTTGGACACTGTTTCTTTTGATTGCTGACATCCCTGCACATTGTATAGTTTAGCGGTGAGGGCAAGTATAGATTTTGGACACAGACCGATTCTTCAGTTAAACTCTTTGACTCAGACTTTCATTACTTTTATTTAGGTAGGGAAATCCCACCTTAGTATAGGGCAAGTTAGGCCTTCACTCATCCTGACATTTAAGTTGATAAAACTGCTTGTTTTGAATTCATAATCTGTTGTCTGTGTCTTGCTTCATGATGCTTTGTTTCTATAGATTGAAATGTACCTATCTGTCAATGATCAATTTCGTCCTGCAATTTATTTTAATTTGATTAATAGTTTGCCAGCGAGATTATTATATAGCAAGTTCTCCTTCAATATTCTTCCCTTGGCAGAATTCACACCAAGATCGAACCAGGGAAATTCAAATATATGCCCTCTGTGCCGCTATTTAGTGAGGTCTACAACACATCTCTTATTTCTTTGCCCCATATACCCAGACTTAAGGAAATGTCGGTTACTCCTTTTGTTGAATTTGACAGGCACAAGATTTCTCGACAGAGCATTAATATTTGTTCAGTCGATGAGTACGACATCTATATGTTTGCCTTATCAAAGTACACTTACAAGGCTTGGACTAGAAAACATAAATATTTGAACTTGGCGCAGTAATGTGATGTGATAATCTTTCTGGCAAATTTGTAGTGTTTTACGGGTCACATGGCATTTCAGCTCCGGCACACTGGCAGCAGCTTAAAAAGGCAACATGATTCTATGTCACCATACTTAACAACAAGTACAAGGAAGCACAATAAGGCTTCACATACATATATCAATGCATTGTCGCATCATCGCATTAGAGGAAAACTGAGGCATAGCAAGGCTCGACATGTGCATCCATTGCATTTGCTTATGACCTCCTTGGGACTGGTTCCCTTTTTACTGAGTTGGCTGGCATCTTCCAGTTTCACGATTCAATCCATCACATTCCAACCACTACTAACTATAAGAATGTGATGCCTGCCTCTAGCCAGTGATAGACAACTTGCACCATTATAAGATTCTTAGCCCCTGAAGAAAATCCCTCCAACAACCTTATGGGATTGAAACATGTCGGGCATTGCTGGAGGGTTCACTTTTAACAAGATTGGGAGTCAAGCATCTTCATTGAACCCAAGAGAATGTTAAATAGATGTTTTAACATCATACACTCGTCTGTGTAAAGCATTGTGCTTCATGTATCTTTTTAGAGATGCACTTTGGATCATGACTGTAGGTTTGCACTTGTTTGTATTGTTCTAATAGTCTTTTCATAGTTTGACACATTGTTACTGTATGCTTGATATAGACTCCAGGATTGCTATATTAGTTAGTTGGCGCCTGAAAACACTTGTGTATAGGTGCCATACAAATGGCAAATAAATAAAATTCTGTTTTATGATAAAATAGTTGATGTTAATTGGGGCTTACATCACAGGCAGGCATCTTAGTTTTAGATGGGCGATGGGAATCACTTTAGTATTTTTCGTGTATTTTGAAACGTATGTATGATATGTTAGCATTTTTATGCTGGACTTGATCCTGAATAAAGGAAATTACCATCATCATTAATACGTTAGCTATGCAGGAAGGGGGCGTCTCACTGGGAAGTTTGGTGATCAACACCTTTGCTTTTGTTGGTGGTGTATGCCTGGAAGGAAGTTAAATCTTCTAGTCCAATTATTGTATTGTGAATACAAACCCTCTATAACAGTGGATGCTCTGGAAAGGCATGTCACTACCATGTACTGATACTTCCCATTGTTCTAGGTAGTTCAGGGGGGCTCTGTTTGTGATTTTGTGGATCTGATGTTTGATCCTTAAATTCACAGGTACCAGGCAGTGTTTTATAAGTGTGCGGGAACATGAAGCAACGTTTAGAGATGCCTTTATAATTTTAAAGCAGCAGTTAGTCTGTAACTTTAGCAATGGTGGGTATGTGTCTTGAGATCAACTTAGAAATACATATTGTTCTCTAATAATAGGCGGGTAGGGTTGCTTTATTCTCAGTATACAATGGAGGAAATTGGTGTTTACAACTAATGTGGTCATCTTCTTTCAACCAGCTGCTAAGAGCCCCTCATTGTAAACATGCTACACATGCTACTCGATATTGTTGCCGTGAGTCCATCCTCCCAGTGGGCATGCAGTGGTAAGACTGGCAGCCTCCACCACTGGCAAATGCCAGCATAGAGGGCCACATCCTGCTCACATTACCCACTCACTGTATTTTGACTTTACTGATCTTATGCCACTGCATGTGTTTGCCCCCCCCTTCAAAAAGCCATGTGATTTGGCTATCTTCCTAGTGGCTATTCTATCAGTAAACTCTGCAGCACAGGGAGAGGTGGTGTATTGGTGATTATTTATAGACCAACCTTCACATTTGCTTGTTTAGATTTAGGAAATGCCACCCTTTCCGAATTCCTGGTGGTCTACTCCCAGCCATCCTGCTTTTCTTTAATCCCAATATTGCTCTGGGCTTTGATACTTTAGCTCCTTTCCTGTCTCTTTCCTGGAATGTATTACTTTGCAAGCCCTATCTGCACCATGTTGGATATGTTTTGGAAGAGATGCCAGTATAGATGCCATAATGTGCCAACTAATCTACGAAGGTAAATCGGGCTCTTCACATCTCTAAGCCATTTTCTAAACCTGATTGGTGCTTTGAAAACACTGCTTCCGTATTTGTCAATTCCCCTTTTCATTGTCTAATCACTCAGCCATGGATTCTGCTTTTTATCAACCAATAACAATGTTCACGTAAAGTCATGCTCAATGATAATCTCATATTCGCATCTCCCAATTTCCAGATAATCTCACTCCTTCACCTATGTCCTGCAAACTAGAGGGCCAACAGTTCATTATGGCAACTGCCGCGGCAGCAATAAACAACCATCTCATGATTAGAAAGATTCACCCCACATCCACCCCACTTGGATAAAATGCTAATCTCAACTCTTGTTTTTGGAAAACTCGATTAATCCGCGATTCTCAACAATTCTCTCAACAATGTCACTCTCTTTATCAATATCACTCTCAAATGCACAAGTCGCCTTTTTGTCAGGCTGCTTGGAGTTTTGGATCCTCCCTTTTGGGGGTGCAGACGACCGGAGAAGAGAAAAGGTCGATCCTGACCAGCTGCCACCTTGTTAGCCTAAATATGTCCACAGGCATGAACAAAGTAGAGTACAGAAGGAATCCCGAAAGCAGGGGAAAAACCCACAGCACAAAAACCCCTGATAGATGGTGAAAAAACATGGCTACACTCATAGATGCAGGTCTCAGAAGAACAGATGGTGTTCAGGAAGAGATGCTCCAGGATAAAGGTTCAATATGAGAAATCCAAAGGTAAGCGAAAAAAGAAAACAACAAGGAAAGAACGGGACAAAAACAATGGCAAAAACATAGAGAAATGGAATCCAGCAAGAGTAACAAAAACGGGGGAAAATTCAGGAAAAAACGCAAACATTATAAAACGAGGAGAAAAGGCAGCGTAATACCTCAGAAGCAAAGCACAATAGAGGGTTGCAACGCACCGCTGTGTAGGTTCGGCATCGTTATGTAGAACTCCAGATCAGGCTGGCGCCATCTTCGATGAACAACTAGACAGCTGAGAACGGTTGGCAGAAAACGTGATGGCAACATGCAGTGGCGGCCCCCTCCTCCACTGGTGCCACAATGACCATCGAGAAGCCATGATATCAATCTCCCATTTTCTCCTTTAATCCTCCACCACTTCTGCACACTGTCACCATGTCGACTGTTCCTCAATGCAAAATCACTCCTGCTTTAAATGTATTCTCGTCTTCAAATCCTTTGATGGTC